>NC_137025.1:29931000-30008500 GCF_032717465.1 Coenobita brevimanus
AGGAACACCCCAAAACAACCTCTCTCTCTCTCTCTCTCTCTCTCTCTCTCTCTCTCTCTCTAGTGTATGCACGCGAAGTACTTTCAGTACGTCCACATAAACACAAACACAGAATATATGTGAACAGGAAGGTAGGAGGCGATGTACTGACTTGGGAAGATGGATAAACAGAAAATCAATACGCAGGAAGTAGGTAGGAGGCAGTGTGAGTTGAACCCTTGGGAAGATGGAGGTTACGTAAGAACTAGGAATAGGAGAAGAGGAGCCGGTGAGATGCAGAGAGGAAAGAAAGCGAAGGAGACAGAGGGAGCACGGGCGGCTGAAGAAAAAGACTAGAGAGGACAGGACGATGAGAAGGGGAGGAAAGAGGATAGTCGGACAGAATTATCTATTTATCTATCATCTGTCTATCTATCTATATACATAGAGAGAGAGAGAGAGAGAGAGAGAGAGAGAGAGAGAGAAAAGAGGAAGAAATGAGGAATGGCAGGTCAGGAGCTTGGTGGCGCTGCAAATATACATTTTCCTCAGATTTATCGCTCATTCTGTTTTTTATAGCCGGAGCGATGTCTGATCTTACTTACGGGCTATTTTTATTCAGCTAGAAGGAAGTAACCTGGTAGTTATGGGGTTAATGAACCATAATATACAAGGTCATCATTTCAATAATTCTATAACTTAACTGATAAAAATCACTGAGACAAGAAATATATTTAACATATAAATAAAAGAATATTAAAATAAAATAATACTTACGATGTTTCAGAAGTTTATTTAGAGACATAATTTCGTGTGGAAGTCTTATTTGAAAACGATATTCTGTTTACTTCGTGTATTTCATTTACTTACTCTTTACCTGATGCAGTTCCTTCTCAAAGGTTGTTCTCCGATGAAACGCGTGATTGTGTTTATAAGTTCAGTGTTGTCTGTTTTTGCAATCAACCATTCTGGCCATCTAACAATAGTCTCGTATAAATAATGCAATAACATTCGCACTGCAGTTGATTGCGTAACGCGGAAGGTGAGGAAGGCTTGCAACGCGGGCAGGTGACCCTTCCCTCCATCGTTTTAGCGTGGGTGAACTACTGAATCGAGTAGGAATAATGTAAATAGAAGACGAAAGGACTTGGGGTAGAGAACAATGAAAGGATATGGAGGAAAAAGAAAATACTGAATGGGGAGCAGAAAAAGAGAGAAAGAGAGCAGTAAAAATGCAACTAACACGAAAGGAGAAAAGAGGGAGAGGAAAAAAATGAGGATATGTCGAGGTAATTGGTGGGTGCCAGCACAGGAGATGGTCGGTTACTGGAAGGAAACGAAGTAAAGAAGATAAAGAGATGATGGAAAGAGAAGATATGCGAATACTTTCCAATTACTCCACATTTTCCACTTAGCCTATCCTTACATTGTTGCCGAACACACTTTCCTCTCCATCCTCATTCTTTATTCAGGCATCTTATTATGACGCCCGGCACATACATCAGCACCAGACAGCTCGTCGGCTTCCATTGTTTTTTCCATATTGTTAGCTGAAATACGGGAAATATGCCTTTTTATACGACATAGACACTCATATATGGGAGAGATTTATCCTAAACTCATATTACAAACTCAGTTGTTGGTACTGAAAGGTGGACGGGCCAAAAAAGTAGAACATTTCATCAAGAGTCCCATACCTTTTGACCATCCTTTTATCACTCCTTGATCTCAGAAAATTAATTCAAATTTGAAAGTTATGTACATCGGACAGAACGCAAATCTAATATATATATATATATATATATATATATATATATATATCATCATCATCATCATCATCAGTTACTTTTCAGCAGTTCACTGTTTTCCCAGCTCTTCCTACGAATTTCATTTTGTTTCACGCTTTCCTGCAAATTTCTCTATCTCATCCCCTCCACTCTCCTGTCTGGCCTTTTTTCGATACGCTACTTAATTCTTGGTTTCTTAGTCAGTCAACCTCTTCCTCCATTTCATCTCTATACTTTGCTACTATGGCGCCTGCTCCACCTCTCCATTCTGTTCTTTTGATTTCTATAATATCTTTGACTTTTTAGTCTGCTCTTCTCACCCAATTTGATCTTTTCCCGTCTCTAAAAGATAATTCCCAACATCATTTTCATTGCTCTCTGGCAGTCCGATTACCATCGATTTTATCAGTTCGTTCACAACTCAATACGTCATATTGGAATTATACATCTGTTATATCACTTCGTTTTTCATACCTATGTTTGCACAGCTCACTCGCGTCTTTTTATTTGCTATCATTATATTTTCGTTAATTTTAGTATTTGTCCTGTTACTGACTTCTCTCAAGAATTTCTCCCAATTTACGACGTTTTGCGTTTGAGGATTGTCACAGTTTAATTCTCGTTCTTACTTCGAGACAGTTCAGGTCTCTTAAACATTTCTGCAACATCTCTGCTGTTTCTGACATTAGACAACAATTTCACTCCTTATTTCAGTCTAGCTTTCTGAAAATGGTTTTAGGCATGTTGCACTTTTGGTGAAATTGTATCAATTCCCGACGCACGCCCTTCACAATCTTAATCTTCTGAGTCCTTATGTAATTTAATTGTAGCAGTGTCACTGGGTTTTTATGTGTATGCAATATTAAAGAATAATTATTTAATAATACTTTAAGAACAGGACAATGAATTGTCTTGTGAAAATCAAGCAGATTTACTTTATGCCGGCTTACTTCGCCGATTCTAAGGACGAGAATTTATAAACTTTCAACAGTACACAGGAAAGACTAATTATTCATGAAGCGTTAGTTTTATTAACTTAAATCCGTTGTGCCATCTAGGAGTTAACTGCATCAGCAAGAATCTGTTTATCATTAATAGATACTGACTGTCAGGGATGGAGTCACTTTCTCCAGAGGCCAACAGTACTAATAAAACAGCATGCATGAATAATTAGTCTTTCCTGTGTACTGTTGAGAAAGTTTATAAATTCTCGTCCTTAGAGAATCGGCGAAGTAAGCCGGCATAAAGTAATCACTGCTTGATTTTCACAAGACAATTCATTGTCCTGTTCTTAAGTATTATTAAATAATTATTCTTTAATATTGCATACACATAAAAACCCAGTGACACTGCTACAATTAAATTACATAAGGACTCAGAGAAGATTAAGATTGTGAAGGGCGTGCGTCAGGGTGATACAATTTCACCAAAGTTATTTACAGCATGCCTAGAAAGTATTTTCAGGAAGCTAGACTGGGAAAACAAAGGAGTGAGAGAAAAGCTAAACTATTTAAGATTTGCAGATGACATTGTCCTAATGTCAGAAACAGCAGAGACATTGCAAGAAATGTTTAAAGACCTGAACAGAGAGTGTCTCGAAGTAGGGCTAAAGCTGAACCGGAGTAAAACTAATGTTTAATCCTCAAACACCAAAGAGCGTCATCAGAATAAGTGGAGAAATTCTTGAAGAAGTCGAGTACAATTAACTGGGACAAATACTAAAATTAACGAAATATAATGATAGCAAAATAAAAAGACGCATTACAATTGGATGGAAAGCTTTCGGTAAACATAGGGACATTATGAAAAGTAGCTTGCCAATTTGTATGAAACGAAAAGTATATAACGAATGTATAATTCCAACTATGACGTATGGTTGTGAGACCTGGAAACTGATAAAATCGGTGGAAAATATTAATCCGTTCTCAGAGAGCAATGGAAAGGTCAATGTTGGGAATATCTTTAAGAGACAGGAAAAGATCAAATTGGGTGAGAGAGCAGACTAAAGTCAAAGATATTATAGAAGTCATAAAAGAACAGAAATGGAGGTGGGCAGGCCATGTAGCAAGTATAAGGGATAATCGATGGAGGAAGAGGTTGACTGACTAGAAACCAAGAAATTGTAAGCGTATCAGAAAAAGGCCAGACAGGAGGTGGAGGGATGAGATAGAGAAATTTGCAGGGAAAACGTGGCAAAGACTGGCTCAGTCAAGGAATTCGTGGAGAAGGCTGGGGAAGGCCTTTGTTCAGCAGTGGACTTGTAATGGCTGATGATGATGATGATGATGATATATATATATATATATATATATATATATATATATATATATTAGACTTGCGTTTTTTGTTTGTCTGTCCTTCAATCACGCCCAAACCAAGGGCCAGAGACCCCCAGACCAACGTATATTCTGAATCAGGGTGACCAAAGGATGGTTTTAGGGGGGTCAGAATTCAGGTATGGGCCTCTTGATGTCACCGGTAGTGTTCACCTTTTTGGCCCGTGCAACGCCGAGTACCCCAGCAGCCCAGTTTTTGGCATGGAGACTCATATGAAGTTCGGATAAATCCGCGATTTCTCCCATACTGTGAATTAATCTATAATTCATATAAAAAAAATAATAATTTCCCATCAAGGCATTTCAGCTAACAATGGAAAAAACAATGGAAAAAATTATCTGCACGAAACGATGCAATTACGCTGATATAACGACAGTGTAAGCTCACCAGGCGTCATAAGTTAATAAGATGCCCTGAATAAGAATGAGGATGGAGGAGAAAGTAATGTTCGGCAACAATAGTAGGTAATAATGGATAGGCTAAGTGGAGAAAATAATCAAGTAGTGGAAAGTATTCACGCTATCTTCTCTTCCATCATCTCTCTTTATCTTCTTACTTCTACCTTTCGTTTCCGCTTCCAGTCTTCCGATACATCTCCTGTCCTTACTTAACCCACCAGTACCGCATAGAAGTCGACATGTCCTCATTTTTCCTCTCCATTTCTTTTTCTCCTTTCGTGTTAGTTGCATTTTACTGCTCTCTTTTTCTCTCTCTCTCTTTTTTTTTTCTGCTTCCCCCATTCAGTATTTTCTTTTTTCCTCCATATCCTTTCATTGTTCTCTACCCCAAGTCCTTTTCGTCTTCTATTTACATTATTCCTACTCGATTCAACAGTTCACCCACCTTTTTCCTAAGAAGCGATGGAGGGGGGGAAGGGGTCACCTGCCCTTAGTATTTGATTGCAACCTTCCTCACCTTCCACGTTATCACTCAGTATTGCAAGAAATCAACTGCAGTGCAGTGTTACATTGCATTATTACATACGAGGCTATTGTTAGATGGCCAGAATGGTTGATACAGAAACAGACAACACTGAACTTATAAACACAATCACGCGTTTCATCAGAGGAGCAACCACGCGAGAAGGTGCACTTGCATACAGGTAAAGAATAATAAGTAAATAAATACACGGAAAATTAAACAAAATATCGTTTTCAAAATAAGCTTCCCACACAATTATGTCTCTAAATAAACTTCTGAAACATCGTAGTATTATTTTATTTAATATTCTTTTATTTATATATTAATATATTTCTTGTCTCCGAGTGATTTTTATCAGTTAAGTTATGAGAGAATTATTGAAATGATGACCTTGTATATATGGTTCATTAACCCCATAACTACCAGGTTACTTCCTTCCCAAGCTGAATAAAGTAGCCCGTAAGGGGTAAGATCAGATAATAAAACTCCCGTACCGAAAAAAGAGCAAGGAGAAAAATTTGATAAGATGAAGCGATAAGTCTGGGGAAAAATATACTTGTTGCGGCACCGCCAAGCTCCTCTAAATTTGAGCCTGCATTCTCAGTATTTCTTCCTCTTTCTCTCTCTCTCTCTCTCTCTCTCTCTCTCTCTCTCTCTCTATGTATATAGATAGATAGACAGATGATAGATAGATAGATAATTCTGTCCATTCTCTCTTTCCTCCCCTTCTCATCGTCCTGTCGCTCTCCTAGTCTTCCTTTCTTCAGCCACTCCGTCTTCTCTCGCATTCCTGTTCTCCTTCACTTTCTTTCCCTCTCTGCATCTCACCGGCTCCTCTTTCTCCTATTCCCTGGATTCTTTACGTAACCTCCATCTTCCCAAGTCAATACACTGCCTCCTACCTTTGCTTTCCTGTACACGTGTATTCTCTGTTTATCCATCTTCCCAAGTCAATACATCGCCTCCTACCTTTGCTTTCCTGTTCACATATATTCTCTGTTTGTGTTTATGCATGGACGTACAAGTACTTCGCGTGCATGCACACATGCATAAGAGAGAGAGAGAGAGAGAGAGAGAGAGAGAGAGAGAGAGAGAGAGAGAGAGAGAGAGAGAGAGTTGTTTTAGAGTGTTCCTACAGTGCTTCCGGATAAACATGCTGTCAGTGCTGCTATTCACTGTCAGCACAAAAGAAATTTACTTAATCTAATATGATAATGGATTTTTAGTTTCCTTAAGAGTTGGACCTATCTGTTGATCTACCACCACGCACCTTATTCTAAATATTATAATCCAGGAGCAACCCGATCCAGAAGTTCCCACGCAACAGCTGCGAATGTGCGCCTGATGACGTCCTGCTGAAGACGCCTCGGGTGCTTGACTCACCTCCCCTGCGTCGGGCTTTTTAAAGACGTTAGGTCAGGTGAATTTATAGGATGGAAGGTCTGGGGATCCGGCGCCCACATAGTGAGAAAGGAATAAAGATGTGAACCTAACGAAGCCTAGCATCTAAGTTAAGGACCAACACAAGGGATGATGGGCAGAAAATCCATAACACCATCAGCATGATGTCATCAGAGGCGCAGTTGTCATTTACGAACATTAGGTTTTGGGGAATTCCAGGTCCATGACAGTGTAAGGATTGGCCGTGAACGATTTACTTCCATGTCACCCTGCCCTCTGTCATCCAGGTGCTCGATCTCCAGCTCACAATTCCTTTTCATTAATCCATCCACCTCCTCCTTCTATGTAATCTTCAGTCTTCCACTCTGTTTCCTTTCTCCACTTCACTCTCTCGTTCTCCGTATATTCAAATAGCCTAATCCTCTCAAAATATTTCTAATTACCTCCAGATGAATATAATCATGTTAGAAAACACCTCTCGCAGTGACGTGGTATGAAACAATATCCATCAATCTATTCAGCTTTGTTAAAGCTTTCTTCAGTTCTTCATTCTTCTCATCACTTTCATCTCTCTCTCTCTCTCTCTCTCTCTCTCTCTCTCTCTCTCCGAATTCATCCTCTCCCCTTCCTCATTCCTTATTTCAGCTCCTGTATCGTCTTGCAATTTCTCCCAACTCTTTGTAGCCCCTCTTTCTTTCCTTTCGTAACTTCTTCTCATCCTCTCCCTTTCCCTATTCACGCTAACTTGTTCCATGCTGCTGCACATTTACCATCTCCCTCCACTCATAGCCATTTTTCATCTCTGCGGCCCCCCCCCCCATGCACATATTCATCTATTCCTGTTCTCTCACCTTCCATTCTTCCTCCTTCTCCCTCCCTATCCAACACGCCTCTGCTTGTTCTCACAGACTCCGTCATTTCTTTACCATCTCTCCCCTCCCCCCCTTTTTTTTTTCTTTTCTGCTCCACATCCATCCATTATCTGAGATGGGTATAAATATTTACTGCTGGTAGAGGAGAGGCATAACGATCCATTACGTGCTGTGTAACTGCCTGATGAAGAAATAACACCACCATTACCAGAGAAAGAACGGCCACGAAAATACCCTTACTGATTCACTTTCGATTATTCTCTCTGCTGCGGAAATATATATTCAAACTAGCCAGTATGGAAATCAGTGAATTTGTGTGTGTGTGTGTGTGTGTGTGTGTGTGTGTGTGAAGCACTCTCTGAAGCGTTGGGAAATTATATGGATATCTTTGTGAAAGGAATGAAGTGCATCACTGATGCTCGTGTGCTGAGAATAAAGTAGTTACATTTACCTAAGCACTCTCTCTCTCTCTCTCTCTCCGGGGGGCGCGGTAGCACAGTGGTAGCGCGCTGAGCTTGTGATCGGGAGGTCGCAAGTTCGAGCCTCGCCCCGGCTACCGTTGCCGGGAGGGGTAGCTCCCTCCTGTAACCCCAGCGGGACTATATGGCCTTATAAGTCGTTCTATTTTATGAAGGCAGTTTGGGTGGGGCGTTCTGAGACCTCACTCTGTTAGCTCTATTGCCACATCGTCGCCACACACGTGCTCTCTCTCTCTCTCTCTCTCTCTCTCTCTCTCATTTATATTAACTACTACTAATTGTATTTTCTTTATTTTCTCTCTTGTTTTCGACTTTTTTTCCCACACCACCCCTGAGGTAAAAGTCTATAGGTGCGTTTTTTTTTTTTTTTTTTTTTTTTTATAGCTTCCATGGCGGGAGACTGACCGAGTATGACCCGCTCACGCAGGGCTGTCCCTCGTGTCAACACCTGACAACGTCGAAAAAGCAACACTGACAAGTCTTATGAGATTTATACTATACTATAGCTTTTTTATTGAATTACATCTATACAGAGTGTTTAAGATTCATTTATAAGTAGTTACTAGCTTAAAATAGGAGAGAGAGAGAGAGAGAGAGAGAGAGAGAGAGAGAGAGAGAGAGAGAGAGAGAGAGAGAGAGAGGTGAGCACAAATAATTACACGTGTGTCGGCGGCGATGTGGCAACAGAGCTAACAGTGTGAGGTCCCAAATCGCCCCACCCAAACTGCCTTCATAAAATAGAACGACTATAGTTGCCTAGCTCGGGGAATTCATTTCTCCATTTCTCTCTCTCTCTCTCTCTCTTTCTCTCTCTCTCTCTCTCTCTCTCTCTCCAGACTCCTGGGAGCGGCTACAATAATTCAGTGGTTCTATAAATGTTTTTCTCATCTTTGTCCGTGTGTGTGTGTGTGTGTGTGTGTGTGTGTGTGTGTGTGTGTGTGTGTGTGTGTGTGTGTGTGTGTGTGTGTTTCAAGTTCGGTTTAAGGTGAAATATTAAAGGAAGAAGACAGAGGAGACGTGAAGGATGAAAAAAACGATGAAAAAAAGATAAGACAGAAAAAGATAGAACTCAAGATTGCATCTTGGTTTTGGAGGGACGGGGGGGGGAGGAGGAATGGAGTGGATGATGGAAGAGGGGTAGAGGGCACTGGAGAAATGATAGAATGGAGGTCATGAGCGGAGGATAATGGCGAACATAGAGGGAAGGAAAGAACGGAGATAACCGAGTAACAAAGGCATGATAAAGAGTCTGGAAATGATAGAAAAATAAGAAAAAACGTGCATGAGTTTCTGAAAATCACCAAGAATACTGGAAGGGAAGCGTACGAAACGATCAACGAAAAAGAAAGTAAGGAATAGCATAACACATATATTACTGAGAAAAGAGACCAAGTGAAAGGGAGAGGAGGAGGAGAAGAAAGGACCTGTCGGCTGTGAAGAATAATGGGAAAGGCTTGTGAGTTTCAATTAAATATTGAATGGAAGACAGAGGCGGAGTTTATTAATGAAACGGGGGACAATAGAGAAAAAATTAAGGAAATTCAGGACGTCTTGAGGAAGTGGGGGATAAAAAAACAGAAGTGAATGTTGACTGGATATAAATGAATGAGACCAAGTTGCCTACACAGGTACTGTACGCTAATATACTTCTGTGTAAAACTCCTTAATAATTAATGAACATGCAAGACTTGATGTAATTATATGGCTTGACGTCTGATTCTCATAAATCCCTTTGAAAGGCATAAATCAAAACAAAAAAATATCTGGGGATATTGGCCACGAAATAATTGTGGTGCGTTTGATGCATATCGATGAAGAAATAGACGAATGACACCAAGTGTGAAAGTGCTAGGAAAAACAAAGAAATGAAAGATGAAAAACAAACTGAGGGAATGCAGGAGGTATCCACACGAATTAAAAAATTGGGATAACCAAAAAAAGAAACCAAGTCTGAATATCGTCGTTAAGTCATAGCAAGCAAAACATAAAAACATGTAAACATTTTAATAGTTCTGAAGACTCTTGAAGACTCTCATGTTAATATTTAAAACCCTGCAATGAAAAGGCTTCTCTTTTATGATGATCAATATCGTCTGGTGTTAACAGGAATATAAAATAAGTCAGTTTTCTGAAGGGGTTACCAATATAGGGTACGATAGTGTATCTTCTAGAACAGTAAATAACACTTACGTTCTGTTGCTAAATATAGAAATTATTTCAATCATACACTTAATTATGCGTGGCCAAAATATCATTATTCAACCCTCAGTTCTACCAAAATTGATCTATCATTCATATTCTGAGAATTTTGAAAGTGATGTATGCAGAATTTGTTGCAATAATAACTCTGTTTAAGGAGATATCGATTTTAGAGTTTCACCTTAGCGTTCCGAAGATAGTCACTGTCATAAAAAAACACATATTCCTATACCCATCTATCCAGCCATAATATCCAACAAGAAGCGCCGCCGAGGCACAGCAAACCCTTCCCCGGCAGTCATTTTAGTGCTGACGTATAAACACAACAGGATACCTAGTCGTAAGAGTAACATATCACATTTGGAGTAAATCGGGTGAAAATTGACGATTTTATGCTCATCTGGGAGTTTAGGCCCGACCCACCTGACATTGACCCCCCTTCCGCTAACTGGGGGACGACCCCCCCCACACCCCCCGAGGTAATGAGGCATGTTTTAGGATGCAGATTTGAAAGATGCACCTTTAAGTTTTGAATTCATGTCGAAAAGAAGATTTTGAAAGGAGTTATGGAGAAAAACGGTTTTTACCCGCCCCCCCCCCCTTTTTTTTTTTTTTGCCCCAAATCTAATCAGGTGAAAGGAAGGTCATACCCCATCATCCCTGTAATTTTAGTCGAAATCACACTAGTAGTTTTTATGAAAAAAACAGACAAAAAAACAAACAAACCGAGTGAAAACAATACCCGTCCCCGAGCCCCTCCTGGGCGGGGGCGAGTAACAAGCCATGCATATATTCAGCCATGCAGCTGTAATGTAAATATTTGCCCCACATTTCATACATTCTTCCACTTATCAATCTCTTAATGGTGTCGTACTTCGCTGCATTAAGAATGTTGTTGTCGCAGTAGGCAATGTCACCAAACATGTGATTGTTTCTGTCCTGACATTCCTTTCCCTGCGTTCTCTCCTTACGCCCCACAGGCGTAATTCAGAAGCTCTGGGTGTCATGAGCATGACTCAGGAGAGGTGAGAATGTAGAAAGGTCCATCCAGGATCGTGAACGTTCAAATAACGGCGAATTGCGGCGAGCGCAACGTCTGTACAACAAACACTTATAACATAAATAGGGAGCGAGGATCATAACAGTAACACCTAACAGACCATACTCATAAAGTGCTAGAGTGACCGGCTGGATTGGTTTGTATGCGGGATCAAAGAGAAGGAGTTTCGATTGGACGTGTAGTAATTCATCTAAATATGAGGAGTTAAATGAGTTATTCTGGAGGAAGATGTCAGGGACTGCTCGCATTGCATCTAATTCAACACGAAAGAGTGACATACTGAAGTGTAACGTATGAGGGAGTACAGACAGCTTAGTGTCCTTGGTGAGGGTGGCATAACCCGGAAGTGTGAGTGACTCACTAACTACGGGCACTGCAACCGTCACCCAGGACCAAATGGCCTACACCTTGAACAATATGAATTGTCTTAGGAATATCATTTAAAGCAGAGTTGATGGTTAATTGCATAGGTCTATTCGTAGAAAAACACCATTGATCATTATCTCTAACAAATTCAGGGGCACAATTGCTATTAATTTTCTTTCTGTGGCTTAGGTGCAATGTCCTTGATGAGAAACGTAGCACTCTAACAGGTGCCAGTGCTTGATCTCAACACCGGGCCTTGTGGCTCACAAACATGTAGCTTTTGGTGAGTATGAAACTGAGTGAAATCGTCGATCAACATAAAGTGTAAACGATTTTCACACAGTGCAATAAATTTGCAAAGGGGACAGTCTGTACAAAATATTTGTCTCAGGGACTTCATAAGCAATGAAGTGATTCGGAAAACATCAAAAATGTCTGCCAGGTCACCCTGAACTGTAATTAGCAAGTAGAAGCACATTGAGGAGAAAGTCTTGCGAGGCACTGCTCATATATGGTCACGATATAAGGCAAAGTATTCAGAACGAGCAGGAAAAAGAAGTCCTTGCCTCGTCAATGAATATTGATATTCCAGCGATAATGTATGTGGCACGATGACCGGACTAAGGTGAGCTTGCACTATGCCCTGAGGACCTAACTTAATCATCATATGATCTGTAATAATTATTTACAAAGCTAACTGAAATTTTTAAAAAAGCTTGAATTATGCGAGCTTCGCCTTCCAGCTGCAAGGTTTCGATAGAGAAAAGTCTAATTACCGCATGTGTAATATTGGCTGCCTATTGTAACTTTGGAGTTGTAGCATGCATATGTGACATCTCTAATTTAAAACCTGGGAGTGAACATTCAGTACTCGACGTTTTTTTTTTTTTTTTTTTTCAATTTAGCCCAACCTGGTATGAATTTCATCAACCTGATCCAGAGATGCAGGACCAAATAATGCATTAGCAATATTACCGGTAAGACCAATTACACCTTTTGGTCTACGATCTGTCAATGGTTTATATGATAACAAATACTCAACATAATTTTGTAAATCGTAAAATCTAACATCAAATTTATGTTTGAATGAAACCAACGTTTCTTTTAGTGATGACACTAGGAAGGACGAATTGTCCACGCGATCTATATTCCATAAAATAGATTCGACCAAACCTTGAGCACTGACAAGAGGTTTATAAATTATCCCGTATTAAACAATACAGGGACAACATAATGATTTCCTGTAGAGATAAGGTTGGAGACTGGAGAATAAATGTAGATAAGGCATGTTGGAGCAGGCTACTCAATGTGTGGGTCATTGTGTCTAGTATATCCTGACAGTACGACCGCAAGCAGCAAAACGTAAAACAAAATAAAATAACATGACTGATATGACTTGATTTCCATTCCTTGCCTGTCTTTCTATCAGTGTGCTCTAACGGTCTGTCTATGACTAAAAGTAAATCTTCTACTGTCGTATGTAGTCTCAAGCTATATCTGGGACTGGGGTTGCATCCTCTAGCGCCGGGGAGTCTGCTTCTACTGGGGCTTCTCCGTCACTATTAACCTCATTTTCACTTTCGTCTCTACCCTCGATCTCGCCTTCGCTTCTTCTCTCACTGTCACTGTCGCCTCCACTCTGGTGAATCAGGTTAGTAGCATCAATTTCACCCCTAGAACTTGGACTGTCTGGCAACTTAGCGAACATTCTGCACCGCGACTATAGAGGGGAATGGCTGTGAAATCATTTAAGTTATCATCATTATCGTCATCATCAACATCACCATCATCGTCATCATCATCAACATCATCATGTAAAAGGTATGCACAGCGAACATTCTTTATTAGCCTTAGTGGTGAGAAACGACTCAGGAACTACTTGCAAGCAATCGGTATGAAGAGTGGAGATGGCACTATCTTCCACATCAAGCACTTTAATTACATCATTGACACACTTCGTGATCCTATAAGGTCCCGCATAAAGTGGCAGTAGCATACTAGCAACTCCTCATTTAAGAATTGTACACACATTTACTCTGTCTCCTACAAGGAGAGGCTTATGAGCAGCCCTCTTGCTTCTGCAATTTTCATTCTTTGTATTAGCCTGAACTAAGTACAGCTGACATCTTCGATATACTTTGGCTACCATGGCGGCTACTGTGTATTTAGCATCATCTATATTATAGTGTGACTGTGATTTATCACCTGATATGACACCTGTGGGTCTCCCAGATACCAAAGGAAATACGGAGAGTCTCTGATCAACCTACTGTAGTAAACCCTGCATATTATTGATATGGATACTAATATGAACAGATAAACTAAAGTCCTTGAACTTCAAGCTTTGGGATCACAGTCCACGACGGAGATTGCAACCTCCGAATTCAATTATATTATCTCCGCAGTTATCGGACATGAAAATTACAGTATATCGTGATGGACAATCATAATCTATGAAATTCGGGGATTGAGATGAGAAAGGGAGTGTCTGCATTATAATGCAACGCGGACAGCTGTTGTAAAATCCAGCTGTTGTAAAAATTATTCTTGTACTGCATGATCATTATGACGCCAGCAGTGAAATGTTAAAATTTCGTGTATGATATTCAATGGATGCATTGCCGCCTTGAAAGGTATTGCAAAGATAATGCAACACCTTTCATAGACAGCTGGGACCGGTTTTATGGACGAAGTGCCTTGTATAGTTGGGATGGGACTCATCTTAGCAGGCAAGGAGTTACTGTTTTAGCTGGAATGATAGATAGGGAGTTGGAGGGATTTTTTCGAGATTGAGAAGTAGGTGTACAGGAAGATGCAGCAACTACAGTCAGAAATCATTATTACCATGTTTGGATAGATGCATCGATACTTGCAAAATTAAGAACAAAAGTTCAACCAATAGTGTAGATACATCCACTCAGGCACCTCAAATTGAGCAGGCGATGATAGATGATAGAACAAGCAATGATAGAAGGGCGATAAGCGATAGTACAAAAAATTGTTATATTAGTAAAGTAAAGAGTTTCCCAGTTAGTAATAAAATAAATAACAGTAAATGCCAAGGTAAAGGCATAACTACTCGTAATAATCTGAAAGTGTACTACACAAACAGCCGGAGTTTACGTAATAAAATGGATGAACTGAGGGCTTTAATTTGTACAGAGAAAATAGACATTGCCGTTATTAGTGAAACTTGGATGAATACAGACACTCGAGAATTTTTAGCAGAATATCAGATAAAAGGCTATAATATTTTTGTGTCAAACCGTCAGGGAAGAAAGGGGGAGGGGTAGCTATTTATGTAAAGGATTCATTTAACTGTTACAATAAAGCAGACATTAAAGTAAATAGGGACACAGAAAGTGTCTGGGTTGAAATTAGTAACAATAGGGAGAAATTAGTCTTAGGAGCAATTTACAGATCTCCAAAATTAAGTAGAGCTGATAGTAAATACCTTTGGGAGGAAATTAGGAAAGCATCACAGTCCAGCTTAGTAATAATTGTTGGGGACCTTAATCTGCCAAGGATAGATTGGAGAAATCAGACAGGAGATGCAGAGTCAGAGGAATTTCTAGAGGTAGTACAGGATAATTTCCTTTATCACTATATCAGGGAGCCCACCAGAGGTAATAATATACTAGATTTGGTTTTAGCTAATAAAGAAAATATCATTAGCGATATAGAGGTTGGTGGACGACTTGGTAATAGCGATCATGAAGAAATTAAGTTCAAATTTATTTGGGATGTCTGTTCCGCTGAAAATACCTCCACCGTTCCTAATTTTCGTCTAGGAGATTTCGATGGCTTAAGAGCTTATTTTCGAACGGTATTCCACAGGGAGATTAGCTATTTGAGGGAATGTCAGGTTAGTGGGGATCCCCAGGTCATAGGTCAGGCGCAGGAAGCACTTGGGGATGTCCGTCAGGTGTCTGTGAGGGGGGAGGTAGTAGATAGGAATGTAGTCCAGGTGACGGAAATTAACTCAGCTCCAGTACCAAACAGACGTTCGACCAGTGAGAAGTATAACGAGTTAATAAATATAATATACGGAGGCCAAGATAGATATATTCCTTCAAAACCGTTTAGAACTAACAATTCAGAACCAAGATGGTTAAACAACAGATTAAAATCTCTCATAGGCCTAAGGAAAGGAATATATAGAAAAATAAAACTTGGAGAGGAACACTTACGTAACCGGTACACAATTTTAAATAGAGAAGTAAAGAGGGAGATAAGAAAAGCAAAGAGAAGTTATGAAATTAAGGTTGCAAGTGAATCAAAAGTAAACCCCAAGGGTTTTTATCAAATGTACCGAACGAAAAATAAAGATAGGATAGGACCACTCAGAACAGAATCAGGTGACATTACCAGTGAAGATAAAGAAATGTGCTCCATCCTAAATAATTACTTCATATCAGTATTCACCAAGGAAAATCTAAGCCTGGTCCCTCAAGCAGAAAATATTTACCATGAGAATACGGAAAATATTCTTAGTAAAATAACCATTAGTAAGGAGGACGTATTGAAAGAAATTAACAAGTTAAAACCTCAAAAATCGCCAGGTCCGGACGATATATATGCAAAAATTATAAAAGAAACCAAAGAAGAATTATGTCAGCCACTTTTAACGTTATTTAATGACTCTTTAAGTTCCAGAGAAGTTCCAGAGGCGTGGAAAACCGCAAACGTAGTGCCCATCTTTAAAAAGGGTGATAAATCAGCTGCGTCGAATTATCGTCCGATAAGTCTAACGTCAATAGTAGGAAAAATGTTAGAGTCAATTTTGGCAAATAGGATTAGAGAACATTTAGAAAGATTTAATCTTATAAACGAAAGTCAGCACGGATTCAGGCAAGGACGATCCTGCCACACAAATTTGTTGTCATTCTACTCGGAGGTCTATGAGGCAGTAGATAGCGATAAAGCTTACGATGTTATTTATCTGGACTTTAGTAAAGCTTTTGATAGAGTCCCACACGAAAGGTTAGTTAGAAAGGTTCGAGCACACGGTATAGACGGCGATATCTTAAAATGGATAGAATCCTGGCTGAAAGGACGAAAGCAGAGAGTATTAATAAATGGAACTAAGTCGGACTGGGGATTAGTAACTAGCGGTGTACCACAGGGTTCAGTACTTGGTCCCTTATTATTTATCATATATATAAATGATCTAGACTTAGGAGTCAATAGCAGAATCAGCAAATTTGCCGACGATACAAAAATAGGGCGTATCATTAACTCGACTGACGATTGCCATTACTTACAAAAAGACCTCGATACATTGTCCAAATGGTCTAAAACTTGGCAAATGGAATTTAACGTTGAAAAATGTAAAGTACTTAACGTAGGCAAGACCATTGGAGATACTAAATACAGCTTAGATAACAAAGAAATTAGCAAATCTGAATGCGAGAGAGATCTAGGAGTTATGATTAGTAACGACCTTAAACCTAGGCAAGAGTGCATTAATGCGAGAAATAATGCAAATAGGGTCCTAGGATTTATTTCGAGAAGCGTGAGCAATAGATCATCTAAAGTAATACTGAAACTTTATCTAGCATTGGTGAGGCCACATTTAGACTACGCAGTACAATTTTGGTGTCCTTACTATAGAATGGATATTAATTCGTTAGAAAATGTACAGAGAAGAATGACTAAAATGATACATGACGTCCGGAACCTGTCATATGAAGACAGACTGAAAAGACTAAGTCTGCATTCGCTAGAGAGGCGTAGAGTAAGGGGAGACTTAATTGAGGTTTTTAAGTGGATGAATGGTATAAATAAGGGAGATATTAGCAAGGTACTTAAAGTGAGCATACAGGATAGAACTAGAAATAATGGTTTCAAACTAGAAAAATTCCGTTTCAGAAAGGAAATCGGTAGAAATTGGTTCGGTAATAGAGTAGTAGACGAATGGAATAAGCTACCTAGTAAAGTAGTTGCTGCCTCTTCCATTGAGAGTTTCAAGCATAGGCTAGATAAGCATATGACAAATAAGGGGTGGATATAGAATAAAGAAAATATTATAACCAATACTAATTCAAAAATAAATTTTCTTTTCAGGTTACACTATGATAGTCTCTATTCTCCTTTCACACTTTCCTGTAAAATGTCCACGCCAGTTTTTCTATACGGCGTGGTGTTCTTTCTGACTTTTTCCTGCCGGCTTCGGCTGGAGGGTTTGGAGGGCGGGGGAGAGCCTTCTTCTTTGCTATCCTTATCTCATTCTAGTAGTTCAGTTACTCTTCTAGGAGCTGCCTAGCATGGGCCAACCGGCCTACTGCAGTTATCCTCTCTTCTTATGTTCTTATGTTATGTACTGCAGAAAAACGTAGCATTGATGTAGTTACACATTTCACTGTCATATTATTCACCTGGAGAAGCATGGCATACCTAAGCATAACTGTACAGAAAAAAAAAATATTACAGAAATTCATATTCTGTAAAAATATCACGAGGTACGTAATGCAGTATTTCTACAGAAGTGAACTAGAACTGGAGCTCTTTGCCTTTATTTTAGCAGTAAATTGCTGTTTTCGTTAAAACAGTATCATTCCCCCGGTTTATATATTTTATCCAGTCATACGCTATAAAATCGGATGGATATTATCCATCAGAGAAGACTTTTCTTCTGACGAGGTAATCGAGATCACAGTTATATTACAAACCTCGTCAAAACAATAAAGCTATAATAATGTCAAAAAGATGTCCCTATTTCACCTTGGTGTTGTAGGCTACCTCGAAATTACACATCATGAAGACATGCCGCCTCCAGAATTAAGAAGCCTCTTGTGGATGACACATTTTTTTATTTTTTATTTTTTAGCCTCAAGGTGTTGATCATGTGCAGCCAGTATATGATTAACATGAGGCGGTTCCACTGACGTATAAACACAAGAGGATATCTAGTAAAAGATAACACATCAAATTTGGAGTAAATCGGGTGAAAATTGACGATTTTATGCCCATTTGAAATTTGAGGCCCTACCCACCTGACATTGACTTTCCTAATGCTAACTGAAGGGTGACCACCCTGATGTAATGAGGCATGTTATATTGTATGTTGCAGATTTGAAAGATGCACATTTAGGTTTGGGTTTCATGTCGATATAACGAATATGTCAAAATCGCACTAGTAATTTTTACGTAAAGATGTTAACAGACAGATAGACAGAAGACAGACAGACCAACAATTAAACAAATAGAAAAACCCAATGAGAACAATGCCCGTCGCCGAGCCCCTCCGAGGCGGGGACGGGTAATTATTGGTCTTCTGGGACTTGTACCGACAGAGGAACTCCCAGTCGGTAATGTGACATTTAAATTTTTATAAGGAACGTCACAGCACAGGCTACAGGGTGAAAATTATAACAATCACTTCAACGAAATGCTTTGAACTGCGTGAGGAATAGTTGGAAATCATTGGTAGATACGACATCGTAATAGTTCTTGTGCATTCACTGATCATGTTTTAATGTGATTGATTAATGCTACATTATGACAGCGTTCAACATTAGATAATCCACTGAGGTCAAAGGATTTGCCGTTTGCACTATGTTGCCAGTATTTGATATACTAAGCAATATCTCGAAGAGCAATCTCGCACACGGCATAGCTGCATTAGTTCATCAGGAAGTGAAACAAAATTCAAATCAGGGTTCACTCAGGCATAGTATTTTCAAGCCCAACTTGAATCACCTGAAGTTTAAAGGTTACAATTTTACCACACGAAACTGGGAAGGGGGGGGGGGTTGGATAGCGACGTGCCACTTCTTTTATGAGCGACTGTACATTTCTTGATCATTGACAGATTCATAGTACACCATGGCCTGAGTTATCAGATTGAACAGTATGTCATTTTCCTCAACTCTCAAGGGGTTGGTGTTGTTCATCATAGTTTCTTTCAACATCGTCACAGAATCATGGTCTCGTCTTACTGTGCACATAGCTAGACCATAATGTATGGTCTGCTTGTTTTCTTCTTTGTGCTGCAGGTTGTACATTATTCATGAATGAGTCGGGAAATTTCTGGGCCTGCAAGAGAAAGAAGAAAAATAAAAACTCTTGCACTTCCATTGTTGGAAATTCCAGTCAGCCCACTGTCCTGTTTAATGTACTTGTTTTGCTGTTCACAAACATGATCTGGTCCTGTCGATACAAAAGGCATATCACTTTTGGTCACTGCATTGTTCCCCTCCTGAGAAGATTTCCAGTCATTTGGATCTTCTGTCTTCAAGGCATACATATCAGACAGATACATGGGCCACAATCTTCTATATATGAGGGGATCTGTTGCAAAGAAAAGCTTGTCAATTTTCTTTCCAGCTTCTTTTCTCTCCAGCATCGAGGTGCAAGTTCCAGTTTTTCAGGCCTGAAGCTTTGATGAATTCAAGCAAGATATCAGTAGTCTGAATGTAAATAATCGTAGATTTAAACATTGCGTTACCTTCTGACTTTCTTCTGATAATTTCCTCCAAACTCTTTTTAATGTTTCTGTTTTCAATGGCTTCTCTCAGTTCAGTATGAGATAGTTTCATCCTTTCTTTCTTGGCCTTTTCATTTTTTTCCTGGTATACATCTTCCATTGATGAAGCAGATGCAGCAAACAAATCGCTCATATCTTCATTCTCCTTCAGGATGCACCCAAACAGTAACAGAAACAGGGCCAAGGATGTAAACGTATTTTTTGTGCTGAATCCAAATATGTTTGTAAGATTTCTCTACCAGATAAAGTTTTTGAGTGACATGTAATTTAATACAGAGAGAGAGAGAGAGAGAGAGAGAGAGAGAGAGAGAGAGAGAGAGACAGACAGACAGACAGACAGAGAGAGAGACAGAGAGAGAGAGACAGAGAGAGAGACAGAGAGAGAGACAGAGAGAGAGAGAGTTACCAACTTGAAGTTTCAAAAGTAAATTTCTTAAATTTTCTGTAGTAATTTGGCTCAAGAATGTCCCTCTTAAGAGTCCAGCAGCAGGCACCCAGCATACTGGGGCTCCAATTGCATTTGTAAAGCTTTTTCATTTTAGAAATGTCCTGGTGAAAACGCTCAGTGTTCATCGCTCACGAGTCCCGGGTTCTCTGGAAAATATAAATCTAAATGAGAGTCGAGAAAAATGAATCTTTATTACATAATGAACCCCATTGCTTGGTAAGACTTCAAAAGGTCACCCACTATTTCAGGGTTGTTGTTGGGCTTGTGATTTCCCAAAAAGTTTGTATAGACCCTTTTGAAATTGCTGTGCAGATTTCTGAGCTGTCAGATCTCTCATCTAACATTTCTCTGATCTGAGGGCCTACAAAAATATCTTCTGTAGTTTTGGCATCGCTGATCTGGGGAAACCTACATCTCAAGTATGTGAATCCACTTTGTATTTTATCCATCACTTTAACAAAGTTTTTCATAAGTCGAAGCCTGATGTGCAAATGAGGAAGGTACACTTTATCAGGGTCAACAAGTGGACTGTTTACATTTTTCTTGCTGGCACAAGTGAGGTACGTTTTCGCCAATCAGTCTCAGTGTAGTGTCTTTGCTTGTCTCTACTGTCCCACTGTCATAAAAAAAAAACAACAACAGTACTTTGTGCAACCTAGCAGCAACCCTAGTAAAGTGCAAAGATCTTCAGGTTGACAAAGATATTCCACTCATAATTCTGATACTGAGCTTCTTCTAAAAACAACTTCATGTTGTCGTATGACTCTCTTGTCTGCAGCACGTGCAACAGGTTCAGAAGAAAGTATATTTCCGTTATGAAGAAGGACCACCTGCAAACTGAGTGTTGAGGAGTCAATGAACAAGCGCCACTTGTCCACACTGTTTTCATGACCAAGAGCCCTCATGACGGAATGAGCGTCTAACAATGCACAGATTCATCCTCTTGAGAGAAGCATTTTTAAAATCATCATGGCGGCTGCGGAAAAAGGAACTTTAGTATCACGGTGAAGTATATTCCAAACCTTTAATCTTAAGCCCAAAACTTCAGCCTGCTTCTTAGATAACTCCAGGTTACGAACAAGGTCATTCAGATCCGCTTGTTACAGTAAATGTAGCTCACCGCAAGAAAAGACGGGCTAGAATTTTGGATATTAAATTTCTTCATCTTTTTCCTCGTGATTTACTCCAGCTTCCTTTGATTTTTTATTATTTAAAGTTACATGCTCTGGAGGATTTGGTACTTCACCAATGTGGAGAACTGGTCTCATTAGAGATGGGAGATTAGAGTATATCACAAAGCCCTGTGTTTTTTAGTTCATCCCTTTTGTACTTGCAAGGCAGAAATGGCAATCTGTTGTGTGATCTTAGGGTGCCCTCCAAATCGTTGGAAGAACAAATGGCATGTGACGTGAACCGTTTAGCCCTCCTGTGAGTAATATTGAACATGTCACACAACAAAATATTGCAAGGAGGACCAACTCTTGTCTTGAGCACCCACTGTACATCCGAAATAAAGTTCATTGCATTTTTTTTTTTTTAACGAATAATGAAGTTTCGTTTCTGGAATTTAAAAGCTAGGTCACCACATACATAGCAAAGGACTTTTCCGATAATGTAAACAAAACTTTCTAGAATTCCTAGGAATGTTCAATGCACCATGTAATTAATTGCGGGCTTCTGGCTTTTGGTTCCTTTTTCCTTGCATCAAAAATAGAGCAACTCGAGTAGTTTCACACACACACACACACACACACACACACACACACACACACACACACACACAAAGAAGCAGATAAGAAAATACAGAAATGGTTCAATACAGAATGTAAAAAATCAAAAGAAAGAAGAGATTTGTTGAGGAATAGATACAGAAGACACAATAGTGAAAGGGCATACAATAATTACAAACAGGCGAGAAACGATTATACAAGAATAAGGAGGGAAGCCCAAAAACAGTTTGAGGAGGATATAATAAATAAAAGTAGTGATCAACCAAAGCTATGTTACAGCTACATCAGAAGCAAAACCAAAGTAAAAGATATAATACAATCCATTACGGACGAGGAAATCACCTATACACAAGAGAAAGATATTTGTGAAGCACTAAATAAGAATTTCCAATCAGTTTTTATAGAAGAAAAAAATTCTGAGAGAGACTGTGTGGAACATGCATGCCCACACATACTACCAGATATACAAATATCAGAAAAAGTAATACAGGAGGAGTTAAGTAAATTAGACAGAGGAAAAGCAAATGGTCCTGATGAAATTTCATGTTGGGTGCTAAGAGAATGTGCAAAGGAGTTAAGTAAACCATTATTTTTAATTTTCAAGAAATCCTTGAGTCAAGGTAAACTACCTGATATTTGGAAGAAAGCAAATATTTTCCCCTTATTCAAGAAAGGGAATAGACAAAATCCACTCAACTACCGACCAGTATCACTGACCAGTGTTGTAAGCAAGGTATTAGAAAAGCTTATAACAAAAGCTTGGGTAAATCATCTAGAAGAACACAATATGATAACAGAAAGACAGTTTGGTTTCAGAAAAGGAAAATCATGTGTTACTAATCTGTTGAGCTACTATGACAGAGTAACAGACACAATATAGGAAAGAGAAGGATGGGTGGACAGTATCTATTTAGATTTCAAGAAAGCATTTGACACAGTACCACACTAAAGACTTTTATGGAAACTGTACCATCAAGGAGGAATTCGAGGCAAACTGTTTTGTTGGATGCAAGATATTCTCATAAAAAGAGAAATGAGAACAGTACTAAGGGGAAAGAAGTGACTAGTGGAGTACCACAGGGCTCAGTGCTGGCACCAATCATGTTTTTAGTATATATAAATGATATAAACAGTAACACTGGAAATGAAAGCTATCTAAATATGTTTGCAGATGATGCAAAAATACAAAGGAGAATTACTAACACAGACTCTTGTAAAAAGCTACAAGAAGAATTAAATAAACTTCATGAATGGAGTAATACATGGCAAATGGAAGTCAGTGTGGACAAGTGTCATATAATCAAGTTTGGTAAAAGTGGAAAAAGACCTGATTAGGATTATACGTTACGAAATAAAACCCTACACACATCAGAAAGAGAGAATTACCTAGGTGTGATTATCAATAACAGACTATCTCCAGCTGACCACATCAGTGAGAAGGTACGGAACATGTATACACTGCTTGCAAATATGAGAATAGCATTCACATACATAAATGAAGACATGCTAAAAAGGATAATAACATCATTCTTCAGACCAACCCTGGAGTATGCATCAGTAGTCTGGAGTCCCCATCTCAAAAAACACATAGACAAGATTGAAAAAGTTCAAAGGGCCGATACAAGATGGATACCAAGCTTACGGGATCTAAGCTACGAAGAAAGACTAAATAAACTGAATCTACCAACACTACAGGAGAGAAGGAAAAGAGGTGACATGATAATGCCATATAAGTGCATATCAGGGAAGGAGAAAATAGACATAAATGATTACTTAACATATGGGGAAGCATCAGCAAGAGGACACTGGAAAAAAACTGCATAAGAAGAGAGGTGATAAAGACGTGAGGAAATTCAGTTTCCCAAACAGAGCAATTGATCATTGGAATGCATTACCGAATGAAATAGTGTGTGCCAAAACAATTCACAAATTTAAGGATATGTACGATATATATGGTTTAAGACACGGACAGTACGAGCTTGACTCATTCCTGTAAAGATACAATTAGGTAAGAACACACACACACACACACACACACACACACACACACACACACACACACACACACACAAACACAATATGTCCACTTCATCAACTGTGGGCAGTTAGAGGTGGAGGTGATGGTGGTGCCGTTGGTGATGTTCATGACAGTAACAGAGGTGGCTGGACTGTGGGTGGCAGTGGGATCGATGGTGTCATGTTCTCAGTGTTAATCACCTGAATTCCAGGATCAGGCTGCTTAATATTACATCATTACCAGGTACAACAATGTTCACTGTCTTTTCAGGCCTAACTCATTTTGCAGCAAACCAAATTTCATGGTCATGTTTTTCATACGTCTGACATAGCAGTGAAAAAGGACTACTGTGATAAGAAACCTTACACGGGTGAACACTATAGGAGGTACACAAAACAAGGGCACAGGAAGGAATGATGAAGGAAATCAGACATCTACACAATCATGAAGTCAGAGTTCTGTAGGTAATTATCATGCCTAACTGAGGAGTGATAATATTTACATCATCAGTGGGGAAGGTGGAAGAGATATTAATAGTCAATCAGATTTTGAAATATGAAAATAAATGGCATAATGTTGGCGTGATGGATGTGTAGAATGAGAATGACATGATGGAACAATATCCTGGAGTAATGTTATGACTACAAACTTCCAATGACTTGACAGGGACTTTGGGACAGATAATGCTTGCCTTAGAGTTAATGGATCGTGATGACAGAAGTAGTGTTCATGGTTCACGTGAGAGTAGAAAACGGGTATATCTGGAGCAGGTGCGAAGAAACAAGCAGAAGGAATGGTCCTCACCGAAAACTTGAGCATTTCAACATTCTTGCAGTGAAGAACGATGATAGGGAGAACACTAAAGAGAAAAGCAGAACAAAGACAAAGGGACGATACAACTGACGAACAACTGACAAGGGCTAGGACATGTGATCGTGAAAGAGATGGAAAATTCGGGGTACTCGTACACAGATGCAATATCTAGGAAGCCGTTGAAAAGCTGAAGAAAAAGAATTATTTGAAAGAGATTGAGGGCACATGAGGAACGAAGCGGGATAACGACAATGTTAGTCACGGAAAGGAAGTTAGCTGCTATTATAGAATAGTACAGTTATAGTCTTGAGAAAGGGAAATTATGATCAAGATGGAAGTTAGCGTGAGTCCATTCAAAGACTAAGCAAAGATCTAACATCTGAACAAGGTCTAGAGTAACATGGCTATTGACAGCATCAAAAAAGAGGTGAACAAAAAGTTGCAATATTAATGACTGGAGAGAGGGTGATATGCAGTATTTTTGTAACAATGCTACTCTTAGCATCAAGAGTTACTAAGACTTTAAAAAAACTTGTTCAATTGTGTACACATATTTCATTCATATGTCTGCTGTGAGACAGGTGTGTGAAAAGAATTTGACAAAAGGTAAGGATGTGTTTTGGGCATTCATAGATTTAGAGAGTGCATATGATAGAACTGATAGAGAGGCTTTGTGCACAGTTTTCAGACTGTATGGACAAGAGTAGGTTATTAAAAGGAGTGAAAAGCTTTTATGTAATTAGCAGAGCATGTGTAAGAATGGGAAATACTGTGAGTGATTGGTTTCCCGTGAGAGTGGGGCTGCAGCATGGATGTGTGATGTCGCCTTGGTTGTTACTTATCTATATGGATGGTGCTGTAAGTAAGGTGAATGAGAGTGTTTGGTGGAGGTTTGAGTCTGGGGAATGCTGATGGTACAGGATGGAAAATGAATCAGCTGCTGTTTGAGGACGAAACTGCATTGGTGGCTGATTCGGAGGAGAGACTGAGACAGTTGGTAGAGGAGTTTGGAAGGGTGTGAAAGGAGGAAACTGAGAGTAAATGAGAATATGAGTAAAATGATGAAATATACTAGGGTGGTAGATTGTAGAAGATAATTGTATTTTTGAGTGGTGAGTTGCTTGAGGAGGTAGAGTGTTTAAGTATTTAGGGTCATATGTTGCTGTCGATGGAAGAATAGATGTAGAGGTGAAATTTAGAATGAATGAAATAGGAAGAGTGCTGGGAGGAATTTAAAAAAAAAAGTTTAGTTGTCGTTCGTTTAGAATGGGTGTAAAGAGAAGGCTGTATGAGGGTGTAGTGGTACTGACTGCGTTATATGGGGATGAAAAGTGAAATATGTGTGTAGCAGAGAAGAAGAGTTTGAATGTAATGTAGACTAAATGTCTGAGAAGTATGTGTGGAGTGACGCATATGGATCGAGTGAGAAATGACGATGTACGAAGGAAAAATGGAGTTAATCAGGAGATGGCTGATCGAGCTGAGCAGAGGGTGTTGCAATGGTTTGTGCATATGAGGAGAATGGATGAAAAGTGATTGGTGAAAAACATAACTGGATCGGGTGTGCGGGGTGTAAGGCTGTGAGGGAGACTTCGAACAGGATGGATGGACAGTGTGAAGAGAGTGTTAGATGAGAAAGGGAAGTCTGTAGAGGAAGGAAGAGTGTCAGCACGTGATAGGAATGACTGGAGAGAAATTGTGAATGAATGAATGGTGACGTGGCCCCGACGGTATGTTCTCCTGCATTTGGTCTGATCAGCTGATCAGGGCAGGTGTGGGTAAGGGGATAGGTCCATTATGATGTGGCAGGGGTAAACCAGCTCTGTTGTCGGGCCCTGCTGTTGATGTCGCTGATTGCAGTGTGCAGTTGACCCTCATGCGGTGTGGTGCAGTGAAGATCTGTCTCTTCTTCTCATGGGGCTAGGATACGAGTAAGTGTGTGGGTGGATGAGTAAATTGGGAGTTTGTCGTCCTGTCTCGGCTACCTCCTGTTATCTGGGTGAAGTAGCCTACGTATAAAGATAGATATATAGATGTTTCACAATATTACAAAATAATTTATGATGAACGGTGAACTATCTATCGTGCGGGAGATGACGTCCTCCACAATCATTTTTCCACCCTGAAAATTCACCATTTCCCTCAGGTGGAGGATCCCATCTCCATACAAGCAACCCAGAGATGAAGCAATGCGGCAAATGCCAGCAAGGCTGAACACTCTCTCTTCAATATCCTACGTATAAAAGGAATCCAGATTTATGTTCAAATAACTCAACTGATCCTGATAGGTGGAGGAAGAAACGCAAGAAATAGTTGGGCGAGTTGCTGAGAGAAGCTTTGGTCTACACTCCAAAATAGGCGAGGTAGTATGAGAAGAAGTGGGAACATGAAGAAGGAAGAGGAGAGTGAAAAGGTGTACTACGAGGTCCTGTGGAAGGAGAGGATATGGAAAAGGAATTGCTACGGGTATCCTGAATTTCCTCACATTCAAAATACCTCTGCATTCCCCTAAGATTATCACCGTGGAGCCATTTACTCTCATATGATGACAAATCTTTAATCTCGAATTTATTACCAGTACAAGATGTCACACGGTGTGCGCTCGTAAACTTACCATCCAACTTAGACGCGCGAGAGTGCGGTCGAGCAAACACCAAGGACCGAATTCTGGAAGACGGATTAAACCTCGGAACTGAGGCTGGTTCAGACCATAGATTGGGGATTATTCGACCCCGGATTATATCCGAGGGGTTTGCCATATTCAGGTCATTGGATTTTGTCACAGATCATCCGAGATTGAGTAAATCCGGGACTTAGTGTAACTTCCGAATGAGACGCGCATTTAGACATAGTGATAGCAGATTTCAATATGGTGCGAAAGCCAGCTTCTAAAAAAGGTAAGTCGCTCCCTGAACAGTTAGTGCATTAATATGGCAAAAAAATCAATATGTAATGAAAAGTCGCTGTAACACAACTGAATAAAAATATCCATGACTTCATGAACAATGCAGTACGGGTGAGTTACTGACTATAGTGGGCTGAGTAACATACACAACATTTTCTGTTTGTTATTTATGTGTTACCACTTCACATATCACTCAGAATGTCATTTGTGAATTTCATAATTATATGCTTTCATGTGGCAGTCATTATCAGTTGTTCATTATTGATACAACTTATACGTATCCAGTTGAAGAAAATATTGCCTAAAAGGCTTGATGTAACTCCACAACGGGGGGAGGGAGATTTCTAAATAGCCTAATTATATACTGTAGGTGAACTACAATTACACAAATGTCTTTGAAACAAATACAAAGTTCTGATAAAACATATGTAATTTCAGAACTAGAAATTATATTCATAGCCGAAAACGTTCATATTACAGGAAGATGGTAGGTTACTGTTAGTTCAGCTGATAGTTTTGTAACAGAGGTAGCCTACAATATACCCTTCCCTTCCCCTGCCCACTCTGTGACTGAAGAAGTGCTCAGGCGGCCAGGGAACGTAATATTACGAGTTGCTGCCAAACAGAAATCTGGAAAGGCACTAAACTGGATTTCAATACGTGGTAATCTGTACGTGAACGCTCACATTTTCGAGGTATCCTGGATTTCAGAACACACTAGCTATAGAACAGAGCCTAAGACCAGAATGTTTGTACAGTTGACAAAGGTCTGTGATAGAGAAGTAAGTTACGGTAATAATAGGTAACTGGTTTGCACGGCTTTTTAAACGTAAGGAGAACAAGGAAGTTTGATGCTGAATGTTTTATTACATTTTCACACGTATCACGCAATAGTCTCCTCTCCACAAACTCTTCGGTATATAGAAGCGCTTGGAAAGAATATTTTAGTATTTATGTTGACACTTGCCAGCCTCAATCGTCCGTTGATTCACTCCCTCGAGGCGGTTTAAACCGCGGATTGAATTAACCGGCCTCAACGGCTCGAAACCTCGTTCTGAATTTCAGTGATCTGGGATTATGATACAATCCAAGGGTTAAACAAGGGATAAGGTTCAAAACCGAGACTTGAATTTGGGCCTATTGTAAGTCTTCTGCATCAATACCGAATGGTGTGGCAGAACAAGGCTAGCGATGAAGCATGTTCTCTTTAGATAATGCCAGATTAGCATTATGTGCTGGTGTATTCTCTGGAAGTCTGATAGTCTCAATTTCACATAATCGTGCAACTTATAAGTTGGGCTCGACTTTTAATGTAACAATTAATAGGGTTAAGGATTACCAAATCCATATTAAACAAAGAATACAGTCTCGCCAGTTGATTTGTTAATGAATATGTTGATTGAAGGAGCAACTTATGGTATCCACTCATCCCAGCAGGTGCTCTGAGAACCAAGTACCTTAACCATTCTGACATCTTGCGATTTTGCTTTTACAAAACTAATGGAGGCAGGATGATGTGGCAAAACATTACACATAGTGATGTACACTCGGTAAGATTTCCGACTGGACCACCTGGTTGCGGGGTTTGGCTAACGTGGCAACAGTGCGCGCCCGTGTGTGTGTGTGTGTGTGTGTGTGTGTGTGCCCGACAATTTTTCGAATCGCGAAGCTTAATCCTCCGAATTATATTATGTGGCTGTTGTATTATCCTATGATATAGGCTAATAAATATTATGTGATTGGGATAATTGGCTGTGCACTATACTATTTATAGTCTGAGTTATATAAAATAATTCTCTTGCCTTGTGGTGTGAACCACGATACAGGTTGGGTTGTGGTCCGGAAACAGAGGGCAAGTTCACCCAGAAATGGCCCGATGTAGGGGTAAGGGGGGAGTATGGGAGTGAGCGGCCAACAGTTATATATTCTTAGTCATTACAGGATAGTTATTAAGGTGTCAATGATATCCTGTATCCTAAATAATAACAAACCTATTTATTTTTAATATCTTTATATAGACCTAATTACACACTAGGATACCCCGTCCCTCATTAACGGAAAACATGCAGCCTGCTCTACCGTCTCGACTCTCTTCCTCTCTAAGTCTATGGCCACACCGAACGCGACGAGCGGGACGACTTGAGCGCGGAGGGATGAGACAACACAATAAAACACACTGAATCCTATGTAGATGGCCACACTGAATGAGCGGGGAGGTTTGTCCCCCCGCTCACCCTCCACGCTCGTCGCTACGTGATGCAGCATGTTCCAAAATGTCGCTCACTGCCTAGCGACATCCCCACTCCCTAGGCAATTGCATCATCATTCAGTCGTGCTGGTACTGCTTGTTGGGGCGGTTGGGTTGTGGTAATTATGTCTAATGCACACCTTATTGGAGCCGTGTACCACAGGAGAGCTGTGTGGGGTCCAAATGATCCACTCCACAAAAATTCTGGAGTGTTGAAGAAACACTGGGAAGATATCTGTGAATAACTGCATACAAATGGCAAATTATAATCGAGCATTATTTTGTCATACAACTGCTTAAGTAACCTTTGTTCCACCGTTGTTATAAAACCTATCAAAGACCATTAATGTCTAAAATTCATAATAGAATTTAGTGCTCTATTCCCTTTGTTATGCCGTAGGCTTAGAACTAATCAACAGATAAGTGTATACACTAAATTATGTATGTGTATATCTATATATGTAATGAACATCGACGATTTTAATATCAATAAAAAAATCTATGAAATTTAATTCAGTAGATAGTGAACTGTCCAGTGAATATTTCACTAAATGCATGCTTCTGACTAGCTGTCGCCCCCGAGGTTGCCGCTTCCTATTTGGACAGGCATCGCGTTGACGCTCACCCCAACGCTCATCGCATGACGCCACCGACCCGCTCGTAGCGTTCGGTGTGGCCGCACATAAAACTCCTCAGCTGGCTATCAGTACACACACACACACACACACACACACACACACACTACCAGTTTGTGCTAATGAGTATTGATGTTTAACTAAAAATTTAATACTGTGTCAAAACACAAGTGCAATATATAACCACCTCACATTACAGATTACGTTAACCAGTAATCAATACTTATTTGCATAGTTTGTGTTTCAGAAATAGTCATGGAGTAGCCATACCCACAGTGATATTTTCGTTCAGTGGCGGATACCAGTTAGAGGGGAGGTGGCCGTTGACACCTCCAATCCTCTTAGCTACGGTGGTGAGTTATAGTGTCACTGCAGAGGTTCCTGTTCCTTCAGTTATGTCAATAATTAAAGTCAATATACTGATGAATATCCATTTCTTAGGGAAAATACAAACAGCCTATATGGAACTCCGAAAATACATATAAAAAGGATAATGTGGGAGCTATCCAGCTCTCACGCACCAGTTACAGTCTTCGTCCTTTGTTTCAGTATTTCCAGCCGGACAGTGTGCAGTGTTAATGAACATGCTAATGTTAGTTCTATATGCTTATTTAAATTTGGAACAACAGAAGTCAAAGCAGGATTTCATTCAGTACGCAGAATGCCAAATACAGTATGTGTGGGTGCGTGTGGGTGTGGGACAATACGTGTGGTGGGGGTGGGGTGAGTATAGTGAGTATGAAATGTGTGTCATAATGGTAATATGGGTGTGTGCATACGTGGCTAAGGTCGTCCAAGACTGATATGTAATCTTTGCCTTTAACACTTGATGACACACACCTCTGTATTTATTTAGGTTCTATTCATAAGTTTGTAGTATGTTATATTATTATATTATCATGATTATGTTTTGGGGTGAAACCTGAAACTCCATATAAAGACAAACACTGAGGTATTATAATAATGTAATATGGAATCCATACTACATGAATAACTATTTCTTCCGGGAGAGAATAATGTTATTTTAATGTTCATTACAAAGTTACACTGTAGGAGCATCTGTTTTTAATGGTAGCTTACCGGATTCCCAGCGATCAGTTTGTTAAGTTATACTATAGCATTGATTTATGCAATATATTCGTTATATACTGTATTAGCTATGTCATGAAGGCTCACACAGTGGACGTTCACGTAAACTGCATCGAAAAGGCAGCAAGTTCAATGTTTAACAGTTTGCGAAGTTCACGTATTTTTTGGTGCGGTTATAAATCAAGTTGTCCTTTACTGGCCAGTGTAATTCCTTATAAAATGAGAATGGTCAAGTGTAAAACCAATATACCCTATGTAGCATTGTAGTTTAAAAATGATCACAAATAATAATATATGATTACTGCATGACCCTCCCGAATGACCACACCCAGAATCTTTGTTTTATTTTTTTTTAATGTTGGGCCTCTTGGAACGAAGATGAATAAATGACGCGATAGCCCACGTGGATTTATTGAATATAACCTATCCAGTATGAAGTTTCTTGATTAATAAGATATGTGGGAGTATGATTATCAAGTAAAAGTGAAAAAATGTATATCTATCTATCTATCTATGTGTGTGTGTGTGTGTGTGTGTGTGTGTGTGTGTGTGTATGATGGTGAGTTGTAAGAATTATGGTAAACAGACAGGTTGAGGAAAAACGTACTGGGGAGTGTGGAAAAGCAGTAGGTAGATAAAGGCCAAAGTATAGAGATGTGTTCATGGGCGTCCGGAAAGGGGGGGGGGGCAAGGAGGGGGCAGTTGCCCCCCTTGGAATTCGACGGCTTCAATTGTTGTTCAAGGATGACTGAGTGATTTGAGTCGATACATACATTCTGTCACTATGCATTTGATGTAAGTCATGTAACTCATGTAAGTATATGCCTATGTGGAGTGAGTGTATTCTGATATATTGTAACCGCACATATACAGTCTGTATAATTTTTTTTGCCCCCCTTACAAAAAATCCTGCGGACGTCCCTGGATGTGTTGATCGTATTCCTGACACTTCTTCATATGACTGTTACCAGGTATTTTGTATCCATAAAATTAAATGATAGGGAAAAGCTTTCTGGAGGCGACGGAACTCTAATGCATATGTATAAATTTCCTGACGATATGTATAACAAACATATTTTTTTACTGCACCAGTAAACAATTTTAATACTATTTAAAGAAACATATAGGGATCATAGTAATAATACGTCTAGATGAACGCATATTACCAACACTTGCACCACTATTTATCAAGCCTTACAATCCCTATAAAATACACCAAACAAATAGTGGATAATGAACCATAACATGAAAAACGGTGGCTTTTCCCGAAGCGTCAAAGATATTAGAAATGAAACTATATGAGCGATGTGTAAATATTCTATTCACGTGCAGTTACGACCGTAGGAACATCTACGATGAGGCCAGAAGTGGACACGTCACCGTCAATGTCTTGGGGTGGGTGTGCATCCACGGCATGGGTGATGTCACAAGGATAAGGTGACCAGATTCCCGCTTTTAGGCGGGACAGTCCAGCTTTTTTGACGTCTGTCCCGCTTTTTAAATTGTGACTAAAATGTCCCGCTTTTTGAACAAATAATCTTAAATGTCCCGCTTATAGAACATTACTATTACATTTGATATATAATGACCTTCTTTTATGAAATTATGATGAATTTGTAGAATTAAGCATAATGCAAACCAAATGAAATACCGAATTGTTAATATATTTAATACTAACTGGTAGCTTTGGTCGGCCCATTCACCGTACCGTACGGTATGTTTGCATTGTTCGCTTAAGACGTTGGAGTTTGATTACATATATATATATATATATATATATATGTATATATATATATATATATATATATATATATATATATATATATATATATCCACACGTGATAATGTCCCGCTTTTAGCTCCAGTAAATCTGGTCACCTTACACAAGGATAAAAGGGAGTTTCACTGCTAAAAAATATATTGAAATTTTGCAGGACTTTTTCCTACCCTCAGTTCAGGAGCGGAACTATGCGTTTCCTCTCGGCCCTATAATTTTCGTTCAGGACCGCTGCCCCATCTACACGGCGAGAAGAGTCTCGGAATGGTTTGGAGGTCGAGAGGACTTGTAGCTGCACGACTAGCTCAGTAAGGAAGCAGACATGAACCCCATCGAAAATGTATGGGGGAATATGGTTAACTGTTGGGAGCCTGAGGGTGAGCGGACACCAGATAAACTACTGGCCCACATCCATGCCTAGTAGGAACAGTTCAGAAGCCAGCAACAGCTCGTATGGAACCATGTCGCCTCTGTACAAACAGACTGCGAGAGGTGATCGAGAAGGAGGGTGGGTTGACTTGAGCCTAATGAATGAGTTCCATACAAATTTTATTTTTTTATTATTATCCTCTGATTATAATGGTTATTATTCAATGCAGTATAACAATCTAACAATAACTTTAATAACTTACTGTAACTTACCTGACAATATAACCGATACGACACTGTCTCATATATTTTGCTTACTGACATGATTTTTATTACGGGGCACTTATACAGGAATTAGTGACGTTAATGTGCATTTCTAAACGCAACTTTCCTGTTACAATAGCAATTTTTTTTCCATTTAATTATGATGCTTTCTTGACTGGCACCATCACAACTCTCTAGACATTTTGCCAACTCGCTAGACATCTTGCCACCTGTTGACATGCCTAAGATGCTGTTTTCCAATCGCGATAAAGATTTTTAAAAATTACTCAGGAATAAGTTGGTCAGTGTGTGATCAATAACAAATACCGGTAAACTACTAACAACTGCGCTTGCTGTCTGTTCGATGTAGTTTTAAGTGAACGTCAATCATGACATCACTTATAATATAACCCATATTACTTAACTCGAAGCTACAGTATAACGTAACATACTGATCAAAGGAAATCCGATAACATAAGCTTAAGAAACGCTGCACCTACAACGTATTTAAATAGGTATTATAATACGGTAATATTTCATCCTGAAAGATTGTTGTTCATGTATTTTGCCACACATAATGCATTTTTTTAAATATTTCAGTGTTTGTCTTTATATGGTGTTTCAGGTTTCACCCCAAAACATAATCATAATAATATAATAATGCAACATGCTGCAAACTTATGAATAGAACCTAAATAAATACAGAGGTGTCATCAAATTTTAAAGGCAAAGATTACATATCAGTCTCGGACGTCCTTCGCCACGTATGCACACACCAATATTACCATTATGACACACATTTCATACTCACTATACTCCCCCCACCCCCCACCACACGTATTGTCCCACACCCACCCACATGCACACACACAGATACTGTATTTGGCATTCTGTGTACTGAATGAAATCCTGCTTTGAATTCTGTTGTTCCAAATGTAAGTAAGCGTATACAGTAGAACTAACATTAATAGCATGTTCATTAACACTGCACACTGTCCGGCTGGTAATACTGAAACAAAGGACGAAGGCTGTGACTGGTGCGTGAGAGCTGGATAGCTCCCACAATATGCTTCATAAATGTATTTTCAGAGTTCCATATAGGCTGTTTGTATTTTTCATAAGGGCTGTTCATCAGTATGTTAACTTTAATTATTGACATAACTGAAGGAACAGGAACCTCTACAGTGACACTACAACTCACCACCGTAGCTAAGAGGATTGGAGGTGTCAACGGCCACCTCCCCTCTAACTGGTATCCACCACTGAACGAAAATATCACTGTGGGTATGGCTACTCCATGACTATTTCTGAAACATAAACTATGCAAATAAGTATTGATTACTGGTTAACGTAATCCGTAATGTGAGGTGGTTATGTATTGCACTTGTATTTTGACACTATTAAATTTTAGGTAAACATACTAAATGCAACGTCATTGCTCATTAGCACAAAGTGGTAGTGTTCTTACCTAACTGTTCTTACCTAATTGTATATTTACAGGAATGAGTCAAGCTCGTACTGTCCCGTGTCTTAAACCATATTTATCGTACATATCCTTGAATTTGTAAATTGTTTTGGCACACACTATTTCATTCGGTAGTGCATTCCATTGATCAATTGCTCTGTTTGGGAAACTGAATTTCCTTACGTCTTTATCACCTCTCTTCTTATGCAGTTTTTTGCAGTGTCCTCTTGCTGATGCATCCCCATATGTTAAGTAATCATTTATGTCTATTTTATCCTTCCCTGATGTGCATTTATATAGCATTATCATGTCACCTCTTTTCCTTCTCTCCTATAGTGTTGGTAGATTCAGTTTATTTAGTCTTTCTTCGTAGCTTAGGTCCCTTAAGCTTGGTATCCATCTTGTACCGGCCCTTTGAACTTTTTCAATCTTGTCTATGCGTTTTTTGAGATGAGGACTCCAGACTACCGATGCATACTCCAGGGTTGGTCTGATGGATGATGTTATTATCCTTCTTAGCATGTCTTCATTTATGTATGTGAATGTTATTCTCATATTTGCAAGCAGTGTATACATGTTCCGTACCTTCTCGCTGATGTGGTCAGCCGGAGATAGTCTGTTATTGATAATCACACCTAGGTCCTTCTCTCTTTCTGATGTGTATAGGGTTTTATTTCCTAACGTATAATCCCAATCAGGTCTTTTTCCACTTTTACCAAACTTGATTACATGACACTTTTCCACACTGACTTCCATTTGCCATGTATTACTCCATTCATGAAGTTTATTTAATTCTTCTTGTAGCTCTTTACAAGAGTCTGTGTTAGTAATAATCCTTTGTATTTTTTGCATCATCTGCAAACATATTCAGATAGCTCTCATTTCCAGTGTTACTGTTTATATCATTTATATACACTAAAAACATGATTGGTGCCAGCACTGAACCCTGTGGTACTCCACTAGTCACTTCTTTCCATGATGAGTAGTTTCCCCTTAGTACTGTTCTCATTTCTCTTTTTATGAGAAAATTTTGCATCCAACAAAACAGTTTGCCTCGAATTCCTCCTTGATGGTACAGTTTCCATAAAAGTCTTTGGTGTGGTACCGTGTCAAATGCTTTCTTGAAATCTAAATAGATACTGTCCACCCATCCTTCTCTTTCCTGTATTGTGTTTGTTACTCTGTCATAGTAGCTCAACAGATTAGTAACACATGATTTTCCTTTTCTGAAACCAAACTGTCTTTCTGTTATGTTCTAGATGATTTACCCAAGCTTTTCTTATAAGCTTTTCTAATACCTTGCTTACAACACTGGTCAGTGATACTGGTCGGTAGTTGAGTGGATTTTGTTTATTTCCTTTCTTGAATAAGGGGACAATATTTGCTTTCTTCTAAACATCAGGTAGTTTACCTTGACTCAAGGATTTCTTGAAAATTAAAAATAATGGTTTACTTAACTCCTTTGCACATTCTCGTAGTACCCAACATGAAATTTCATCAGGACCACTTGCTTTTCCTCTGTCTAATCTACTTAACTCCTCCTGTATTACTTTTTCTGATATTTGTATATCTGGTAGTATGTGTGGGCATGCATGTTCCACATAGTCCCTCTCAAAAATTTTTTCTTCTGTAAAAACTAATTGGAAATTCTTATTTAGTGCTTCACCAATATCTTTCTCTTGTGTATAGGTGATTCCATCGTCCGTAATGGATTGTATTATATCTTTTACTTTGGTTTTGCTTCTGATGTAGCTGTAACATAGCTTTGGTTGATCACTACTTTTATTTATTATATCCTCCTCAAACTGTTTTTGGGCTTCCCTCCTTATTCTTGTATAATCGTTTCTTGCCTGTTTGTAATTATTATACGCCCTTTCACTATTGTGTCTTCTGTATCTATTCCACAACAAATCTCTTCTTTCTTTTGATTTTTTACATTCTGTATTGAACCATTTCTATATTTTCTTATCTGCTTCTTTGTGCTGTGGGATATACTTCTGGACTCGTATTTCATAAAATTCACAGAATTTTTTATACACAGCATTTAAATCTTGTCCTCTAAGCTCATTTTCCCAATCAACTTCTAAGAAATACTTCTTTAGGTCTTGATAATTTCCCTTTTTATAGTTTAGGCTCTTTTTGTAACTTTCATTGCTGTTAACTATGTCATATGCTATCCTGAATTTTTAATTTAGTACTGCATGATCGCTTTTGCCGAGTGGAGGGTGATATATTAAACTGTCAATATCATTTTCTTGCCTAGTAAATATTAGATCTAGCACTGAAGGTACATCGAGTCCTCTTTTTCTGGTGGTTTCCTTCACATGTTGCGTTAGGAAAAACTCTTGCACGAGATCCAGAAGCTTTTGGTCCCAACAGCTTTCTTGGCTAATTATATCTAGAGTATTCCAATTTATATTTGTATTAAAATCTCCAGTTAGTATAATTCTTTCCGATTTTTCTTCCATTTTATGTAGTAATGATCTTAAACTCTGAATTGTACTCTCTGCCAGGTCCTCATATTCGTCTCTTTCCCATGTGTTTGATCTGGGTGGCATGTACAAATTAGCTACAATTACTTTACCTTCAGATGTGTTGATCTCTACTGCAATCATTTCTACTTGTGATGGTATATCTAGTTTTATTTCATTGACTTTTAGATTTTTCTTAGTTAATATTATAATTCCTCCTCCTTTTTTAAATTTCTGTCCCTTCTCCATATATTGTATTCCTCTGAGTTTAGTATGTCATTGGATATCCTTGGTGTTAATTTTGTTTCAGTTAGGCATATTATATGTGGTTCATTTTCTCTTACATAATCATTCATCTCTAGTAATTTAGATACCATTCCATTCACATTTGAGTACATCAACTTTATCATCTTGTTTATATACTTGTCATGACATGGTTCTACTACCTTCCTCCTTTTTATTCCCTCCTGTTTGTGTACCACTTTCGTACCTGCAATCCTATTACTTTGTAAAAAAAATGTGTTCTTCTCCTCTTCTGATCTTCCCTCATTTTTTGTTTTTGCTTCCTCCCTCTTCTCTTTCAGTAGTTCCAGTTCCTCTTGTCTTAGGCATCTTTTTATCCATACATTTTTGAACTCCTCTTTTTCCATAAGATTCTTTGCATTTTTTAGTATCTCCTCCACAGTGTTTACACTCTGGAAAGTCACCTTTGGAGGTCTTGTCTTGCTTTTATCGTATTTCCCTAACCTTTTGTGTTCCTCTATATCTTTACTATAGATTTCCTCTGATACTTCTTTCAGTAAGCTCATTACATTTGCCATCTCCTTTTTGTCTCTTGTGATCTTGTTTTTTACTTCTTCCTCTTCTATACCAGTGATTACTGTAGATTTGTTTATATCTACTGAATCTCTGACTAACTTTGGATTGTTTTGGATTATTCTTTTCACTTCATTTTTAATGCTTTTTTCCTCTACCCTTGTTTCTAAGTCTTTCTTGACTTTCACCATTTCAGCATACGTGGTTTCCACATCATTTTTGTAGCTTTGCACAGCTTCATTCACCTATGTTATCTTCTCCTCAATATCACTGCTCTGGTCTATCAGACTGCTTACCTGCCTAATTGTCTCTGTATCATTTTTGAACTCTTCCATAACACTCTCGTGATTGACTACTGTACTTGCCATTTCATTCATTTTCTTCCTAAGTGTACTCAATTCCACTGTTACTTCACTGATGGTTGTGTCTTTCTTGTTGGCCTCCCTTCCTAGTTTTTCTATTTCTTCCTTTTGCAAGTGCATCTGCTTCTTTATTTCATTAATTTCATTTTTGAAAGCCATCTCCAGTTTGTGTACACATTCAACCAGTCTATTGTGAGTCTCCACTTCAACCAGTTCTTGGTAGAAATCATCATCTTCCTTTCTACCTTTATCCCTTTTCTTTTCCAAATTTGCTTTGTATGTGTGTGTGTGTGTGTGTGTGTGTGTGTGTGTGTGTGTGTGTGTGTGTGTGTGTGTGTGTGTGTGTGGACTGATAGCCAGCTGAGGAGTTTTAGAGAAGGAGAGAGAGAGAGAGAGAGAGAATCGAGCGGTAGAGCAGGCTGCATGTTTTCTGTTAACGAGGGAGGGAGTATCCTAGTGTGTAATCGGGTCTATATACAGATAATAAAAATAGATTTATTATTATTTAGGATACAGGATATCATTGACGCCTTAGTAATTATACTGTAATGACTAAGAATATGTAACTGTTGGCCGCTCACTCCCATACTCCCCCCTTCCCCCTACATCGGGCCATTTCTGGGTGAACTTGCCCTCTGTTTCCGAACCACAACCCAACCTGTATCGTGGTTCACACTACAAGACAAGAGAATTATTTTATATAACTCAGTCTATAAACAGTATAGTGCACAGCCAAATATCCCAATCACATAATATTTATTAGACTATATCACAACATAATACAATGGCCACATAATGTAATTCGGAGGATGAAGCTTCGCGATTCGAAAAATTGTCGGGCATGTACACACACACACACACACACACACACACACACACACACACACGGGCGAGCACTGTTGCCACGTTCGCCAAATCCAGCAACCAGGTGGTCCAGTCGGAAATCTTGCCGAGTGTACTTTTTGCAAATCTCAGTATGAAGACTGTTGTTGAACTGTGAACGATTATCAGGAATTATTGTCTATTACGTATTAAATGGAATAATAACATGATTAATGAAGACACGTGGGACACTCTAAGCAGCCAAATTTTGATGAGACAAGGGACACTGTAACGTGAGAAATGGCCAACAGCCACACATATGTACTCTACACCTGACTCATGGATGGGATGGAACCGAATAATGCAGAAGTGGAGCTTGTGATCCAGGTGACTCTTTATGATGATTACAGGAAACAGAAATCACACTGAACGTTCATATCCTTTATCGTTCTTGGTCAGATCTTTCCCAGGATGGCATGCATGGAGTGTGTCATTTTGTAACAAGTGTAGAGAGATGGTACAGGTACAGTCAGGGAAAGTTTCGCATTACCCACCTCGCGAAGCACTGGGTGTGAGACAGGTGAATGTGAAGCGGCAGTCATACCTCCCGTGTCTGGTAACTGTGAGTGTGAGGGAGGGGGAGGGGGAGGCGGAGGATTGGGGTCAGAGGAGGGTTTAGTGACAGGTTGGGAATCACGTGTAGGTCTGCAATCTATGACTTCGACGGTGTGTTTGAGTAACTTTGGTAAGGATAGATGGCAGTATGATGCTAGCATTTTATGAGCATAATTCCGTGGATGTCTGTAGAGTTAGTGTTGTCAGGAAAGTTATGGAAGAGTGCTGGGTTCCGACAAAGGTTTGAATGCATTCATTCCCTCTCGACTTTAACATGAGACGTTTCCCCAGGAGATATTCATAACATTATAATATATATTTATATTTTGTGTTGAAAACAAAACATCTCTCTCTCTCTCTCTCTCTCTCTCTCTAAATTCATATTTCTTTATTTATCGTGTCATTCAACTGCAAACATTCGCCTGTAAACTTTTCCGTTATTATTCTGTGAATTACTCATCTCGAGCTTAGAGTCTAGGGTAGTGTGTACTACTACTACTACTACTACTACTACTACTAAATCTATACAAGCGATTAACAGGTTTTTCATTTTCCTTTAGAAAAAATGACATGGGAAGTCCTAATTATAATATCAGTCTCTGTAACTATCATTCCTATCGATCATTACAACATGAAGGCAGGATCTTCGCCACCAGAGGGCCGAACTTATACTAATCATTGCTGTGTGCGGCTCATATTCCTGTTTTTTCCACTGGTGCTTGCCTTCCAACACCCTGCTGTAGTTGCAGGGAGCAATATAAAGGTCTAGTGCTTACTTCACCGTTGGTTGAGTTTTTCTGGTGTTTGGACTTAGCATGTAGTTTGGGGGGAAAATTCAGTACGGCAGACGGGGCCCCCCTGGTCGGGTTTTCTCGTTTCTGCACATGCACAGTATGATCTGTGTGACGTCATGGACAAGTCAGTCCATTTCCCCTGCTACCATTGGTCTGTTCTGTCATGCTGGTGACGCTGACGTCCTGCTCACCCTGCTACCTGCCTAGGTGTGCAGCATGGAGTACTCGGACCCTGCCACCCTCGAGGACCTTGAAGCTGACCTGGTGCTGAGTGACAAGGATGAAATGACTCCGAGTGACTGGCCACAGCTACCACTAAGTAGAAGCAATCTCTCGCTAGCTGGGGAAGTAGCTATGGAACCAACACTATCTGTACGTGCCGCACCTCACCTCATCGGCCAGGCACCTTCCTCTCCCAAGCATCCCGTGCATAACACCTCGGACAGCAACAGTGAGCCTTCATCCCCTGCTACCAAATCCTCCAAGTGGCAGGAGTCTTCTGATCCTCTGCAGAGGACAACCGCCCTTAGATCAAACACTACTCACCTCCCGCAGCTTGTTCAATCCCCCCAAGTTTCGCCGTTGCTTCCTGCCTCTACGCCTCCAGCATTCATGCCCAGGGCTGACCACATCAAACTTTTATTCAAAGACAACCCAACTGTGGACATCAAACTTCGATGGTTGTCTGAGGTCAACCGTGCTTTTCACCTTGACCACACCCTAGCAGAGGTCAAGATGTCTGCAATCACTTCCCGTTTTGTCTACATCTCCAGACGTCGCAGGGTCATTGTAGATAGTGTAACTAAAGGAAGGTTCCTATACCTTTCTTGGGAAATTCAGGACTCACCTGAGAGGCCCCATAAGTTTCCTACTTACCTCCTTACACGTTATCCTGTATGCACTGATCCCAACTTGGCCAAGGAGCTGCCAGGTATCTACTCAGCCTGACGTTTCCACCAGAATGGCACTCCTATCAACCGGCTGGTAGTCACCTGGAGCCTTCCTCACCCGCCACCACCAATGGTCACCTTCAGGTTCCTTCCCTGCCTCCCATCTTGTGAGTTTCGCAAGATGAAGGACGAGCAACCGTGGTGCTTTCAATGCTGGGGCATTGGTCACAACTCCTGGTATTGCTCTGTGCCAGAGCGGTGTGCATGGTACTCTGGCCAACACGACTCTCGGATGTGTCCTCACTGACCCCCTCCACCTGCTTCTGATACAGTCTCAATGCAACTCAACCTGCCACCTCCAAATACCTTGCACTGGAAATGTCCCTGATGTCATCAAGAAGGGGTTAACTTTTGGCTTGGCTGCACTAGACACCGGGCTAACCTTGCCCCTGTTGCTAAGGGTGGGGCTCCACTAGCGTCACCACTGCCACCACTCTGCGCTGCCACTCCCCTTGCCTCCACTGTAAGTTTGGACTCAGCTGCAGTCACTGAACTTCGCGATGCTGTCGCCACTCTCAGGACTCGGATTGGCTCACTTACGGCACGTTTCGATGCAGTAGAAGCCCGCATTGATGGCTTGGTTAGCAAGCAAGCCACACTTGAGACAACATTAAATTCACTGGTTGAATCACAGCAAGTCATTATTATGACTCACCACCCTTACGGAGAAGCTGGACTCCATTGTCACTCCCATTGGACGACTGAATGCTCCCCTCAGGGAGTCTTCCCCTCGTGGCACGCTGCATAGCACTTCTCATGCCACCACCACTTCCTCATCTGGCCCTCTGAAACATCATGGCAAAGTTTGGTAACATGGCACAACTGCATGTCATCTCTTAGAACGCCTGTGATGTTACTAACTGGTCTAAACTTACTGCTCTCAAAGGACATGTATACAGTTGCCACCCGGATATCACTTTCATTCAGGAATCATTTGTTGGTCATGCACTATTCGGGGTAGAGGCACCCACTCTCAGTGGTTATGTTTCTTACGTCTATTGAGTTAGGAATGGACTTGTCACGTATGTCCACTCCTCCTTCCAGCACCGTTTCCTCCAAAGCTATGTAGACAACGAGACAACCTTCCAGCTTCTTCAGGTCACCATTGGAAGCGGCACAATTCGGTTGTGCAACATGTGCTCTGCGCCAGGCAGGTTGAATACTGCTGCTCTCTCAGCTCCCACTATCCATGGCATGATATACATGGGGGATTATAATGCCCGACACCCTGCTTTGGGGGACCTTTCTGCCATGGTTAACCGTAACGGGACTAAACTTCTTGAGTATCTTTGTTGTAATCAGCTCACCCACTGGGATACCGGTGGGGCCACACACTCTCGAGGAGGCACAGTACATCACGTTCTTATATCCGGCCTTGTGGTGTCCCGGGTCAGGTGTTCAATTGTCCCTGCGCTCTTCTCTGATCACATTGCTCTCAGCCTTCATTATTCTCTCCTGCTACACCTGCTCCTGTACACAGACAAACTCGCATTGCAATCACACCCAAGTACTGCCCTACATACATCTCCTATATGACCTTCTTCGCATGTTTGACCTGAAAAGTTGTATTCATCACTTGTCATGTCAGCAGGGCACACATTACACGCCATCATGATGCCCACACCTGGACACTGGATAATCGCATAGCTTAGGCAGAGAGGAAGGCGGTGGAAGACGGTTTTGTCTTTCAAAGATGACCTTCCCCCGAGTGTCTCCATTGGTATCGATTGTCGAGGGATCATCTAGTTGCTCTCCAGTACTGTGTTTATACCGATTCATGGCATAAACTTACCATTAGCATCAACTATCAAAAGACCGTTGGTTCCATGTGGTGCCTTATCAACAAGGTTGTCAAGAAAAAGCCCCCTAGTGTCCTCCACCACAGTCCAGCACAGTACACACAGGATCTTATAGATGCCTGGTCTGCACAGCCACGGGCTGGCGCCCTTCCTGCACACATACAGGACGTGCTCTTCACCCAGAAAAACTTTCATGCACTTCGTCTCACTGCCGCTTTACTAAGGACAGACAATAAGGATGGTGTGGCTATAACTAACAATGAAACGCGATGGGCCCTCGCCAGTGGTAGGGTAATGGCTCCAGGTGATGATGGCATCACTTTTTCTGTCCTCCGTGTCCTCCTGAAAGTTCCTGGTAATCCCCTTCTCCGGCTGTTCAACCTTTGCATCCGTCTGGGATACATGCCACAAGCCTGGAACCGCAGTACAATCGTGCCTATTCCTACACCTGGCACTGATAAATTCCGACCTGTTTCCCTCACCTCCTGCTTCAGTAAAGTACTAGAACGCATCCTTCTTACCAGACTCTTGTTTAGGCTGCAGGACAAACTCTCACCCCGACTGTATGGCTTTTTACCACAGCGAGGGACACATCACTGCCTTATGGAGCTATACACCCTCCTATCCTCCACCAGTGTAGTGGCCTACATTGATTTAAAGAGTGCATTTGATGTCGCCAACAGATACATCATCCTCGACCGGCTAGTGGATTTTGGGGTTAAAGGAAACCTGCTGTGATGAATACATGGTTATCTGTCTAATAGGTCCTCTCGTGTTCTTTTTAAGGGTGCATACAGCACTGCTAAGGATTTCGAGCTTGGTACGCCACAAGGTGGTGTCGTTAGTCCTTTTTTGTTTAATATCCTCATTCATCGTCTACTCACCCTCCTTCCTGACGTCCCTGGAACCGTGATACTTGCTACGCTGATGACATCTGCATTCATTCAAATTCCCCTGCAGATCTGGAACGTTTCCTTCACTTGTTTCCCGAGTCGGCTTCCAAATGTGGTCTCATTATCTCTCCAGAAAAGAGTAGAATCTTCATTTCCCGTCCAGCAAGAACACTGCCTGTATTCTCTGTCGGGGATTGTGTTATCCCTCTGTGCACACAGTACCTTTATCTGGGGGTGCCTGTATGGATTTCTCCCTCCATTCCTGCAAGACAACGCATGCATCCTATTGTTCAGGATCTGCTGACCTGGTTACACCAGCGCCTAAAACCTCCCAAACAGCTCACTAATTATGCTGCTAGGGTGTCTATTCCTTCAGCATGAACCATATACGTGGCGTTCATTTGATCAGTTGTTGATTATCTCTCCCCTGCTCTTTGTCAACTTTCCAGAACAGCCTTACAACCTCTTGAGAAGTTCCAAAATGCAGTAATGAGACTCATCCTGGGCTGCCCTGGCTCAACCAGAATTGTCAACATGCAACTTGAACTCAACCTTCCACCTCTTGTTGAGAGAATATACTCAGTGGTTACATACTTCAGCATTAAGTGCCTAGTGCCTGTATTATCCTCACCTTTCTCCCCACTACTCTCACATCATTCGGACTTTCCTGGATCCCAATGCACCAAGGCCTCTGCTTTGCAGTGGTGGCCGCACACTAGTTAATACTGTTTGTGCAAACGTCCGATGGCTAAACATCAACATACCTGTGCTTGCTGAGGAGGTGGACTATGGCGTTCCACCTTGGCAGACCTCTGTGCCTGCTATCTCATACACTCCGGCCTCCAAGACTGACCGGCCTCAGTTTCAGAAACAGCTAGCTTTGGAGACCATCACCAGGCTGTCATCTTCCCTCCCTTCGGCCCACCATATCTACACTGATGGCTCCCTGCAGGATGATGGCAGTGCTGGCTGTGCTGTATTTTCCCCAAGACTGGACCCACCTCAAGGGGGCTGGTTGGGCCGTTGACTGCCAATCGCATCGAGCTCTACGTATTGTGAACTATATGGGCTCCTGGATGCAGTTACTTTATGAATACGGATGAACAACACCAGCTTGATCATCTGTGACTCACAGCCAGTCCTCCATGCCCTCTCCTCTCCCAGGCCTGCATACCAACACCTCGTTACACAGATACTCTGTCAATTGGCTACTGCCCGCGATCGTTTGCTGTTGGTGCACTTTCTGTGGATTCCCTCTCATATTTGTCTCACAGCCAACAACACCGCTGACCTCCTTGCAAGGACTGCCTGTGGACTGGATCTGGCTGCTGTGGATGCTACTTAAGTCTCCCCCCATTTGCTACAAGAGATAATACACAGAGCAGCCCGCTTCCCTATTCTGCACCGTAGAAATGCTGAGAGGGCTCAGTGCATCCATCCAACATAATGACCACTTTCTCTCTCGTCACCATAGATATCATAGCAGTGTTCTTATGGTTCATCGACATAATGTGGTGTGTGCGTGCCCCAGACTGGGCTACCAACCTGTGTGGCAGGTGGCTGGAGCAGGCAATGCACCTCATTTCTCCTACTGTAAGCTGTGTGATGCACCCAGTGTCAACAACCTTGACCATTATTGCCTGCAATATCCACTTGCCTCTGATTTAATACCTCACAGACTCACATTAGTGGACACTTGTAAACATTTCTTGGAAGATGATAACCTACTGTAGATGTTATTCTCATGCTTCATCCACATTTTGTTAGGTGTTAACTTGTTATAGCTAGACAGCGTGTCTTGCGTGGCACGAGTTCCCCTGTACTCACATCACATATGGCCGCATGGCACTGTACTAGGTTTGTTGCCTTCGGGGGTAATAAATTAATCAAATCAAATCTAATCAACACGAAGGCATTGAATCATAACTTGACAGTAAACATATATTGATACTGCGACGTGAGCAACTCTCCAAACCCACCCACCCCCGGCCACTCTCCCTTCAACTCATAGTTGCCAGACAAATGTGGTCTGGCTGCTGCTTCGTGACTTTTCGTTGACCATCAGTGCTCCGAACAGTGGGTAATGCGGAACTTTCCCTGACTATACATATGGTGAAACAAACTCAGTGTGGAGCTTCTTGATTTTCAGAGTCATACAGTACAGTTCTGGTGATCGTTTTGACTGCCAGTGCCTGAGAGAGAAAGCTAGTGTGCTTAATTGACGAATATTTTCAGTCAGCCACAACACAATTCCCATCAGTAACACAGTGCATTTCTACAACTACATTATGCAAATAGTTACACATTATGGCACACACACACACACACACACACACACACACACACACACACACACACACACACACACACACACACACCACCACCACCACCATTAATGATGTTCTTCATTACCAGGCTAGTTAAATATCTAGTGAATCATTTAAATGGCAAGTAAAAAGTACCAACTGTTTTTGGCTGGTGTGTGTGTGTGTGTGTGTGTGTGTGTGTGTGTGTGTGTGTGTGTGTGTGTGTGTGTGTGTGTGTGTGTGTGTGTGTGTGTGTGTGTCTGTGTGTGTGTGTGTCAGTAATGTCCAAAAAAAATGTATTTTAAGTATTTTTCCAACATCTATATACCATCCCCCTTTGCTTTCAGTGTCTCAGTTACACAGAGAGTAGGCCAGCATGCTCTCCAGTACAAATTTCTCTAACTATCTACACCAAACTACATGAACAGTACACACTACACTTCCTTTTCCAAAACCCAAAAAATTATGGCGTCTCATTATCAAGCCTCGGAGTCCCCAGGGGGGGGGGCCATAAATGCCCCCACCATCCGCCCCTCTCCCGGTGATGACTTGAGGTGCCTGGAACCACTGTCTGACTCTCTTCTTCTTCATTTCTGCAACATTCGCGGCCTTTCCTCTAACTTTCGCTCTTTTGAGCACCACCTCTCCTCCTCTAAACCTCACCTTCTTTTTCCAACTGAGACTCAGCTGTCTGAGGCAACTAACAAACCCTTTTCTGTATCCTCCTACTTTCTCTATACTCATTTCAAAGCCAAAGGTGGCTGTTGTGTATATATACGCAACGACTTATCTTGCTTTCGTGTTCCTGAACTCGATTCTTCTGAATTCTCTACACTCTGGCTTTGGCTTTCCTGTCATTCTCTGACTAAATATATCTGTGCTGTTTACTTATCCCCTAATTCTACTGACTATCAAAAATTCTTTGACTATCTTACTTCTACGATGGAACACATTCTATCCATTTCTCCTTTCTCTGAAATCTCCATTCTAGGAGATTTCAATGTTCACCACCACCTTTGGCTCTCCTCTCCTTTCACTGATCCACCTGGTGAACAAGCCTACATCTTTTCTATCCTTAATGACCTAGAGCAGCTTGTACAGCACCCTACCTGTATCCGTGACCACCTTGGAGAGAGCTCCAACATACTTGCCCTCTTCCTCACAACTAATCCTTCTACTTACTCTGTTAATCTTTTCTCTCCATTGGGCTCCTCCGATCACAACCTTATCACCTTAACCTGTCCTATCACTCCGGTACGGCCTGTGGACCCTCCAGGGAAATGTCGTCTGTGGCATTTTGGAGCCACGGACTGGGAGGCCCTCAGGCAGTATTTCTTTGATTTTCCCTGGAATGATTATTGCTTCCATGGCCGTGAGCCATCTGAGTGTGCATTGCGCATTACGGAGGTTATTCTCTCGGGCATGGAAGCATACATTCCTTTCTCATATCCTTTGACTAACGCAAGAAAGCCTTGGTTTAATCACGCTTGTTCTAATGCTGTCCACAACAAGGAGAGGGCCTACAAAAGGTACCAGAGCCAACCGACCCCTGAATCACATCATCTTTACATTTCTGCCCGGAATCGTGCTAAGTCTGTTCTTCACTCTGCTAAAAATAATTTCATCCGTACTAAATGCTCTCAACTCTCTAACTCGAATTCTTCCCGCTCCTTCTGGCACCTTGCCAGAAACCTTTCTAACAACTTTACTTCATCATCCTTCCCTCCTCTTTTCTACTCTGATGGTTCTGTAGCTATTTCTTCTACTGATAAAGCAGATCTCTTTGCACAGACTATCTCCTCCAATTCCACCTTAGATGATTCTGGTGCTGTTCCTCCATCACTTCCCCCCTCTGACTTCCTCATGGCTGACATTAAAATTTCTTCACCTGATGTATTTTCTGCCATCACTGGCCTCAGTACTAACAAGGCGTATGGGCCTGATGGGGTCCCTCCTGTTGTTCCCAAGAACTGTGCTTCTCTGCTTACACCCTGCCTAGGCAAACTCTTTCGCCTTTGTCTGTCAACTTGTACCTTTCCTTCCTGCTGGAAGTTTGGTCTTATTCAACTAGTCCCAAAGAAGGGTGACCACTCCCAACCCTCCAACTATCGTCCAATTGCTTTAACATCCTGTATTTCAAAAGTTTTCGAGTCAATTCTCAATAGAAAAATTTTAAGGCATCTTTCCTATCACAACCTTCTTTCTGATCGTCAGTACGGGTTCCGTCAGGGACGCTCCACTGGCGATCTTCTCACCTACCTTTCAGACTCCTGGTCATCCTCCTTTCGGGACTTTGACGAAAGCTTTGCCACTGCACTTGACATCTCAAAGGCTTTCGATCGAGTCTGGCATAAATCTTTAATTTCCAAACTGCCCTCCTACGGTTTCTATCCTTCTATCTGTGCCTTCATCGCTAGCTTCCTTTCTGGTCGTTCTATAGCCGCTGTTGTAGACGGCCATCGTTCTTCTCCTAGATCAATGAACAGTGGTGTTCCTCAGGGCTCTGTCCTATCACCAACTCTTTTCCTTTTATTCATCAATGATCTTCTAAGCTGTACATCTAACCCTATCCACTCATACGCTGATGACTCCACCCTTCACCTTTCCATTCGGTTCCCGCAACGCCCATCTCAACAGTTACTTTAACAAACAAGGGATGAGGCTATGGCACACCTGATGTCTGACTTGGCTCGTATCTCTGACTAGGGTAAAAATAATATGGTTGTTTTTAATGCATCTAAGACTCAGTTCTTACACCTATCAGCCCGACAAAATTTTCCACAGGCATACCCACTAATGTTTAATAATATTCAGCTTAATCCTGCATCATCCTTGAACATGCTTGGGGTTTCATTTACTCGGGACTTATCTTGGAAAGATCATATTACATCTCTTGTAAAATCTGCTTCCAAGAGATTGGGTGTGCTAAGCCGACTCCGCTCTTTCTTTACCCCTGCACAATTGTTGACTCTATACAGGGGTTTTATCCGCCCCTGTGTGGAGTACAACTCTCATGTGTGGGGAGGCTCCCCACATACAGCTCTTCTCAATAGGGTGGAGTCAAAGGCTTTTCGTCTCATTAACTCTCCTCCTCTTACTGACTCCCTTCAACCTCTGTCTCTTCGCCGCACTGTTGCATCTTTATCTCTTTCCTATCGCTACTTTAATGGTCACTGCTCCTCTGAACTGTCTGCTTGCATTCCTCCACCTCTACGAAGGGCGCGTAGCACCCGTCTGGCAGCAAACTCTCATCCCATTTCTGTCCAACTCTCTAATGCAAGATTTAAGCGTTACTCCCAGTCTTTCATTTATGTAAAAGGTCAACTCTGGAACTGTCTCCCTCTGTCTGTATTTCCTGCCTCCTATGATCTCCAGTCTTTCAAACGCAGTGTGTCCAGGCATCTCAAAATGATCGGATCTTGAATTTGGCTCTCTATTGTATTTTGTTTTTCTCTTGGAGGGAACTGTTACTGCGGGCTCATGGCCTTTGGCTCCTTCTTCCTCGCATAATATATATATATATATATATATATATATATATATATATATATATATATATATATATATTTATATTTATATATATTGTAGTCCGTAACGTTTTCAAAGAAGTATATGTAAACTCTTATCCACATGCAGACCGTGCTTGTCTACAGTATATACACACACAGATGAAAAGCTATGCACACTTCCACGCGAGCACACAATTAAATGAAACGTACTCTTGCATATACACACAAACACACATGCACAAAAAAACACTCATACAGAAACTGAAGACGTTCTTTGCGGCCACGCCTCAAGAAACCACTGAACCATACAACACGGCCACATATTAACAGACACACACACACACACACACACACACACACACACACACACACACACACACACACACACTCAGAAAGATATGGAGCAAGTCTAACCTGTGGGACACAGTGGTAAACACACACACACACACACACACACACACACACACACACACACACACACACACACACACACACACACACACATACACACACACACACACAAAGATATGGAGCATGTCTAACATGTGGGACACAGTGGTAAACACACACACACACACACACACACACACACACACACACACACACACACACACTCAGCAAGATATGGAGTATGTCTAGCCTGTGGGAGACAGTGATAAACAAACACACACACACACACACACACACGCACACACACACATATACACACACACACACACACTCAGCAAGATATGGAGTATGTCTAGCCTGTGGGAGACAGTGATAAACACACACACACACACACACACACACACACTGACAAAGGTATACCTATCTTACCTATGTATCTGACGGAATATCTGCTTGTAGGTCTACCCGCACAAAGTCTTTGTTTTCAAAAATATATGTAATCCTTCAGCCACAAGGGCAAACAGTGCACACACATACACAGCCATATACATTTATGAACAAAACAGAAATGAAAACGCACACACACACACACACACACACACACACACACACACACACACACACACACACACACACACACACACACACACACACACACACTGACAAGAACAGTAATTAGACGCTGCCTTATTAATCTGTATAGAACACTGACTTCTGGTAAACCTGATTCATGAGCATTGTTTTGACGGTGGAACGGTGACGATGATAATGATGATAACGATAATGGAGGTAATGCTGATGGCAATGCTGAGATAATCTGACTCGGGGATATAGGTTTGGTGGTGACAGGAAGTTGAAGCTGGTAGTTGTATGCTGGGTGCCCAAGTACTGGCTGTAACTGGGAGGATAGTGACCATGATAATGATGATGGCAGTGATGCCGATAACAGTGGATGAGTTTTTTTTTTTTTTTTTTTACGTGTCCGACTCTGGGCAAAGGTGATGGTGAAATGCCGAAATTATGGTCTTGGGGTTGTTGGTAAGGTAAAGGAGGGAAGAATATGATGAAGGGATAGTAATTGGATGATTATATTGATTGAACAGGTGTTGTTTTTTGTGTCACTGAAGATGAAAGCGATGGTGTTTTTTTTTTTTTTTTTATGCAAGAAAGAAGGAACCAAAAGCTAAGAGCCCACAAACAGTTGGTTCCAAGAAAAACAAAAAAACAACAGACAAGTGAGCCAAATTCAAGATCCGTTCGAGATGCCTAGACACACTGCGTTTGAAAGACTGGAAACCTTATGAAGTAGGAAATGCAGACAGAGTGAGACAGTCCCAGAGATGACCTGTTTCATTAATGAAGGCCTGGGAGTAACGGTTAACTCTTGCATTAGAGTGTTGGACAGAAAAGGGATGGAAGTTTGTTGCTAGACGGGTGTTACGCGCCCGTCACAGAAGTGGAGGGATGCAAGCAGACAGTTCAGAGGAGCAGTGACCATTGAAGTAGCGATAGAAAAAAGATAATGATGGAACAGTGCCGTTGAAGGCAGCTAGTAAGAGGGGGAGAGTTAATGAGACGATAAGCCTTTGACTCCACCCTGTCGAGAAGAGCTGTATGTGTGGAGCCTCCCCACACTTGAGAGTTGTACTCTACACGGGCGAATAAAACCCGTGTATAAAATCAACAACTGTGCAGGGGTAAAGGAGGTATGGAGTCAGCTTAGCACATATAATCTCTTGGAAGCAGATTTTACAAGAGCTGTAATATGATCTTTCCAAGATAAGCCTTGAGAGCATAAAACCCCAAGCATGTTCAAGGATGAAGCAGGAATGAGCTGAGTATTATTAAACATTAGTGGCTACTCCAGTGGAAGATTTTGTCGAATTCATATGTGTAAGAACATAGTCTTTGATGCATTTAAAAACAACAAGAATAATATTACCCCAGTCAGAGATACGAGCCAAGTCAGACATTAGGTATGCCATAGCCACATCCCTTGTTTGCTGAAGTAACTGCTGAGATGGACGTTGCAGGAACCGAATGGAAAGGTGAAGGGTGGAATCATCAGCATACGAGTGGTTATGGTTAGATGTAGTTTAGATCATTGATGGATAAAAGGAAGAGAGTTGGTGATAGGACAGAGCCCTGAGGAACACCACTGTTGATAGTTCTAGAAGAAGAGAGGTGGCCGTCTACAACAGCAGCTATAGAATGACCAGAAAGGAAGCTATAGATGAGGGCACAGATAGAAAAACAGAAACCGGAAGAGGGCAGTTTGGAAATTAAAGATTTGTTCCAGACTCTACCAAAAGTCTTTGAGATGTCAAGTGCAATGGCAAAACTTTCGCCAAAGTCCCGAAAGGAGGATGATCAGGAATTTGAAAGATAGGTGAGAAGATCGCCAGTGGAGTGTCTCTGACAGAACCCATCCTGACGATCAGAAAGAAGACTGCGATAGGAAAGATGCTTTAAAATTTTCCTGTTAAGAATAGACTCGAACACTTTTGAGGTACACGATGTTAAAGAAATTTTGCAATAGTTTGAGGGTTGAGAATGGTCACCCTTCTTTGGGACTGGCTGAATGAGAGCAAACTTCCTGCAAGAAGGAAAGGCACAAGTTGATAGACAAAGATGAACGAGTTTGCCTAGACAGGGTGTAAGCACAGGAGCAGTTCTTTAGGACAGCAGGAGGGACCCCATCAGGCCCAAATGTCTTGTTAGTATTGGGGCCAGTGATGGCAGAAAATACATCAGTTGAAGAAATTTCAATGTCAGCCATGAAGAAGGCAGAGGAGGGAAGTGATGGAGGAACAGCACTGGAATCATCTAAGGTGGAATTGGAAGAGAAAGTCTTAGCGAAGAGATCTGCTTTATCAGTAGAAGAAATAGCTACAGAGCCATCAGAGAAGAAAAGAGGAGGGAAGAATGATCAGGTAAAGTTGTTAGAAAGGTTTTTGGCAAGGTGCTAAAAGGAGTGGGAAGAATTTGAGTCCCCCCTGTGGCGGGGGGAACACAATCTGGCCGCACTATGGGGTGGTACTACTACTCTGCAGCCAGGTTGTGTTAGGAAGAATACTGCCACCGTATTCCCTGCGTGTCGTAAAAGGCGACTAAAAGGGGCGGTGTGAGGGGACTAGGGACCCCTCCTCTGTTTTTTAGTTCCTAAAAAGAGACAGGCCAGAGAAAGGGATGGGGGATGGAGTTATCCCCGTACCCTGAAGATTGGGTCTATGAATGTGCATGGATGTAGTACGATTGAGGCTAAAAGGGAGGAGATTGGGAGAATGTTTGTGAGAAGAAAGTTGGATGTGTTAGCTTTGAGTGAAATGAAGATGAAAGGGAAGGATGAGTCTATGTTTGTAAGTGTGAATGGAAGATTGTTAGGTGTTGATAGAGGAAGGGCAAAAGAAGGTGTGTCCTTGTTGGTGAGTCCGGAAGTACAGCAGTGTGTGATTGAATGGAAGGAGGTGTCATCGAGACTGATGTGGGTGAAAGCAAAATTTGAACGTGAGTTGTGGGTGTTTGTGAGTGCATGTGGGCCTGGTAGTGGAAGGGATGAAGATGAGAGGGAGTCTTTCTGGAATGATGTTGATGAGTGTCTGCAGAGTTTTGGAGCGAATGTGAATGTGGTAATGATGGGAGATCTGAATGCTAGAGTGGGAAATGTAGCAATTGAAGGTGTAGTTGGTACACATGGTATGCCTGGAAGAAATGAAAATGGGGAACAAATGATAGCGATGTGTGTTAAGCGAGAGATGGTGATTGGAAATATGCTGTTTGAGAAAAAAGATATTTATAAGTATACATGGGTGAGACAGGAGGGTGGAAGGGTTGTTGATAATGCTTTGATGGACTATGTGGTTGTGTCTAGGAATGTAATAGGAAGATTGTTGGATGTGAGAGTTCTGAGAGGGGAGAGTGGAGTTATGTCTGACCACTACCTGGTGGAGGGAAAGTTAAGAGTAGGTAAGAGATGGGTGAGAGCTAGGAGGGCTAGGTGTGGCAGGGAGGTTTTGAAAGTGAGTGAGTTGGATAAAAGAGAGAAAAAGATAGAGTATCAGGAGAAATTGAAAGATGAGTGGAACACAGTAAAAGATCGGGAAAATGGCAGTGTGGAGGAGGAATGGCAGTTGTTTAAGAGTGCTGTGGTGGGGTATGCAGAAGAGGTGTGTGGTGTGAGACGTGTGGGTGGTGGTGTAAGAAAAGGAAGTGAATGGTGGTGCGAGGAAGTAAGTATGGCTTTGGCTGAGAAGAGACGTGCAAATGAAGTGTGGCTACAGAGGAAGGGTGAGATGTTGAAAGGCATAAGGAAAGAGGAATAGGGCGAGAAGGGTTGTGCGTGATGCTAAAGTGGCAGCAGATGAGAGGTGGGATAGGTGGCTGACAGAGAATTTTCAACAGAATAAGAAAATGTTTTGGAAGGAGGTGAAAAGGGTGTGAAAGGGAGAGTCTGGGAAGGAAGAACGAGTAAAAGCAGAGGATGAAAGGATGTTAACTGAGATGGATGCAGTAAGGAAGAGATGGGCAGAGTATTTTGGAAGATTGTTAAATGTAGAGGAGGAAAGTGTGGCTGCGATTGTGGCGGATGGAAGGGTGCAAGGAATAAATGTGTTGGGAGAGCTGAATGATTCTTTGATAACGAAGGAGGAAGTGGAGAAGGCAGTAAAGGAGATGAAAACAGCGAAAGCTGCAGGTATGGATGGGTGTGCTGTGGAATGCCTGAAGGGTGGTGGAGTGACTATTGTTGACTGGTTAGTAAGATTGTTGAATGTGTGCTTTGTGAAAGGTATGGTGCCAATTGACTAGGCAAGTGCTTGTGTGGTCCCGTTGTATAAAGGCAAGGGTGATAAGTCTGAATGTACTAGCTTTAGGGGTATAAGTCTGTTGAGTGTTGTAGGTAAGGTGTATGGTAGAGTGTTAATTATGAGAGTTAGAGAGAGTACAGAGGGAGTGATTGGTGATGAGCAGTGTGGCTTTAGGAGAGGGAGGGGATGCGTTGATCAGGTGTTTGCTGTGAGACAAGTGTGTGAAAAGTATTTAGCGAAAGGCAAGGATGTGTTTTGGGCATTTATGGATTTAGAGATAGCGTATGATAGAACTGATAGGGAGGCTTTGTGGACTGTTTTAAAATTGTATGGACTTGATGGTAGGTTACTGAAAGGGGTGAAAAGTTTTTATGTAAATAGTAGAGCATGTGTAAGAGTGAGAAATGCTGTGAGTGATTGGTTTCCCATGAGAGTGGGGCTGCGACAGGGATGTGTGATGTCACCTTGTTTGTTTTATATTTACGTGGATGGTGTTGTAAGGGAGGTGAATGCAAGAGTTTTAGGTGAAGGTCTGAGTCTGGTGAATGATGATGGTGAAGAGTGGAATCTGAAGCAGCTGCTGTTTGCAAATGACACTGCACTGGTGGCTGATTCAGAGGAGAGATTGACACAGTTGGTAGAGGAGTTTGGAAGGGTGTGTGAAAGGAGGAAATTGAAAGTAAATGAGAATAAGAGTACAGTGATGAAGTGTACGAGGTTGGTAGATGGTAGGAGGATAAATATAGTTTTGAATGGCGAGTTGCTTGAGGAGGTAGAGTGTTTTAAATATCTAGGGTCACATGTTGCTGTGGATGAAAGAATAGATGCAGAAGTGAAGTTTAGAATAAATGAAGTAGGAAAGGTGCTGGGAGGAATTAAAAAATTGTTTAGATGTTGTTCACTTTGAATGGATGTAATGAGAAGGCTGTATGAGGGTGTTGTGGTACCGACTGCGTTATATGGGGCTGAAACATGGAATATGAGTGTAGCAGAGAGGAAAAGTTTGAATGTAATGGAGATGAGGTGTCTGAGGAGTACCGGTATGTGTGGAGTGACGAGTATGGATCGAGTGCGAAATGATGAAGTGCGAAGGAGAACTGGAGTTGTTCGGGAGATGGCTGGTAGAGTTGAGCAGAGGGTGTTGCGATGGTTTGGGCATATGGAGAGAATGGATAATGAGCGATTGCTGATAAAGATAACTAGATCTGATGTGAGAGGTGTAAGGCTGAGAGGAAGACCACAAATAGGATGGCTGGACAGTGTGAAGAGAGGGATGTCTGTTGAGCAAGGAAGAGTGGCTGTGTGTGAGAGAAATAAATGGAGAGAAATTGTGAATGTATAAGTGATGACGCAGCCCTGAAGGGATATTCTCCCGCATTTGGTCTGATCAGCTAGTCAGGTCAGGTGCGGGTAAGGGGATGGGTCTATTATGATGTGGCAAGGGTAAACCAGTTCTGCTGTCGGGCACTGCTGCGGATGTCACTGATTGCATTGCGCAGTTGACCCTTGTGCGGTGTGGTGTGGTGACGATCTGTCCGTTCTCTCCTCTGGGGCAAAGATGCGAATGTATGTGTTTGAATGGATGAGTAAATGGGGAGTGTGTCGTCCTGTCTCGGCTACCTCCCTTTCCTTGGGGGAAGCAGCCTATGTATATAGATATAGATAGATAGATGTGATTCAGGGGTGGATTGGCTCTGGGGCGTTTAATAGGCCCTCTGCTGGTTAAGGACAGCATTAGAACAAGCATGATTAAACCAAGGCTTTCTTGCATTAGTCAAAGGATATGAGAAACGAATGTATGCTTCCATGCCCAAGAGAATAACCTTCGTAATGTGTGAGGCATGCTCAGATGGCTCTCGGCCATGGAAGTAAGAATCATTCCAGAGAAAATCAAAGAAGTACTGCCTGAGGGCCTCTCAATCAACAGCTCCAAAGTGCCACAACCGATGCTTCTTTGGACAGTCCACACGACATACTGGGGTGACAGGACAGGTTAAAGTAATAAGGTTGTGATCGGAGAAGCCCAGCAGAGAGGAAAGATTATCAGTGTAAGCAGAAGGATTAATTGTAAGGAAGAGGTCAAGTAAGTTGGAACTCTCTCTCCAAGGTGGTCAAGGCTACGGGTAGGGTGCTGTACATGCTGCTCTAGGTCGTTAAAGATAGAAAAGATGTAGGCTTGTTCACCAGATGGATCAGTGAAAGGAGAGGAGAGCCAAAGGTGGTGGTGAACATTGAAATCTCCTAGAATGGAGAATTCAGAGAAAGGAGAAACGGATAGGATGTGTTCCATCGTAGTAATAGGAGAGTCAAAGAATTTTTCATCCTAGAATTAGGAGATAAGTAAACAGCACAGATATATTTAGTCAGAGAATGGCAGGAAAGCCGAAGCCAGAGAGCAGAGAGTTCAGAAGAATCAAGTTCAGGAACACGAGAGCAAGATAAGTTGTTGCGCATGTATACACAACAGCCACCTTTGGCTTTGAAATGAGTTTAGAGAAAGTAGGAGGATACAGAAAAAGGTTTGCTATCAGTTGCCTCAGACAGATGAGTCTCAGTTAATAAAAGAAGGTGAGGTTTAGATGAGGAGAGGTGGTGCTCAACAGAAAGTCAGAGGAATGGAAGCGAATGTTCCAGAAATGAAGAAGTCAGACAGTGGTCCCAGGTAGCTCGTTGAGTCGTTACCGGGAGGTGGATGGTGTACGGCAAGGGTGGTGATGATGATGTTGATACAGATTATGTTACGAGTAAGGAGGCGATGGTGATATGATGATGGATATCATACCCTACTAGTGACGATATTAATGCTGGTGATGGTGGTTGTGAAGCTGATACTGCTGATGAGAGAAATGCATCAAAGAGGAGGAGAAGGAGGAGGAGGAGGAGAGGAAAGAAAGAAAATCTGAGAGACAAGGAATGGCAAGAAGGGGAAAAGGGATGTTGTAAATGAAGAAGAATGAGGGAGGGAGGCAGGTGTGAGGGGGTGGAGGAAGACGTACAGGCCTATATGTATAAGAAGGAAGAAGAGAGCGAATTGCGGGAAGTAAGTTGACGTGAAGGAAAGAAATCAGAGAGAGAGAGAGAGAGAGAGAGAGAGAGAGAAAGGGGGAGGATGGGGAGAAGGGGAGTAAGACAGAAAATAATATTGGTGCTGGAAGAAGAATTTGACTAATGAACGGAATCAGGAAAGTGAGAATATCGACTCTTCTTTGTTCCATGACCCACATAATTAAAAAAAAAAAAAAAAAAAAAAAACTGAATAACTTTCTCGGGTATTTTGTGGGAAAAAAAAAAAATCTGAGCCCGCACCCGAACTCAGATCACTGAAATTTTTTAACCAATTCCTTCGTGTCCTTAATGCCAAATATCTACAAACTTTCAATATAATACATCCATAACGTTTCGAGATATTTTGAGGACAAACAAACAACAGAAACACAAAGGTGAACTATAACTTCCTCCAGCTCAGTTGGCGAAGGTAAGAATGCGGATAAAGTAACCCTCAGTCAGTTACTGTAAGCTGAAGCTGAGTTAACCCTTTCAGTCCAAAGAACGTCTTATTTTATTCCTTGCTGTTACCGAACAATTGCAATCATAAGAAGGGATATTTCGAACTAGGATGGATGGATGTAGCCCATATTAATCCCTTCATTACCTGGGGACTCTTCCTGTCCTGAAAAGAAAGAAAAAAAAATATTCCACTACTTACCTTAGTGAAGAAAATAATTACAGTCGTGTACATACTGAACACTGTGCATTAACTCTTTAAAGACGGTAGTGCTTGCTCATTTATAATGTAACCCTTCTTTTTCTTTTAATTTACGAATATAATTACTGATACTATACTCCTGAACTATCCACAATAATGCTCATAATTAGGACACAACTCTGTGAAAATTTATGGTGTATAGCCTTAGGTAATGTAATAATTTTATGTTATGCATGACTACCGATCGACACAATCGATAGACATTTGTGCACAAGAGACAGACCCCATTCACCACAACACAAATCGGTCAATTCGTACTCGTAAGACAGATAGCTTCCACCTGCTCCACAGATTAATCCTTCGGTTCCCAGCAACTAACAGATTACTTTTACCAGTGGCTTTCTCATAACGTGATAGCGGCAAATAGTTTTTGTGGTATTAATCTGTTACTAAAAATAGTATGTTATTACTGTTTTTTGTCAGTGATATGTCAAAAGTCGGGTCTGCCATGTTCTCATGTTGCTTCATATGTGTTGTCATGTTATAGATGCTCAGTCATGTCATATGGTCTGCTCTCTCTCTCTCTCTCTCTCTCTCTCTCTCTCTCTACAGTACATACATATATGTATACAATTACTATACGACTTTCATTAAACACACACACACACACACACACACACACACACACACACACACACACACACACACACATACACACACACACACACACACACACACACACACACACACACACACATACACACACACACACACACACACACACAAAATGACCAGAGGAAGGAAAAACAGTTTTTAAAAAATCATACACCAGATTGCAGGTGTCTTCCATTCATACAAAATCTGTAACAGCTGAACTTGAACTGCTGTAGGTTGAAGTTTGGGAGAAAATATTTTGGGGAAGCGACTTCCAAAGAGCTGCAGTTCGGGGAATAAAAGAATTCTAATAGGCAGCAGTTCTGCAATATGGCAGTCTGACAGTCCAGTCATGAGCGATACCAAATGCCCGTGTAGCATGGGGGAAGGCGTTGAGAGGTGGCACAATGGATGCAACTTCTTCTGAGCATTTGCCATAAAAGTTTCTGTAAAATAATGCAAGGGAGGCAACATTCCTTCTTACTTCTAGGGGCGGTGGTTCATTTGTCACTGCAGGGTTACTAATATTTTTACGGCATTTATCTGAATTATGTCCAATTGTTTTAGTGCAACCTCTTCACATCCACTCCACGAAGGTGAGCAATATTTCGGCTGAGAGCGCACATTACTCTTTTAAATTATAGCTAACTGCTCGTCAGTGAAGAAGTTACGGATTCTGTACAATAATCCAAGTTTCTCAGAGGCAGTTTTAGCAAGTGATCTAACATGAGAGGTCCAGCTGAGGGTGCTGATAAGTGAAACACCGAGAATTTCAGTACTTTTTTTAAAGGTAGGAATATTAGTAGCATTGAAGGTACTATGAAAATCAGACAGAATCTCTCTAATGGTAAATTATATATATTTGGTTTTCATAGAATTAAATGAGTGTGTTATTTGGTCCCCATTCAGTAATCTTAGATAAGCCTTGATTTATGGTGACTGCTGTACCGAACTGCGAGTTAGAGATATTAAAGTTTGTGAATGGGTGTTTAAGTGTGAAGGAACTGTGAACTGTTGAGTCAATTATGAGTGAATTGGATTATGGGTGACAGATATCAGATCATTGATATAAATTAAGAATAGGATTAGAGCCAGGACTAATCCTTTAGGCACGCCGACATTAACAGGGCGGAAATTGGAATATACATTGATACTTTTATTCTTCTCTTTCACTGAAAAATGTCAAAATCAGTGGAGCAAAAGATGATGGGTCATAGCAAAGGAGTTTTGATGACAGAACGGTGCCACACTCTGTCCAAAGCTTTAGAAATATGAAGGGCTATGACATGGGTTTCCATGTTGGTCAACTGACTGATGGATGGTCTGATTCAAGAGACTGAGTATATCAGCAGTGGATATATCGTGGCAAAACCATACTCTCTGTCGCTAATTAAGTTGTTCGATTCAAGATGTTTAACAGTGTGCTAATTAATTACAATCTCAAATACTTTATCAAGAGAAGTCTTTATAGGGGGTTTAATCCGGGGACTCTTTCTTCAGGATTGGATGGATATTAGCTTCGTTCCAAGAAGCAAGGATTGCAAAAGATCGCATGAATAGTCTGAATAATTTAACTAGAAAAGGAGCAAGTTCTGAGAAGCACTTTCTAAACAACTGGAAGAATTTCATCTGGACCTGAAGCATTGTTGGTTGGCAAATTGTCTGCGATGGATTTATCGTATCTAGTCTGTATCTGAAGTGGGGCAATTTGAGAAAAGTTAAGCTCTAGTACATGGGCGTTCTTTCCGATTTTCTCTAATTAGAATTTATGGCAAACGTACTTGCAAGGATGTTCATTCTTCCACGTGGGTCATTTGTGATGTTTCCATCAGATGATTTTAGTCGAGGAGTGGGTGATGACTTGTTAAAGTTATTACTGAAAGAATTAAGAGACGACCAGAATATTCTATTGTCTTTAAGATGATTTAATAATGTGGAAACTTGGTTGTGAAGAAAGTTTGATTTAGTGAGCAATATTACAAGGTTTCCATGGTTTCTAAAACTTTTGAATCGATTTAGGGATTCAGTTACTTTAAGTAAATGTTTTATGCAAAAAACTTTTGGGTCTTTGCTCTGTACACAATTGCTGTCAAAGCATTTTTTGAGTCCTATCTTTTAGTAAATTGTTGATTGGGTATGAAAAATTCCTTACCAGCTTTGTATTAAGCCATTCATGTGAGACTGGGTATAACTGACGTCAGTGGAGAAGAAAGACTGCCATGGAATATCAGGAAGATAATTTCTAAATCCATCCCAGTCTGCCCTGTCAAAGTGCCATCTGGTCATCCTGACTGGTTCAGAATGAGGAGGTTTGGGGCAACTCACGAATGAGGCTTTTATGAGATTGTAGTCAGAATATCCAAGTGGTGACAGTGCCTCATCCTGTACTGATCTGGCATATTTGTCAGGAGTAGGTACAAGATATAGTTGCTATGGTCAGGATTATCTGGGATTGTAGTCAGCTGTTTTACCTATTGCGTGAGATCACATGATCCTACAAACAACCATCATTCTAGACTAGTATCGTCAGTCCTGACAGAATGCAATAACCATTCTGCATTATGGACATTAAAATCACCCAAAGTGGGGTTTCAGTGGTAAAGGTGAGGTAAACGTTGGTCAACTTTGTGGATGTGGAGTCAAATACACTGGGTTCTGAAGAAGCATTCAAGGTGTGATAAACTATACAGATAGGTTTGATAATATTTAGGTAATTTAGTTTGTATATTAAATAATCAATATTAGCTGATGTAAAGTTCAAAACATTGTCAACTGCATATTCAGTTTTGATAAAACAACAGGTGCTATCCTTGTTACGGAAGTTTGTGATGGGATGATAGCCAGGATATCTAAATAGGTATATGTCAAAAGAAGGTGAGATTTGGGTTTCTGTGAGGAACAAGGATAAATGGGATACAGATTGGAGGAAAGAGTGAACAGAATAAAGATTGGTACCACAGCCATCGATGTTATGAAGATATGATGCCGAACTTGCACTTCTCCACTGATGATGATGAGTGTTTGCAATAACTGCTGTTGGCACAGTTGCTTCATTGCAACCAGGATGGTCCTGTGCCATCAGCCCTACCCTGTCAGTGGTGGCAATCCGAGATACCACCGATTCTGCCAGTATTCCTGCCGTAGCCATTACTAAGAGGGGACGGAAATAAAAAGATTTGATTTCTAATATGCCTGTTGTATGGTGTAGACCAGTGTTGTCCAGACTGGGGTACGTGTTCCCCTGGGGGTACGCAGCATTGTTCGGAGGGGTGCGTGAGAAGATAATGATTTTTTTTTTTTTTTAACCTTTCACATATACGTCATACGGCATCTTGGACAAGTAACTTTGCTAAGCTTGTGTAAGTGTGCATGAGTGATTGTTTAAGAAAATAGAATAACTGAATAACTACAACACTTACACAGTTTCGAACTTACGTGAATGACAAGGGAACAGAATAAGAATTAAAATAAACGAGAAAGTGAGGGGAGATGGGAGTAGATGGATGGAGAGGAAATGGGGCAGCATCCGTTCGGGAACAGTGCTGAACTCCTCGCCCGAGTGACTCTTGCTCAGTTTCGTCTTAATGTGCCAGTCTGAACATCTCTTTTTCAAATTCACATGTAGGCTTACAGGCACAGTTTTTCTGGGTAAAACTGATAGCTGTAGTTTGTCGAAGCAGCAATGCAAGTGAAGGAAATAAAGCAGCTGTGAAGAAAAAGAAAATAGATCTACCTATATATCGGAAGTACAAGGAAGATTTTTTTTTTTTTTTTTTTTTTTTTACTTCTACGAATTCATATCCTCCAGAAGTTTCGTGCTTTCTTTGTGAGGAGAAACTGGCCAACAGTAGTATAATACCAGCTGATCTCCAACATCACCTTAACACAAAACATCAGCGTCATGCTGGCAAACAGGCGGAGTTTTGTAAAAGAAAACATTCTGATTTTAAGTGTTCCCAGACAACAAATAAGACAACCTCCACAACATCAGGCAAGGCTCTGGAAGCATCTTTGGTTGTATGTTTATTGGTTGCTAAGGATAAAAAGCAATTTAATATAGCTGAAGAACTGTAATTGCAAGCTGCAGTTATGATGGCTGAAAATATGCTAAATTAAAAGGCAGCTGACCAACTGAAGGTTGTTCCTTTGCCACGCCAAATGTTTCTCAAAAAGTAAATGAACTGAGTACAGAAATCAATGATCAAGTTGTGAATAAGTTTAAAACAAGATATTCTTTTTCACTTCAACTTAACGAATTAACTGACGTCAGTGTACAGGCTCAACTTGTTTCATTTGTGATGAAGATGATCGTAAATGAACATTTACTTTTTTGCAAAAAATGAGAACACACAACTGGGGAAGCCATTTTCAATGTCATTAATCAGCTCTTCTCTGGACAAGGGCTTAGTCGGAAATCTTGTATTAATGTGTGTACAGACGCTGCTGCATCCACGACCAGGAAAGCGAGGGACTCGATGCATGGATTAAGAAAGACTATCCTGATGTTGAGTGGTCTCATTGCATCATTCACAAAGAATCATTAGCATCGAAAAAATGAGTTCAAAGTTGGTTGGAATATTGAACAATGGCATCAAAGTAATCAGATTATTAAGTCAATGTCACTTAATGCTCGCCTGTATCGCAGACTGTGCGAAAGCATAGGGTCTGAGCACACAGAGCTATTACTGAACACAGAGGTTCGCTGAATGTAGAGAGGAAGGGTACTCGCCAGGTTGTTGGAGTTGCAAGATGAGGGAGGCTCCATTTATTTAGAACATTATCTCCTTTTGCGTCATTTTTTAAAACACTACTTGGCTTGCACAACTGGCATATCTTGCAGACATATTTAGCAAACTGAATGAGTTAAATTTGTCTCAGCATGGCAATGATACGAATCTTCTCAACTTAAATGATAAAGTTGGTGCCTTTCAAAAGAAAATAGACTTGTGCAAGGAAATGTGCTCAGGGGTAGATTTTGTGATTTCCTCTGTCAGATGCTTATTATTCCAGTAACAATGTTGAGAGAGGAGCTGTGAAACCAGTTATTGTGGAACTTTTGACCAACCTTATCTGTGCTTTTAAATTTTACTTTCCGGACATATATGAGAGATCTCTACAGCTGGACTGGGCTAGAAATCCATTCCTCCTATCTGATTTTTTTTTTTTTAATAGATATTGAATGGAGGAAGGAAAAACAAACGGAAAAAAAATAAGTCCATGTGCCGAAAGGCATCCTCCATTCATAAAATATTTATAACAACTGGATTTGAATTGAAGTGGATTAAATGTTTGTGGGAAACAATTCCCAGGAAGTGAATTCCAGAGAGTAGTAGTTCTGGGGATAAATGAATTTTGATAAGCAGAGGGTCTGCATTGCAGGGGAGAGAGTGTGAATTCATGGGCGCTCCCAGCTGCCCAAATATTTCGGGAGAAAATGTGAAGGGGAGGAACAATTGAAGGCAGTTCATCAGAACACTTACGGTAAAAATATCTATAAAATAATGCTAAAGAAGCAACATCTCTACCCACTGATAATGGAGGAAGGTCTTGCGTGATGGCTGGATTATTGATTAATCTAATGGCTTTATTTTGAATATTGTCCAACTGCCTCAGTGCAACCGCTCTACATCCACTGCACAGTGGTGAACAGCATTCGATCTGAGAACGCACAGGACTTTCGTATATTGTGGCCATCTGCTCGTCAGTGAAGAACTCACGAACTCTGTACATAAGTCCCAATTTTTGGGAAGCATTTTTAGCAAAGGATTTAACATAAGCTGTCCAGCTTAGGTTGGGGTTTAGAGTAACACCTAGGATATCAATTGTAGTGGATATGGGAATACTGACATCATTTAAAATTATGTGAGAGTCTCTGAGGGACTCTTGCTGTTGGAGAAATTAATGTATTTAGTTTTCTGAGCATTAAATGAGACCAGATTTGTTTGTCTCCATTGATTAATTTTTGAAAGGTCCTGGTTCAGAGAAATTGCTGTGTTTATTTGGGAATTTATAATATCAAATTGTGTAAAGGAGGTACTAAATGTGAAAGAACTATGAAAGGTCGAGTCATCAGCATAAGAGTGTATTGGGTTGTGAGTGACAGATAGGAGGTCATTTATATGAATGAGAGCGAGGGTTGGCGCCAAAACTGATCCCTGAGGTACGCCAACATTTATGGAATGAAACTGAGAATAAATACCATCTACCATGACCCGCATTTTTCTATTATGAAGGTAAGAAGAAATTAGAGGAACTAGTGATGCAAGGCCATAGTGTGACATCTTAGACAATAAGGCCCGGTGCCATGCTCTGTCAAATGCTTTTGATATATCGAGTGCTATTGTGTGTGTTTCACCGTGTTGGTCTATTGTTTTGTTAATCTGATGGGTAAGAAGGCAAAGAATGTCTACAGTTGAACGTTCTTGTCTAAATCCATACTGCCGATCATTGATTAATTTATTGATTTCTAGATGCTTGATTATGTGTTTGTTAATTAGCATCTCAAAAACTTTACCGAGAATGGAAGTTATTGCAATTGGTCTATAGTTTGATGCATCAGAAGTTGCCCCCTTTTTAGGAACAAGATGGATATTTGCTTCTTTCCAAGAGGCTGGAAAACTTGAAGTACAGATGCATAAGCGGAAAAATTTTGCCAATACAGGAGCCAACACTGAGGAGCAATTTTTAAGTACTAATGAAGGAATTTCATCTGGAACAGTAGCTTTGTCTGCTGGGATTCTGTAATACAGCTTGTACATATCTGGTGTTGAATCATGAAGAAGCTTCCCATTTGTTTTCAGAAGCACTTATAAGTGTGTTCATACCGTGACCTCAGACTGGTATTTGAAAGCTCAACCCTCACACGGTTTTGTAGCTGTGTAAAGAAGTTACCCTGACCTAGGAAAGAAGGTTTTGTAAAAGCTTCTGCCCTCTGGGCCTACCTACCTTTGTGGAGCATCTTTCTCTGCAATAAGTGTTATCAAGTCAAGACAGAGAAACAAGCCAAATTAAATTTGGAACAAAGCCTGATCATTGCAGTAGCCTCTCTAGTGCCCAGAATGACAAAAATCGTTAGTGAACATCAACTCCACAATTTTCAAGCAGTTTTGTGTTATTTTTATTTGTCTTTTTTTCTATAGTGCACTAAATAATAAATTATTGTCCAGTACTCAAATTATAAGAACTCTTACTATGATTTGCATTTTCCTTCCAAATACTGAGGATAATCAGTGATGGGGGAACTTAACTGTAGAAGAAGGTAAGAAGCGGTAAAATAGGCAAAACAGATTAGTCGACACTGGTGTAGACAGTTGGAGGCTGAGGTATTATGAGAGTATGCTGGCTCATTCCATGTGTTAATTAAAACATTGAAAATATTCAGCTGTGGGAAATGACCAGAAGACATTGGAAAATATGCTATTTCTTTGGTGGGCGACTCACCCCATATGAGTCACATATGGTGACTTGCAACCTGCCTCAAATGAGTGGGATTTTACAAATACGTCGAAAATATTCACGCAGTTTTCTATGGGGACACTAGCTTTCTATTATCTCTCATCTTCACCCGATAGGTTGAGCCCAGCCACAAAGTATGAACAGCTAATACGAACGAAAAACATGCATTTCCTGTTTCAGTTATCATGGTGTTTGCACTCAAGAAAGGCTAATACCTGTCTCATGAAAATCGAGTTTTCATGGTAAAATAGAATGGAAGGCCGACAGTGGTTAAGGGAAAAGAGGGGAGGATGAAACAGACTATCGAAAAGACCATGTCATGATCAAAATATTGCTTATTGAACTAACTGGCAACTCAATGAGGCTTTACCAGGACTGAGTCCCGCTCATATACAGAAGCTGCCACTTTCATGCCAACTGGGAAATTTCAGACAAGATATCTCTGCAACTATAGTGAATTAAGCCAAAAAAAATCATGGATTACATTACAAAACAATGATATACAGTCGGCTTCACTTCTAAGTACTACACCGACTTGTGCGTCTTGGTAGATGTGGCACCACTGTGTTTGTTTACATCGTCGTATTAAGATGTGAATAAGTTGGAGGAACCCCGGCATAGTGGTCAGGTACTGACAACTACATTGCTGTGATCTGTGTTGTGCTCATATAATATAAAAGATGTAATGCAATTGAACATGTGCCTGTAATTCGAGCTTAATATACTGTGATGGTGCTGGGACCAATCAAGCAGTTGGATGCTTCGTTGTGGATGATCAGAGGTGCTGTTCGTCCGAAGCAGGCCTTGCTTTACTAAATGAGACGCGAGCTAATATAAGACTTGCCTAGTGCAACGTAAAATGGAAGATGAACATAGTCATATATCTATCTATCTATCTATCTATATATATATATATATATATATATATATATATATATATATATATATATATATATATATATATATATATATATATTGCCAGACGCCATAATTCCGTACGGGGTGGCCATTTGACTCTGAGCTATTTGTTTTACAGGAAGGGGAACTAACCCTCCACCAACCCACTTGACATGTAGGGAGCACGTATGGTTTGGTTATATGGTTACCACCCAGCGTTGTAAATTGTTTCTTGGCTTACAGGAAACCATTTGGCTTGTCACTCAATGTAAAGCCACCTGTAACGGAAAGAAAAGCAATAAGTAGTGACAGGAAAGATGGGAGAAATAGGAAGAGAGGAGGGCAGGCACAGAAAAAGAATGATAAAGGCTAAGGAAGAAGAAGGCAGCACTACATCAAGTGAGTGGATGATGGTCGCCACCACCTACCACTATATATATATATATATATATATATATATATAGATATATATATATATATATATATATATATATATATATATATATATATATATATATATATATAGATGGTAGGCGGGGGCGCTCACCATCCACTCACTCGATGTAGTGCTGTTTTGGGGTGCCTGCCCTCTCCTTTCTTCCATCCTTCCTTCCTCCCTTTTCTGCCTTTCTTTCCTTCATTATTTCCTCTTCCTTCTGCCTATGGGTGACTCTGCACCGAGTGACGAGCCAAATGGTTTCCTGTACTACACCAGGAAACCATTTACTACTCTAGGTGGACATCGTATAACCAGATTATGACTCTTGGTGGTTTAATTGGTAATTAAGGTGCTCCAATAGGAGTGAGACTGTTTAGGTTTATATCCAAGGGGTGGTTGGGTTTATTACTCACGTAATGCGACTCAGGGATGAGTGAGGCCGGTCACCCTCATCTTAAATGTCAGGACCTACTTGCCCAGGCCCCGGCTCCTACGCTTCTCATGGGTAACACATGATTAGATGATGAATGAATTATGCCGGTGTATATATATATATATATATATATATATATATATATATATATATATATATATATATATATATACAGAGAGAGAGAGAGAGAGAGAGAGAGAGAGAGAGAGAGAGAGAGAGAGATTTATATAACATCGAGAGAATAATGCAAGAACAATGATCAGAATGCAATTTAGTTATGACATGAATGAGAAGTAATTAATGAAATTGTTCTACAGTTTAAATGAAAATAAGCAGTGATGAAATGCTGTGGTGTAACAAAATTATACCTAATATCACACACCCAAATAACTCAGGCAGGCCACCATGACAAATAAAAGCTGATATACTATCATGGGCATAGTATACTCGTAATCTGAGCCGCCAAGAGCGACGTATAGGAAACCCAGCGGTTCATAAAGATCTAAAGGGGCAGTAGCCAATCATATTAATTATTAGGCGCGGTAGGCAGCCAACCATGGGCAAACCGAACTTTTGTCTGGGCATCATGAGTAATTCAACGCTAGTAAAAAAAAAAAGTGTTCGTCATGGCTGAAACAGCGAGGTTCCACTACGAGGACAGATCATCAGTCTTCGAGAGAGTGTATTGGTATCCGGGCCGTCGCCAACGAATCAGGCATATCAACTAGGACTGTGACAAAGTGGATACGAAGATGGCAAGAATCTGGAGATCTGACTAATCAGGGTATGCAGGCATACGGTGAACAACATTGCATTCCTCTTGCACCATTTTATTAGTGAACTAATTTAGCTACGTTTCTCTATTGTTATCGAAGGGCAGTAAATATGCCCTGTTGTTACCTCCGTCAGAAGGTTTATTTTCTGCGTGTCTGTATGTCTATACCTGTCGGTTGGTCTGAGTGTGTGTAATTCACCGGGTCGGTCACCGGGTCGGTCAGGTCGGTCAGGATCACCTGATGGTCGTGATCGTCAGCTTTTACCCTCCCGGAAGGGAGCTGAGAGCTCATATAGTCCGATCTAAGGGCAAGGCTGTGACCTTCACACACTCACACACCCGTCCTCTTGCTCAAGGGGGACAGTAACCACCCACTTCGTCAGTGAAACTTTTCGCAACCTGAGCGAGGCGCGAACTCCCGTCTACCAGATGGCAAGCGGGAACGTTACCACTGCACCAGCGAGCGGTGTGTGTGTGTGTGTGTGTGTGTGTGTGTGTGTGTGTGTGTGTGTGTGTGTGTGTGTGTGTGTGTGTGTGTGTGTGTGTGTGTGTGTGTGTGTGTGTGTGTGTGTGTGTGTGTGTGTGTGTGTGTCTTTTACGCAAAAACTGATGAACAGATTTTTATGAAACTTGGTGGAGGGATGGAGCATGGGGCAGGAAGAACCCATTAAACTTTGAAGTGCATCCGGTTAAAGGGGCACTCTGTGGAAAGCATACATCCGTCAACTACTGAATTGGATATTCATGAGACTTGGCTGAGGGATGGGCCATAGGCCAGGAAGTAACTCGTTAAATTCTAGAGTGGATCCGGATAAAGGAACACTCAAATGAAGTGTATACCACCGCAAAAGATTGTTGGGCCTTTACGGAGGTATACACTCTACTGCGTGCTCTTCTAGTTATTATTGTATTTGTAGCCTTCCCATATTGCCCACTGCGTTTGGGTAGGCAGTCGTGGTCCAGAGTTTCAGGTGAAATGTGACAAGTGTGTCCATCCTCATGGCATTACGTGAGTCTGTGACCCCAGCCCCCTTGGGGAGACTAGAACCTTTGCGCATGGCATGGCTTTCTACCAATAAATGTTTATAACTATTTGCCAGTGCTATTTAGATTAAATTTTTAAGCTTTATCTCCTTTTAACATACGTATATACCTGAAAAATGTATAATTCCCTTGGAAACACCAAATATGTAATATAGTAATTGGAACTGGGGTTGTAAATCTTCCCAAGAAGTTTGTCAGTTCGTGGGTTTCATCTGTCCTACATAATGAGGGACACCGATTGATTCCCTAAATCTCCCCTTCACCTTAAAAAAGACAGCACGTAAATGTTAAAGAGGGTTTGCATATGTAGCATTTCCTTGAGGGTCACAACATTGCTATTATTGAACCTCCTACACACCCAAAAGGCTCTCATATCACTCAAAAAGAAACCTTTTCCCACACATAACCCCACTTAGTGTAATACTAATTTGCCCTAACTACTCATTCAAGGAAGTAGGAAAATTATTACAGGGAGATCGACATACTTTCGATCGTCTGACAACGTAAATAACTGGATTCCACGGCAAAACGACCACGCTCACAAGTGACGACGCGCCAGCAAGACGAAGCGTTACTATGTGCGACACAGTAATCCCCACTAACAAAATTTGCAGTGGCGCTCCGGGAGAGACTTGAAGTATCTCTCTCTACATTCCGTCGACGGTTACATGAGGCGGGAATACATCATAGGGTTCCCGCGAAAAAAAGAGAGCCTCATAGAAGCACATCGTGCTGCTAAGCTGGAATTTGCCCGCCAATATGAGAACCAAAGGCTAGATTTCTGGTCACGGGTTTTCTCTGACGAGAAAACTCTCCGATCATCCGATCATGGTAGGGCTCATGTGTGGAGGAGAAATTTTACCTGGTAAGATGTTTAACCCCTTGGGTATGCAATTCAATCAGACGAACTGGCGTGAAAATCTGTATAAGAAACCAATTTTATTACTTTTGCAGAAGTAAAAAAAATGTTATGCCCAAGTTTTAGAGCTTAAATTTACACACCTTATGCCAAAACCCGAGCATTTTAGACCAAGTGGTTCAAGAGCTAAAACCAGTCAACTTTTTTAAAAAGTTACCCTTATAGGCGGCGCGACTCCCGTTTTCTATGCACTCCCACCCCATTCTGCCCTCATTCCTCCTTCATTCCTCCCCTCCCATGACCTTCCTCACCCAATCCTATCACACCTCCCTCTCTTCCTCCCCTTCCCCCTTCCCCCGCTTCAGAATTTTCCAGCTTATTATTATTTTTTTTTTTTTTCGAACAATAGCATGCAAAATAATTATGTCGGTATTCCTCACTCACTCCCAACCCCCTTTCCCAGGAACACTTGTCCCCTCCCTACATCCCTCCCCCATCCCTTTCCCTCATAGCTGTGTAATAAATGAAAACACGCGACATGAATAATAACAATGACGTATAATAATCTAGGCAGGGGGGGAGGTGATTTGTAAGCGTACAGGGTACTACAGGGGGTGGGGGTGGGGTGGGGAGGGGCCTGGAAGGGTGGTACGGGGGTATGGAGGTGGGAAACAATCACCAGACAAAGAGGACCGGCAGAGAGGGAGTACAAGGGTGCCGACGGAGGGTAGGGGGGATATAACCCTCCCCAGGGAGACAGGGAAAGGGGGTAAGGGGGGGGAAATCACGGCAGTGTGATGGAAGATGGTGGGGGTGGGGGAGGGGGAGGGAGGGAGCAGGAGGCGGTCAGAGGTGAGAGAAGGGGAAAAGGAACAAAGGTATAGTAGGACTCGCCTAAGTTTGCGGCTGTGGTGTGGTCCACACCTGTGTACAGTGTTGCCACGTTTTCTATACCGTTCTCTCTCTCTCTCTCTCTCTCTCCTGGCGGGAGATGTGAGCCACCCTGAGTACTTTTGATTCTTTTATAAGTTGTTTATAATTGTGCTTTCATCTTTCATTTGTTAATTTGGTTTTGTTATATTTAGTGATATTTATCATTTTTTGTATACGGCGACAGATAACCCATTATTGCAGTACCATGATTGATTTTCATTCATTCATTCTCTTTCCCCTTCTTCCATCTCTCTCTCAGCCTGACAGTGCCTACACCACCACCACCCCCCGTCATGCCGACAATGCATTCAACCTTGCCCCTCTCCTGCCTGCCTCTCTCTCTCTCTCTCTCTCTCTCTCTCTCTCTCTCTCTCTCTCTCTCTCTTTTATTGCAAGAGACATTTTGGATATTTTCTTTTACATAATATTGTATATATTGTAAATTTGACATCATTTCCACACCACCCCTGAGATCAAGGCCACCGACTGGGTGTGGAAGTGTTGCTGCTCGCGAGTGAATAATGTTTTTTTTTTTTACTTCAGTCTTGGCATATGCCTACTATTTTGTCCTACATATTAGCTTATGATTATAAGTGTGATTATTCCTCGCCCTTAAAATTACGGTAAAAGCCAGTAAATGTGAGCATTTTTCCCTAGCAACACCTGTACAAGCTATGCTTGGGTATACGGAGGGGTACGTACTTTACCTTAGGCCAGACTGGGTGTGTCAGTGTTGCCACTCACAATAATTATGTGAATTATTTCTTTTACTTTGGATATTGGCATATTTCTTCTTTTTTCAGGCTCATTCTCTTATATCCATAACTGTAATATTATTACCCACCCTAAAACTACGTTAAAAAACATTAAAAGTGACTACAATTTCTTTTAGCAACACTGTACAATATGTATGCCATGTTTCTGTGTTACTGTATAAATATTTTATGCATAATAAGATTACTGTTGATTCATCCATCAAAATACACAAGTGTAAGTTTTATTCATCTGAATTTATCATATTTGTATTGCCTTGTACATAAATAGCTTCCGTTTCACATCGCAAGTTGGGGAAACGTGGCACCATTGTACACAGGTGCGGGCCACACCACAGCTGCAAACTTAGGCGAGTCCTACTATAGAGAGGTAAAGGGGGGGACGTGAGAGAACCCTCCCCCCACCGTGGGTTTAGGCCTGGATCCTCCTTCCCGCCTATTTAGCACTTAGTTCTGATTGGTTGGAAGGGATATACGTCAGAATCGGGGCGGAGCTTGTTGTCCCCAGCTTTTCCCTGAAGCCTGTCTATCAATCCCATTAGAGATCTTGCATAATCCTGAAAAAGGATCGATCGACCTGAATAGCACCAGAGGGATTAATCAAGTGGTAAAGTGTAAAGTGAGAGGATGGTTTGCTGATTGTGTGAGTGGAGGCTGCAGTTTACTAAAACGATTTTGTAACATATACCAGTGCTCCCCGACTATCAAATGTTACGAAATATTTACAAGGTGGGTCTGTTTGTCGTCCCATCCCTTGCAGGTAAAGAATATCTTAACTTGTAAAGTTGTGCCAATATCAAATGGCACTATGGGAATAATATTGTTTCTACATACCATGCCCTGGAGAGTGTTTGGAGCCAAATGCACCTTATCATATAACGAACAACACAAATCATCAGGGATCAAGCATGTAAAGAATATCTGGAAATGTACTCAACATGATCTATAACTTTCACTGGGTGGGACTGACCTAGAAACCTGTCAGTCAACGAGGTCCTGAATAACTGTTCTGTATTAAACACTTGTTCGATCCTAGAGTGTCCTGGATATTGATACTGCCTTTCCAGAACTACAATCATGATCCTAAGAAGCATCTTTGTGAGTTGTGTTCCTGTAGATTTACCATCAAGACTTCAGGCTCTGTATTACTCTGGATACTTTATTGGAAGCTTAGATGTTAAGCCCATGGAGTGTAGTTGATCTACCACTTGCCATACAATCTTTCAGGGCACAGGTAGAGAGTTTCCTTTGTGTGTTGCCCAGTGTCACCCCTACACTGTTTACAGATAGAACCATCTCTCATGCAGAATTTGCAAAAAGTCTGCTATCCTCAGCCTAACTCATAGATAAGTCAATGCAAAACATCCAGTTGCCTGCTCTTACATCCAAGTATAGGGTCTTTACAGGACAAATTGTACGTAAAGACTTTCCAAGATCTCCTACTTTCCAGCAACAGTCTTGCTGTTTTAATGATGCTAGAGATCCTAGCTTTTGTGCAGTATCTGTCAAGATCTTTTATATGGAAGAATCTAGTCACAGACTTGGCTGTCTGCGGTCTGAGGCCCAATAACCTTGTTACACTCCATATACGTTCACACGTCACCACTTAGTTTACATGCTATGGCTGTCACCTTCAGGACTGGTGTTATGGCTAAAAAACAAATTTTCTTCTAAAATGATTGTTAAGAAGTAGGAATGGCAGAAGTGCATGGATAATTGATGAACAAGCACAGAAACACGAGAACATTCAGGATGGGGGGAGATTTGGAGACCTATACCCATTACTACATTTCACACTTAGCCACAGACTTGTAGCTGGTGAAATATAGTAATGGGTATAGGCCTAGTCTACAAACCTCCTCCCATCGTGAATGTTCCCTTGTTTTTGTGCTTTTCTCATCTCTTACCTGTGCACTTTTGCCATTCCTACTGTTTAATAATCATTTTAGAAGAAAATTTTTGTTTTCAGTTTATGATCTTTTTGTGGATATATTATTATTATCCATAGAGCAAGTGTTAGATTTGGATTGTTACATGCATAGCATACTGAAAGACTAAGACGAAGGTGCCTCTTCATATAAAAGAACTGATTTAGTACATTCTTTAACTGTAGCGTAGAATTTTTTTTTTTTTCCTGGCCTATCAACCATTGGGGCCGAAGCCCCTGGTTATGAAGGCCGGATATATATATATATATATATATATATATATATGTGTGTGTGTGTGTGTGTGTGTGTATACATTTAAACACACACACACACTTCCATGCATACATACAGATACAATAGTTGTTGTTGTTGATGATTCTCTCCTCAGTTCTAGGAGACCGGGCCTTGCTGTAGCCCGGTTGCAGGTGGTTGTCTTGAGTAAAGGTAACGGGGAAGACAGGGCCTGGGGAATGCCCAGCACACACTCCTGCGGAGGTCAGCAAGACTGTGCGTGTAGCTTTGCACTTGAAAAGCGAAGGTCATTTAGTTTATAAGCTTAAAACTAAGCCATGCGACCATGTTCGTGCGAATGCTCCTGTACCCTACAGTACAGGACGCCATTTCGAACCTGCGGAATTCCTTCTTATGAAGTGCTATCACACTCCATGATAATATCAGTTGTGTTTCTTTGATATGCTTGGAGGACAGTGAACTATTATCATACGTACTGGTAATTTAAATCATCGAACAGATCGCTGCTTCAGACTACTGTAGATTGAATCTGCATCCTTATGAGGTACAGTAATGATTCCTGACATCTTGATCACCAATACAGTTCAGGCCAAAACTTCATTTAGGTGCCTGGTAGTGCTGCTAGTACAATTCCATCAGTACAAAAACGCGTACCTCATTTTTTTTCAGCCACACCCAACTCCAAAGTGACCCCAGCAAATGAGTCCAAGATTTACCACAATTTATCACTGTTTTCACACACCGCTCCAAGCTGCCTCCCGACAAGCATTTCTCCAGTAGTTTACAGCCATCTAATTCTCCATATTTATTTCCTTGATCCACAGGCTATATATCAAATAGCACCGTCTTCAACAGCTATTATTTTCCAAGCATCCTTGAATTCCAAGCTACCCAGGCATATTCTCGTAAAATCTTTAGCATCACTGCAATATGTTTGTTACCTTACTATTCAATTTGCCTTTGGAAAATCGTCATTCCAGTTCAGAAAGTTTCCCCTGAAGGTGATTAAAGATAATTTGACAGAAGCAAGAACAAAATATAAAATGTGTCATGGTGTTGAAAGAGTTAAGACACATGTACAACAGGCCACATCAGACGAACATAACATGACAGGACAGTGGCAGACAGCAGAATATTGGACCATTCATACTGGTACAGCAGCATTCCAGAT
>NC_137025.1:30013500-30253672 GCF_032717465.1 Coenobita brevimanus
AGGTACTGAAATTTAGCTTGACCAAACGCACACTTTGATAAATTAGCTACAAGATTAGCCTGAACCAAACGCTCAAGAAATTTACTGACATGGCATAGGTGATCTTTCCAGTTGTCACTGAAGATTAATACATCATCAATATAAACAACACACCCTGCCAAACCCTCTGTTACAACATTCATGAGCTTCTGAAATGTGGCTGGTGTATTCTTCGTACCATATGGCATTACAGAACATGCAAAAGTCTTTCCTAGTGTTACAAAACATGAGATCTCCCTAGCACGTTCAGTCATAGGTACTTGCCGGTATCCCTTTAACAAATCAAACTTACTTATGTACCTAGCCTTTCGAATCTTGTCTATGCAATCTTCCACGCGAGGGAGAGGGTAAGTGTCTGTTTTGGTTATCTGATTAACACGTCTGTAGTCGATGCAAAGCCGCTGTGACCCACCTGCCTTAGGGACTAGAGTGACAGGAGAACTCCACTCGCTCTGACAGGGCTCAATCATCTTGTGGTCCAACAGGTAGCCAAGCTCCTTCTGGATGAGAGGAACTTTCACTGGGTTCACATGGTAAGGAGGCAGTTTAATTGGCTTTGCGTCTCCAACATCGACATCATGCATCAACACAGTGGTTCTTCCTGGAGTGGCACGGAACACTTGCGGGTACTCCTGCAGTAATGCCGAAAACTCCTGCCTTTCCTCGGGAGGTAGATGAGAAAGCTTAGTCTGGAGATCATTCATGATATCAGGATTCTTCCCCAAACTATCACTCAGGCTCATACTGCATGGGAGAACTTCACTTGCAGACTCGGGAGGAACAGCTACATTGCAGACTGGGTTATTTTCGTCCCGCCTGTGATATTACTTAAGCATGTTGATGTGACAAAGTTGCTTGTTCTTTCTACGATCTGGTGTGGCGATGACATAGTTGACATCACTGATTTTCTTCTCCATGAAATAAGGACCACTAAACTTGGCTTGAAGAGGTTGCCCATGCACCGGTAGCAGAATCAAAACCTGGTCTCCTGGCTGAAAGTGGCGTAACCTGGACTTCTTATCATACCAAGTCTTCATCTTCTCCTGAGCAGCTCCTAAATTCTCTCTCGCCAACTGTAAAGCAGTGGACAGCCGTTCTTTGAACTTCATCACATACTCCAGCAGGTTGACGTCATCTTCCTCCGACAGCCAGCATTCCTTGAGTAGCTTAAGGGGTCCTCTTACTTCATGGCCAAACAGTAGTTCAAAAGGTGAGAAGCCCAGTGATTCATTTGGAGATTCTCTTGCGGCAAATACAAAAAATGGAACACCTTTATCCCAGTCTTTCTGATGTTCAAACAGTATTTCTTGAGCATCGATTTGAGTGTTTGATGATATCTCTCCAACGCTCCTTGGGTCTGGGGATGGTAAGCTGAAGACGTGATCTGGGTGATGCCCAACTCTTTCAGAGACTGCTTGAAAACATTTGACATGAAATTACTTCCCCGGTTTGACTGTACCTCCTTGGGCAGACCAAACTTTGTGAAGAACCTAGCATTTCCTTAACCACGTTCTTTGCTGAGATATTTCTAAGTGGAATGGCTTCAGGATAACGAGTAGCCATATCAATCAGGGTCAACACATAAGAAAATCCTGAAGAAGTCTTAGGAAGAGGGCCCACAATATCCACCAACACACGGGTGAATGGCGCCTCAAAAGGAGGAATGGGAACTAGAGGTGCAACCTTTTCGGTCTGATTACACTTCCCCACAACTTGACAGGTGTGACAAGACTTACAATACCAGGAAACATCCCTGAAGATACCTGGCCAGTAGAAGTGTTTCAAAATGCGTGCCACAGTCTTCTTCACTCCAAGGTGTCCTGCCAAACTGGAATCATGAGCCACTCTAATGATATCCTGCCTACAAACACGAGGGATGACAACTTGATGTACAACCTCCCATTCACAGTCGGCTGATGCTGTTGGGGGTCTCCACTTCCTCATAAGTACTCCTGACTTTATATAATAACAAGTAGAAGCACCAGCTGACTCTTCCTCACTGCAAGCAGAGTTAGCTAGACCTTTCAACTCAGGGTCAGCAACCTGCAACTCAACCAACTCTTGACGAGACAAATTATCAACACTACGGGGTACTGCCTCATCTGGTGAGTGGTCCAAATTAGCAAGAAAAGTGTCAGCTAGGATAACATCATCATCATCATCATTATTCTCTAAATCACCAGTAACTTTAGACTTAGCCCTAGTGACAGCACATGCAGAGAACACATCAGGGACATCACAATCCTGGGCCGCAGCCACTGGCTCACTAGACAACTGAGGAGCTGGACACACTTGACTTCCACCAATATCATTTCCAAGTAAGAAAGTTACACCTGACTTTGGGAGTGTCTCAACCAACCCAACCATAACGGAACCATTAACAAAACCAGACTCTAAATTCACTCTGCACAGAGGGACAGAGAAGTAATTATTCCCTACACATTGTAAGATTACAGTTTCATCAGAGGAATTAACATTAGAGCCTAGAACACTGGTCAGCATAAGGGATTGGCAAGCACCTGTATCACGGTATATTTTAAATGATTTCCTGTCATTACTGTCCAGAGGACTGACAAAACCATCAGACAGGAAATTAGCACATGAACTCTTGAGAGTGTCACCCACGTTACTGCTCATAAGAGGAGCTTCATCATGAGGATTTAATTTACCCCTCAAAGCAGGTTCAGTTAACTGAATTAAAAAATTCTGGGAACTCTCAAGGGTGGACACTAGACCAATTGACTGAATATTTAAAGACTCCTTTTTGTTCACATCACGCTGTCTCCTGAAACATTTCTCCGTAGTATGACCAAGCTTACTACAATAAGTACATTTACTTTTCTGAAATCTAGAGGTGGAGCTGGTATTTACTACCTGAGAAACATCATCTTTATTCTCTTTCCTGTCACCTGTACTCTGAGTAGAGGCAACGTACTTACTCTCAGCTTTCCTTTTTTCTTTAGAATATCTCTTGTGAGTGAGAACATATTCATCTGCTAAAACTGCAGCATCAGACAAATTATCTATTCTTCTCTCATCAAGATATAGGCTTACATCTTTACTAATACACCTTTTGAAGTCCTCCAGCAAAATCATCTGCTTAAATTTACCAAAATCAGAATCCACATTCTTAGAATTTAACCACTGCTCTAACAGATCTTCTTTGATTTTTGCATACTCAACATGGAATTGCTTATCTTGCTTATAAGTTGTCCAAAATTTTACTCTATAGGCTTCAGGAACAAGCTCATAGGCCTTAAGAATCAAGCTCTTAACAACATCATAATTATCAGATTGATCCTGAGGCAAAGATACATAAGTTACTTGAGCTTTACCGGTGAGAACAGTTTGAAGGAGTACTGGCCAATACATTTTAGGCCAATTAAAACCTGTAGCTACCCTCTCAAACAACTGAAAATACTTTGTTAAATCAGATTCATTAAAAGGAGGGACAAGTTTAACATTTTTAGCCACATCAAAATCATCAGAGTTAGATGATCCAGTTCCACCTTGTTTCATGCGATACTCATGGTCTGCCTGAATCCTAGCAAGTTCAATTTGTGCCTGAGCCTGTACCTGTGCCTCCTGAAAACGAGCATTTGCCTGAAATTCAGCCACCTTAGCACGAGCCTCCTGCATGGCTAGCTGTAACATAGCTAATTCAATCTGCGTTTGCTCATTTGGAGGAGTTACATTAAACAAGCTTTCATTAATCATTTCAACAATTTGATCTTTAGAATGATGAGAGCGAACAGCAATTCCCAATTGTTGAGCAACAAGCTTAAGTTCATTCTTTGTTCTGTTTTCTACATCACACACTGTTTGCACATTTGACAAAAAATCTTTGGCTTCATCAAGCGTAGTAATAGTAAACATCATGAATAAATCACAGTCACAAAATATCAAGCAATATCCTTATGATAATATCCTGAATATCCTGATAAGAGGTCGCCAAATTTATGTTACGGAACAGAGAAAACTGTCCCGCAAAGTTCCAGGTTCAAAACAAAAGAGTTAGGTAAAATTACAAGTTAAAGTTTAATGCTCAAACTAACAACAAAACATTCAGGACTCATAAGGATAATGTAATGGCAAAAAATAGGTTAAATATATGGTTAACTGCAATAGCCTCTACTAACACGAAATTAGCATGAGTAAATTTATCTAAGTCAGCCCTGATAAAATGAGAAAACACTGGATAATGCTCAGTTAACGCAAGATATATTATTACAGATACAAAATATTATTATCACTGGCTGACAATATGAATTACGAAAACTATACTAGGCCTACGAATCAACCTTATGCTATACAGTACAAGAACAAAATGTAATAACACTTATACTCAAATTACACAGCTGCTAGATGGTTGGAGACTTCCTGAGCACTCACAATAATAACAACTATACAGGGGAGGACAGGGATGTGAGCAAAATGAGGAGTAGATCTAAGTGGCCATTAATGCAGAGACTGAGCTCATTATATAGGGACCGGCAGAGCTTGATACAACTTGTAAGAAGGACGCGCAAATGAAGCCAGAGGGGACAAAGAGTTGACACTCCTGCTCTGAACAACAGAAAGAACGACTTACTCTACTATAAGGGAGGAGGGGGGGGGAGTGAGGTAGAACACGCTCGTGATCAAACATGCAGCATACCGTACGTTAGAATTACACAAAGGATGATGAAATCATAGGCTATGTAACAATATATATACATATATATATATATATATATATATATATATATATATATATATATATATATAGATAGATAGATAGATAGATATAGATATATATAGATATAGATATAAAGATATATATATATATAGATAGATATATATATATATATATATATATATATATATATATATATATATATATATATATATATATATATACCGGTATATATAATATAAAAATAAATAATTTTGTTTTACGCCAGGGATCCCCGAAGGGCTAAGGCGTTGCCCCTGAGTAGAGGACTTTAGACTGGAGCGTGTAGCATTTTATGACCGGATGCCTTTCCTGAAGTCTACCAATGACCTTTGGGTGGATTCGATCCTCCGACCCTTCGGTCCGAGTGGAGCGCTCAAACCCACTGAGCCACGGCTGCTACACACACACACACACACACACACACACACACACACACACATATATATATATATATATATATATATATATATATATATATATATATATATATATATATATGATTATAAAGGGGTGGCAGTCTTTCAAACGAAAAAAAATCGGAAGAAGATTGAGGCAGAAATTGACAGGAAATCTGATCCCCACGTTTTTTTTTTTTTTTACTCCTTTACGTGACATTATGGTGTTGCTATTGTACCTAACAGGTGTCATGACAATAGTATAATAGTTAACTAACCAGCCATGCAACCAACAATCATATACCATAAAAAAAGTGTAAGAAGGAGATTAGACTTCATGTCGTTTTATTGCTTCGATCTTTTTCCGATTTTTTTTGTTACAATAACATCAGTACATCTTTATACATTTCACTTTTTTTTTTTAAATTCAAATGTATACTAAGAACTACTTCGTCTGCTAGGATTTCTAACAAATGAATAAAATACTCAGAGCCCCTGTCAAGGGAACGGTGACAACCCATGCGCTACAAAGTTATGATAAATTCACAAAAAAAAAAAAAAAAAAAAAAGAATTATTCTTTTCAATCACATTACACATTTTGTATTTTACTCTCACTAATTCAGCTTAGGAGATACCTTATGAACTCAAGGACGTAGATAAAGCCTTCATTATTACCGTCAGTTCAAAATTGTTTTCCCAATAGTAGTAGCAATATATACAGTATTTTTAAACAATATGTAAATGTCGATAATGTTAAAAGTACGAGGGGAGGGGGGAACAAGGGTGGGTGAGCAAGGACTACATCGAGGAAAGTAGAGTGAAAGGTAGACGGCCGTAAACAAATTAATTCACCTCCAGAGTGGCATTTTTTTTTTTTTTTTTTTTAGCAGGAGCATCTGCAACAGCGGTCTTATCCAGTCGTCTCTCCTTTAGCATTTTTTTGTCGAACAAGATGCTTCACTACCAAAGGCATCATCGCCATTTGCAAAACTACACTGCACCACACTACACCACACAGTGCCACAGTGAATGCACAACATATCCTCTCACTCCACACTTCATAAAATTACCCTCTCATATCATACTACTTCAAGGAAAAACCCTGAAACTCACGCATTTTCTAATGTTATTCTTGTTCATATCTGTGTAGCTAATGTTAGACTTGGGAGAACGGCTTTCGTAGTGAAGGAGTTAAAGAAAGCTGTCATCAATAAAATTAAGTATGATTTTATCATACCGAGAGGGTTGAAAACTGACAAATTAGAGAGAAGTAAAGCTAAGAAAGAAAATAGAAATAATGATAAAGAAGTGTTAGTGACTCAGAAAGGTATAATTGGGAGAGCAAATTGGAGTGCGGGGAGTGAGCGAGGTAAACTGAGTGGTTAATTTTCAGGCTGCGTGGGGAGCTCCGATCTACAATTTAGGAGAGCAGGAGAGGAAGACGGGGAAGCGTAGGAAGAGGTGTAGGAGGAATCAAAAGAAGGAAAGAAAGCGGGAATAGGAGAAACGCGAGACAAGAACCAGAAAAGGAAGGAAAACATGAAAGAATGCTGGAAAAAGTAATGTACATTGGAAACAACAGATGCACAATGAACGGAATGAGAAAGAACACAAGAATCAGCAAAACGGAAGCAGCAGAACTAAGGCATGAGAAAGATGAAAAATAATTAAACAGATACTTGGGAATGCAATCAGGATTAGTTGATATTAATGAGGGCGGAAGACAACGTCAGTCGCCACTACAGATACCCATCTTGTCATTGTTAGTGTTATCTTCATCATTAGCCTCACAACCCCTCGTCACCACCATCACAATTATCATTACCTCATCCTTGTTACTATAATCACCACCATCAGTCGCTCTCGTGAGGTCAGTCAGTCGCTCTCATGAGGTCAGTCTGCTCAGACTTGCCAGAGACCTGTTGTGGTGTTGTGTTAGTGTGCTTTAGTGATCTGTGATAGTGGTTGTGTTAGTGTGTTGTAGTGATCAGCGATAGTGCTGTGCTAGTGATCCGTGAGAGTGTGTGTTGTGGTGACCCGTAGTGACCCGTGATAGTGCTGTGCTACCTTGTGTGAATTTGTGCGTAATGGCTTCCTCGGCAGAGAGCTGTGTCCCCACTGCAGGTATTGAAAAGGACTACCTTGAATTAAAGGAGGAACTTCTCGAACTGAAGTGGGAGATACAAATTCTCAGGCAGGAGAAGTCACAGATGAGGGAATTGTTGGAGATGTTGGAGGAGAAAGAGAAAAAGGCTGAAGGTTGGACACTAGTTAACAAGGGTGCAACGAAGTTCACTCTTAAAAAGCAATCGGAAGTTAAGACAACTAATGCATTCGACGCACTACGGGACGAATGTGAAGGGAAGGCAGAGGGGGAAGTAGAGGAGAAGGACGGTGAGAGAACTTCCAGTACAGGTAAGTATAAACAGAACAAGAAAGGTAAGAAAAATGTTGCTGTTGTTGGAGACTCCCAGGTGAGATATCTGAACAGGGCCATGTATACTCCACTCGCTAAACATGTGTGTCTTCCAGGGGCCAGGGTGGCTAATGTGGTAGAAAAAATTTCAAATATCGTAAAGGAAAGTGGTGACAAACCCACTGTGTGCCTCAGTGTAGGAGGCAATGATATTAGTAGCCGTAAGAGTGAGGTACTGTGGAAAAGGTACAAGTTGATGTTAGAAAAGGTTAGGGAGAGGGGAGGAACCCCTGTAGTGCTTGGTGTTTTACCAAGGTGGCGGGTTGGAAGGGAATGGTTGAGCAGGGCAATAGGATTTAATTGCCGCCTTGAAAGGTATTGCAAAGATAATGCAATACTTTTCATAGACAGCTAGGACCGGTTTTATGGACGGAGTGCCTTGTATAGTTGGGATGGGACTCATCTTAGCAGGCAGGGAGTTACTGTTTTAGCTGGAATGATAGATAGGGAGTTGGAGGGATTTTTTCGAGATTGAGAAGTAGGTGTACAGGAAGATGCAGCAACTACAGTCAGAAATCATTATTACCATGTTTGGATAGATGCATCGATACTTGCAAAATTAAGAACAAAACTTCAACCAATAGTGTAGATACATCCACTCAAGCACCTCAAATTGAGCAGGCGATGATAGATGATAGAACAAGTCATGATAGAAGGGCGATAAGCGATAGTACAAAAAATTGTTATATTAGTAAAGTAAAGAGTTTCCCAGTTAGTAATAAAATAAATAACAGTAAATGCCAAGGTAGAGGCATAACTACTCGTAATAATCTGAAAGTGTACTACACAAACAGCCGGAGTTTACGTAATAAAATGGATGAACTGAGGGCTTTAATTTGTACAGAGAAAATAGACATTGCCGTTATTAGTGAAACTTGGATGAATACAGACACTCGAGAATTTTTAGCAGAATATCAGATAAAAGGCTATAATATTTTTGTGTCAAACCATCAGGAAAGAAAGGGGGGAGGGGTAGCTATTTATGTAAGGGATTAATTAAACTGTTACAATAAAGCAAACATTAAAGTAAATAGGTACACAGAAAGTGTCTGGGTTGAAATTAGTAACAATAGGGAGAAATTAGTCTTAGGAGCAATTTACAGATCTCCTAAATTAAGTATAGCTGATAGTAAATACCTCTGGGAGGAAATAAGGAAAGCATCACAGTCCAGCTTAGTAATAATTGTAGGGGACCTTAATCTGCCAAAGATAGATTGGAGTAATCAGACAGGAGATGCAGAGTCAGAGGAATTTCTAGAGGTAGTACAGGATAATTTCCTTTATCAGTATATCAGGGAGCCCACCAGAGGTAATAATATACTAGATTTGGTTTTAGCTAATAAAGAAAATATCATTAGCGATATAGAGGTTGGTGAACGACTTGGTAATAGCGATCATGAAGAAATTAAGTTCAAATTTATTTGGGATGTCTGTTCCACTGAAAATACCTCCACCGTTCCTAATTTTCGTCTAGGAGATTTCGATGGCTTAAGAGCTTATTTTCGAACGGTATTCCACAAGGAGATTAGCTATTTGAGGGAATGCCAGGTCAGTGGGGAACCCCAGGTCATAGGTCAGGCGTAGGAAACACGTGGGGATGTCCGTCAGGTGTCTGTGAGGGGGGAGGTGGTAGATAGGAATGTAGTCCAGGTGACGGAAATTAAATCAGCTCCAGTACCAAACAGACGTTCAACCAGTGAGAAGTATAACGAGTTAAGAAATATAATACACGGAGGCCAAGATAGATATATTCCTTCACTAATAATTCAGAGCCAAGATGGTTAAACAACAGATTAAAATCTCTCATAGGCCAAAGGAAAGGAATATATAGAAAAATAAAACGTGGAGAGGAACACTTACGTAACCGATACACGATTTTAAATAGAGAAGTAAAGAGGGAGATAAGAAAAGCAAAGAGAAGTTATGAAATTAAGGTTGCCAGTGAATCAAAAGAAAACCCCAAGGGTTTTTATCAAATGTACTGAACGAAAAATAACGATAGGATAGGACCACTGAGAACAGAATCAGGTGACATTACCAGTGAAGATAAAGAAATGTGCTCCATCCTAAATAATTATTTCATATCAGTATTCACCAAGGAAAATCTAGGCCTGGTCCCTCAAGCAGAAAATATTTACCATGAGAATACGGAAAATATTCTTAGTAAAAGAACCATTAGTAAGGAGGACGTATTGAAAGAAATTAATAAGTTAAAACCTCAAAAATCGCCAGGTCCGGACGATAAATATGCAAAAACTATAAAAGAAACCAAAGAAGAATTATGTCAGCCATTTTTAACGTTATTTAATGACTCTTTAAGTTCAGGAGAAGTTCCAGAGGCGTAGAAAACCGCAAACGTAGTGCCCATCTTTAAAAAGGGTGATAAATCAGCTGCGTCGAATTAACGTCCGATAAGTCTAACGTCAATAGTAGGAAAAATGTTAGAGTCAGTTTTGGCAAATAAGATTAGAGAACACTTAGAAAGATTTAATCTTATAAACGAAAGTCAGCACGGATTCATGCAAGGACGATCCTGCCTCACAAATTTGTTGTCATTCTACTCGGAGGTCTATGAGGCAGTAGATAGCGATAAAGCTTATGATGTTATTTATCTGGACTTTAGTAAAGCTTTTGATAGGGTCCCACACGAAAGGTTAGTTAGAAAGGTTCGAGCACACGGTATAGACGGCGATATCTTAAAATGGATAGAATCCTGGCTGAAAGGACGAAAGCAGAGAGTATTAATAAATGGAACTAAGTCGGACTGGGGATTAGTAACTAGCGGTGTACCACAGCGTTCAGTACTCGGTCCCTTATTATTTATCAAATATATAAATGATCTAGACTTAGGAGTCAAAAGCAGCATCAGCAAATTTGCCGACGATACAAAAATAGGGCGTATCATTAACTCGACTGACGATTGATATAACTTACAAAAAGACCTCGATACATTGTCCAAATGGTCTAAAACTTGGGAAATGGAATTTAACGTTGAAAAATGTAAAGTACTTAACGTAGCCAAGACCATTGGAGATACTAAATACAGCTTAGATAACAAAGAAATTAGCAAATCGGAATGCGAGAAAGATCTAGGAGTTATGATTAGTAACGACCTTAAACCAAGGGAACAGTGTATTAATGCGAGAAATAAAGCAAATAGGGTCCTAGGATTTATTTCGAGAAGCGTGAGCAATAGATCATCTAAAGTAATACTGAAACTTTATCTAGCATTAGTAAGGCCACATTTAGACTACGCAGTACAATTTTTGTGTCCTTACTATAGAATAGATATTAATTCGTTAGAAAATGTACAGAGAAGAATGACTAATATGATACATGACGTCCGGAACCTGTCATATGAAGACAGACTGAAATGACTAAGTCTGCATTCGCTAGAGAGGCGTAGAGTAAGGGGAGACTTAATTGAGGTGTTTAAGTGGATGAATGGTATAAATAAGGGAGATATTAGCATGGTACTTAAAGTGAGCGTACGGGATAGAACTAGAAATAATGGTTTCAAACTAGAAAAATTCCGTTTCAGTAAGGAAATCGGTAGAAATTGGTTTGGTAATAGAGTAGTAGACGAATGGAATAAGCTACCTAGTAAAGTAGTTGCTGCCTCTTCCATTGAGAGTTTCAAGCATAGGCTAGATAAGCATATGACAAATAAGGGATGGATATAGAATAAAGAAAATCTTATAACCAATACTAATTCATAATTTTTTTCTTTTCAGGTTACACTATGATAGTCTCTATTCTCCTTTCACACTTTCCTGTAAAATGTCGACGCCAGTTTTATTATACGGCGTGGTGTTCTTTCTGATTTTTTCCTGCCGGCTTCGGCTGGAGGGATTGGAGGGCGGGGAAGAGCCTTCTTCTTTGCTATCCTTATCTCATTCTAGTAGTTCAGTTACTCTTCTAGGAGCTGCCTAACATGGGCCAACCGGCCTACTGCAGTTATCCTCTCTTCTTATGTTCTTATTATTTTTAAATAATTATCAATGTCATTACCACTACTGTTTGCATGAGTACCAGTTTCATTAGAGTTACCATGAGCACAATCACGCACCTAACTTTTACCATCACCGCTGTCATCACCGTCACTACTTCCAGTATGATTAATATGATAATCATCATCACGTACTTTTTTTTTTATGTGTCAGACTCTGGGCATAGCCTTCACAGCCTGCTATCAAGGCCCAGTAGTCCTCCTACATACCATACACCCCTACATGTCACCACTTCTGCGCTAACACCCACCGTCCATGTTGAATACATGCTAGGGCTGTCTCATACAGGACTGTTGTATAGGTATTAGCGGGGGTATGTTTACGACATGTCGGCGGGTCTTCTGGTAGATCAGTAAAGCCTAATATAATGAAATTCAAATCAGTAAACTGTTCCCTGCCCCAGCGGGGATTTGAACCTGTGTCCGATGGGACTGCCAGCTATTCCCATAACCGCTGTCACAACCACAACCACTTTCATTATAATTACCATGAGCATGCCCACTTTCCAAACTATTTCCATCACCACCACCACCTATCAAGCTTCTTATGTAAAACCACTTGTACATTATTGCAATATCACTAAAAAAAATTCCAAATAGTCCTGATGATCTGAAGGAAGTGCTGGAATGAAGTGGCTGGAGCAAAAAATGTGGAAGACAGACTGGCTGAGTGACAGACAAACAGGGAGAGAGAGAGAGAGAGAGAGAGAGAGAGAGAGAGAGAGAGAGAGAGAGAGAGAGAGAACTGGAGACAGGCAACATTTCAGAATTAATGGCTAAGTCGCTGTATAAAGATAGATAGACACAAGGTAAGTCTAACTGAAATATATGAGATACTAAGAGGAAAGTGGTGGTAAATAAACTATTATGGCAGGTAATGAAAATGGATGGGAGGGACAGGGACAAGGAGATTAAGTAGGTCGATGGAGAGGGAGGTATGAGGGAAGAAAGTACTAGGATAAAGAATGAAGGAATTAAAGAATGCTAATAAAAGGCAGCTGGAAAAAAATGGAGAATGATAGGAGACGAGTAAGGAAAGAAAAGTGAGTCTATGGTATAATGGAGTAAGGAAAAAGGGTGGTGGAATGAAGGAAGTGGTGAGATAAATAATATGTATATTGAATTGAGGGCGGTATGAGTTTTAATAAAGTATGAAGGAAGAAGCTGATGGGAGTTTGATGAAAGAAAAGATGATCGGATATTAAAGTGTAAGGAGAGGTGGAGAGGAAAGAAGGGAAAGAGGGAGTGAGGAATGAAAAGAGGGATGGAAAATGAAGGAAAGGAGGCAAGAAAGTGTGGAGAAGTGAAGACATTCAGGAGAGGAGGCGTGTAAGAAAGTGGGCAGGAGGATGACGGGAGGGATGATACGAAGCATGGTCTGGAAAGGAGTGCAGAAGAGAAAATCAGGAAGGAAAGGGTGATCGGAAAAATGACAGGAAATAAGAACGGTTACGGGAAGGAGAGTGAAGATGATGAAGTAATGGATGGGGCGAAGTAGGTATGAAGCATAGATGATGAGACAGAGAAGAGACAAGGGTGAATGGAGAGAAGGTTGGTGCTAAGGAAACTAGTTGTCATAAGCTGGCTTTATGACATTCACTGCAATCACTCCATTTCAGACAATTCTGTCCATCCCGTCAAAATTGGTTGAGCTCAGTTTCACCCCAAACCGTCCAACCTCTTTTGCTCTGCCTGTGTTGGCTTTTGTTTCATTCTGTTCCATATTATAGCCTGATACATTCCAACTGTATTTACTTAACTATGTCTGTCTTGCTCCTATCATTTCCTAAATCCATCATCAGACTACTGAAGCTCCTTCAAAGAAGAGGACGTAATTTTGATTTTAAAATTGCCATTTCATGATATTATTAAACTTAAGACATATATTTCAAACTGCTGAGGTTAAATATAACCTTCATTAACACAGTCGCAACGGGATGTCTTTCTAAACTGAATAAATCGTCTGATGGTTCCAACAAAATTGTATGTATAATAATAACAACGTCACCATACTGAAGGGACTAATTTTCCTTCTCGTTCCTCCTACCTCCTTTCGTGCTTTGGACAGTCTGTTCACGCTGTCGTATGCTCCGTGAAATCGTAGACCTATTTACATTTTTTCGATTCTTTAAATTGCCACCTCAGAGGCATCATATGGCACTCAGTGTACCTGGAATAATCATACCAGTATTTATCAACATCGCCTCTGTCTCATTCCATGCAATGGAGAGACACTTGACAGTTTATAAAACTTTTTTACTTTGAATATGACGCCTCACTATCCAGAAGCATACTATTCATAAAGTATTCTTTTCGTTTATATTTTCCCATTACCAGCACAGGAGAGGATATTCAATTGTTACACACAACAAAATTCTGAACTGTTTTACAGTATCACCTAAACCACTGGTTTTCAAACTGGGAGCCATGGCTTCCAAGGGGGCCACGGCAAGATTTTAGTGGGGCCATGGTTGGCAAGTGTAATTAGTAAATCAGAGAGTCTGCCCTCCACTTGGGTGAGGGGGCCACGTGTTAAAGCTTGTTGCCTTGCTCCCCGTCGCTGCTGCAGCGTATACTTACTATGTTTCGACACTTCTGGACCATTGAGCTGGCAAGAAAATATATAGCTAAGTGGCAACACTTTCTATGCAGTTTGCAAGCATGAACTTGTTGTCCAGCATGCCATATATAAAATCCTATTCGCCTCTATAGAAGAGATTCCTCCAACACACTTAGGGCTGTGCACAGGGTGCAAGTATGTCTCTCTCACTTGCTGTTGTAACCTCCCTCGGCCACGACCCCAGATGGCACCCGCAGGTGTAAGTTCGTGAGAAATACAGCATCTACGGTTTTCTGTATTCTAGCGTTACTTGCGAGATATTTAATTGATATCTGTACTGTGAAACTGACCTTTTTTCTACCTATCTATCAGCCTCTAGATATATTTAAATATGGATATAGATTTACAGTTTATGTATTCCTCCATGCTGCCTTCCCACCACACTGGTGGGCTCTCTATCACACCCCAACCTTTAATATTGTTTTCACATATTCCCAGTGTAACTCTCATTTGTGTTCATTTTCTCAATCTTTCGTTTGTTTTTTATGATCATAGACCACTTGCACAAAATCATAATAATAATAATAAAAAAAAACACACACACACTCTTATTTTAAAATATATTACGAAACTCAACTAATTCACTTTCACCAAATGATCTGAGTTAAAATCAATGCTAAATAAAAATCACCGTTTTATATTGAATTTAACCTTGGACAGTTAACCCTTTTTATTTATTTATTTATTTATTTTGTTTCACCACAGGTAACCCGGGGTCCTTTGGACTCCCAGTTAAAGAATTAAAAAAAAAAAAAATTATATTTGTTGTATTGAAATATTCTTTGATATATGTGTAATTTCAGCCAACTTTTTCATTTAACCCTAGAAGTAAGAGTATTTAAGCAGAGTTTGCTTTTGAAAAAAAAAATGAAAAAAGAACATTGAAAAGCCTCAATATTTTTCTCTAAGTTGGTTTGTTGAAAAATTTTCAGGTGAAATCTACTGTTCTTTGCCCCTCCTTTAATCCTTAAATGGCGGGCTACTCTCCAATTTAATTCCGTGGGGGGCGAGTTATTTTGGAAAGAAAAGTGTTATGAAATCAGGCAAACATGCGTAAGTGGACCAGAATAGCTGAAAAAACAGATATTTGATGTTACTTCAAATTTCACATGGGCTGGGTGGTGGTGAGAGGAGTGGTGGCCCGTCAAGGTCGCTCTCAGTGTACGTGACAGAGTAGAGGGGAGCAGAGCCTTGTTTTCTGCTCTTATTTGTAGCAGCGGACTAAAATATATTATTTTTACATTATGTACACTGTTCTGTATCTTCACGGTGCACTTTGAACACTACACACTATACACGCTATATTATACTCATGGGAGACTTCAATGCAATAGTTGGAAAATCAAAAAATGGAGATGCATGTATGGGAAAATTTGGAGTGGGAGAAAGGAGTGAAAGAGAAGAAATGCTGGTAAACTTTGCAGAAATGTATAACATGAGAATAATGAACACTTTCTCTCACAAAAGAACAGGGAGAAAGTGGACCTGGGGAAGCCCAAATGGAGAAACAAAGAAGAAATTGACTTCAATACAGCAGATAAGAATAACACGATCACACATGTCACAGTTATCATCAAAGTATATATCGGTAGTGACCAGAGAATGGTGTGTTGCACAGCAATATTCGATTTCAAAAGTGAAAGAAAGAAGACGATTAAAGACAAAAAGATATGCCCAATAAAAGTAAACGAAAACAAAGTCGCCTATCAGTTGGAAATAAGGAAGAGATTTCAAGCTCTCAGTAATGCTGAATGTGACACTGATGAGCTGAATGACAGTCTAACAAAAGTGCTAAAAGAATCTGCAGAGGTAGTAGGAAAACCTAATACAATTAAAGCCAAAAAATATTCAGAAAAGATATCCGAATTTAGGAAAAAAAGAAAGGAAATAAAAGTGAAAACAAAAAGATGAAATAGAACGAGCGAAATTAAATAAGCTTATCAACAAAATATAAAGAAAAGGAAAAAGAAAGAGAAACATGGATCAGAAAAAAGAAAAAAAGGAAAACGTCTGAAACAGGTCCGAAGTAAAATGGCACTCGGAAAGCAACAAATTGCATCACTAAAAGACAAAAACGGTGAAGTCATTAAATGCAGAGATAAGATGGTGAAGAGAGTTGAAGAATTTTACAAAGAACTGTATGCATCAAAAACCGTAGTACCAACAGCTAACTTTTCAGTTGACACAAGTGAAATACCCGAGATAACACCAGACGAAGTAAATAATTCTCTCAAATATATGAAAAAAGGGAAGGCTCAGTGAGAAGATGGAATAGTAGAAGATTTACTGTTGGATGCAGGAGCAGAAGTACAGAATAGGCTTGCTCAGTATTTACGCAATTTATAAAAAAGAAGAAAATTCCCAAAACAGGATGCAATGCAATAGTTATTTTACTTTACAAAAAAGGGGACTCAAAAGACCTTAGTAACTATCGACCCATTAGCTTGCTATCAGTCACTTACAAACTCTTCACTAAAGTCCTTACAAACAGAATAACTCTAAATTTGGAGGAAAACCAACTTCGTGAACAGGCAGGATTCCGAAGCGGGTACTCGACTACTGATCATCTACACACAATGAATCAGCTAATTGAGAAAACTACAGAATATAATAAACCACTGTGCTTAGGTTTTGTTGATTACGAAAAGGCTTTCGACTCAGTGGAACACATAGCAATTATAAATTCATTGCGAGAACAAGGAGTGGATGAGAACATTGTAAAACTGCTCGAAAACATATATTAAGAGGGAACTGCTACAGTTACATTACATAAGGACTCTGAGAAACTTAAGATTGAGAAGGGCGTGCGTCAGGGAGATACAATTTCACCAAAGTTATTTACAGCATGCCTAGAAAGTATTTTCAGAAGGCTAGGCTGGGAAAACAAAGGAGTGAACATAGATGGAGAAAAGCTAAACCACTTAAGATTTGCAGATGAGATTGTCCTAAACTCAGAAACTGCAGAGACATTGCAAGAAATGTTAAATGACCTGAACAGAAAAAGTCTCAAAGTAGGGCTAAAATGAACCGGAGTAAAACTAATGTTCAATCCTCAAACACCAAAAAACGTCATCAGAATAAGTGTAGAAATTCTTGATGAAGTAAAGCAGTACAATTACCAGGACAAATACTAAAATTAACGAAAGATAATGACAGCGAAATAAAAAGACTCATTTCAATTGGATGGAAAGCTTTCGCTAAAAAAAGAGACATTATGAAAAACGAAAAGTATAGAATGAATGTATAATTCCACGTATGACACATGGTTGTGAGATTTGGAAACTAACAAAATCGATGGAAAATAAATTAATTCGTTCTCAGAGAGCACTGGAAAGGTCAATGTTGGGAATATCATTAAGACACAGGAAAAGATCAACCTAGGTGAGACAGCAGACTTGAGTCAAAGATACTGTAGAAGTTATAGAAGAACAGAAATGGAGGTGGGCAGGCCATGTAGCAAGAATAAGGGATAATCGATGGAGCAGGAGGTTGACTGATTGGACACCAGGAGACTCTAAGCGTAGCAGAAAAAGGCCAGACAGGAGGTGGAGAGATGAGGTAGAGAAATTTGCAGGGAAAACGTGGCAAAGATTGGCTCAATCAAGGAATTCGTGGAGAACGTTGGAGGAGGCCTTTGTTCAACAGTGGACTTCTAATGGCTGATGATGATATATATATATATATATATATATATATATATATATATATATATATATATATATATATATATATATATATAATTTTTCTTGTCTTATGTTTCTACACTTAAAATTATACGTATGTAAATGTCTTCGGTGTGTGGTATTCTGTGAAGCAATCAATACAGATATCCTAACCAAACTCTTGGTATAGTAGGCCCATGGAATGGAAATGTGTTCTAGAACATCGACCACCTTTTCCTTGACGGACATTTTGGAATGTTGACCGCCTTTTAGGGGTTAAGACCTGAATGAGACTTTCCGTAAACAAAAGGAGACACTGGGCATGTGAAACATAGTTGCAAACGAGAAAGTAAAAAAACGAAATAATAATTGTATATATAGGGAATATTCAGAGGACATATTTTACAGAATCCTTATACAAAATGAGGGTTCCATTTGGGTTTATATCACAACATAAATAGAACTTACAGAGTTTGTGAAAAAAAAAAAAAAGTTGAACAAAGAAGAATCTGTTTACAATAAACAAAAAACTCAAAGTCACTCAAAGTCTGCCATGTATTACTTTGCATAAAAAGAAAAGGAAAAAATATTAATGACTATCATCATTAGGAACCGTCTATATTTACAACACACACACGTTTGCAAACAATATTTTTGTTTACACATAAGGTAACCCGCGGTCCAATGTACCCCAGTGCCTCTCTAGTGCCAAATCAGTACCACATATAGGAACAACTCAATCACCTCTCTAATCTACCTAACTAGTCTGGAAGGTAGCGGAAGGGTCAGGTTCCTAGAATTTGTTTTTTTCTTGATATATGAAAAATGTAAAAAAAAAAAAAAAAAATGACCTGGGTCAAATGGACCATTGGTTACCTGTCTAGGGTTAGAGCAAATGGTTTTCACCCTACCCAGTTTCAATGCGGATTTAGCAGCTCTCTCATGGAATTTATGACAATGTTAAATTTTAATGCAGGGTAGAGTTGGCTACATAGTTAAACAGTATTTGAAATGGTGGAGGACAGAGTGACATGGAGGCGATTTGTTTGTGGCCATCACTTACGGGATTAAGGCATCGGGGAATAGATAAATATATAAAAGATTTTTTTTTTTTTTTTTGCCACTTATAATTGTTGAAGTTTTTGGATGACTGCGCATTTATATGTGGTATCTTATGTTTCTTTTGTTGCGTTTGACGACTTTTTAGCTAAACATTGTGCTTCAGCATTTACTGTTTAATGTCAAAATTTTTGACAGTTTGACAATGCTGCAGTAATGATTAAATACGATTATTCAAAGTGTAATGCTGCATTTAGCAATCTCACATGATATTTCCCATTACAGTATTATCTTACAGTGTAACCATGATTTTCCATAATCATTCCACAAATAAAGGAGAAAACATAACCCAGCTACCGTACACAGAAAATTCAGATAATATAATAGTTCGATTACGCCGGAGAAATATTGCTTCAGTTGCGCTAGTAGTATCACCTACAATGTTAACTCGAGATTTCTTTACTGGAACTTACTCTAACTTATCAGAAACAAAATATAACGAACAAATGAAAGTAGTATTGTATGCAAAAAAATCAAATCCTGAAAACCAGTGATTTCAAACTGCATTCAAATTTAATTCACTTGGGTTTAATTTAAAATAGATCATGCTAATCTGGTGAAAGTCGTTTGATGCTGGTGATTTTTTTCTACATTGATTTTAAATCAATATAGTGAATTAATTTATTGTGATGGAAGTGGCCAGAAAAGTTTAAAGTTTATCATTCTTCTATTTTTATCTGTTTGACTTATATATATATATATATATATATATATATATATATATGGAGTCTCTGTGGTAGCCTACAGTGGTAAAGTGTGCGTGATCATACACTGAAAAACGAGGGTTCGCGCCCCGCCAGGGTAATAAACTTTGGGAGCGTTCTTCAGGCCACTTACTGCATTCCCGGACACAAGGGGTGCTGTGGTTGAACCAGTATCGCATACTATAAAGTATGCTTGCACCCAGTCGGCTTGCGCGGGCCGATTACACTTGGTTCACAGACTACACACACATCAAAAGCCACTCCAACACTACAATTACACTTACAAGTACTTCACACCCTACATCCAATCTCTACTAGACAGCCTCAGCCACTTGGTCGAGATGAATTGGCTGTATCATCCCCACTTCGGTAGGGATAGGCCAGTCCTGCAGTGGACACTGAAACGGCTGATGGGATTCTATATATATATATATATATATATATATATATATATATATATATATATATATATATATATATATATATATACAGACAGATTTGCAATGGCTGCAAGTGTTGCTAAGATGAAGTACAATGATGAATTCATTAACTATGAACTTACATCAATCCTCGCTGATAACATCGAGAAATCTCAGTGTGTGCTGTGTTTCGAAGTGCTGGGGAATGATTCTATGAGGCCTAGTAAGCTGAATCATCATCTGAAGACAATCCACTCTATTATGGGTAACAAGACCCCAGTTTTTTCAAACGCCATGAACAGAGTTTGGGAAAACAGAGACTGGATGGGAGTGGTGCTTTCGAGCAACAGAACTTAAATGTAGTAGAAGATTCATATGACGTTTCCCTTAAAATGGCAAGGAAGAAAAAGGCCCACACGACTGGCAAAACTTTATTTAAGCCGTGTGCTGGTAAGATGGTCAAGTGGATTCTTAGAAACTGAAGTGCACATAATACTCAACAGGTTTTCTTATCAAACGACACAGCGAAACGGAGAATTAGTGAATGTCAGCTGATATCATGAAACAAATATGCAGGTTACATTGTCTCCAACAGGTATGTTTGCAGATCCGTTGTATGAGTCAACAGATGGCAGTACTTGTGCACAGTTACTTGTGTTTGTGAGGTATGTATACATGGATGACATCAGTGATGAATATGTTTTGTACACAGCTTGAAACTATCAAGTTAGCTTTAGATGTGATGAAAAGTTGAATTTTTTCTTGACAGCTAACGGAATAGCCTGGAGAAATTGCACTGGCGTCTTGTCACGGGTTTTTTTAAAATAAATGCAAAATTAAATGATAATGTTCAATAATATTGAAGAGCAGGGACAATGAATTGTCTTGCTAAATCAAGCAGTGATTACTTTATGCCAGTACGCTTTGCCGACTCTCTCAGAACGAGAATTTATAAACTTTCTCAACAGTACACAGCAGAGACTAATTACTCACAATTGCTGTTTATTGGTACTGTTAGCCCCTGGAGAAAGTTACTTCACCCATGACAATAAATAACTAATACTATTAATAATATCAGGTTCTTGCGGATGCGTAACTCCTAGAAGGCACAATGGACTTTAAGCTTAATACAACAAGACTGGCGTAAGTACCAGTTATGAATAGCAAAATGTTTATGCAAGCTAGGAGCTATAAGGGAAATAAGCTTAATTGTGGAGAAATGAAACACGAGTTTACATTACATTAAGCTCAAGAAAAAGAACTGTTAAATTTATTGATTACAAAGAAATAAATTTAACGTTACATTTCAAATGAATTCAAAATAAAGAGATTGCACTCACTCACTCACTCAAAAGCTAAATTCTTAAACCTAGGAAAAGCACCTTAACTAAACTCTTAAGTCTAGGAAAACAAAAAGAAAATACTGGTCAATGTAGCATATCACCAAAGAAGGGTGGGAGTCTGGAGAACTGTAGTCTAGTGGAGTCTGGGTGCTAGATGACCTCTCACTACTGGAGCACAGAACCTCACTCCGTCGTGACAGACAAAAGACTCAATTCAAATACGATGCGTGTGGTAGGAATATGCACAGGCCACCGGAAGAAGGCGTGGCCAACGGTCGAGGCAAGCAGGGGTGAACAATAAAGAAACAATAATATCGCTCAGTAGAGCACTTAATGACGTGCATTAGATCGGTCACTTTTGAAACAGTGACGAATGTTTTGAAAAGTATACCACCAAAATGGAGAGAGAAACGGTTAACTGAACGATACACAGTGAGTTTTCCACTAATAGTTCGTGGTTTCTCACAAAAGGAAAATGTCGCGAATTTGATTCGTGACATTACACCGCTGCAAAATGAAATTTTTCCTTATGGGAAAAAAGTTGTGGATATATATAGATATATATATATATATATATATATAGATATATATATATATATATATATATATGTGTATATATATATATATATATATATATATATATATATATATATATATATATATATATATATATATATGTACACACCCTAACTCAGTCACACAAGATTCACACTGTGGTGTGTGTGCTATCCTGCTACAGGAGAAAATCACTATCGCCAATAAATGTAAAAACCTCGTATTTACGTTAATAGAGGCAAGCTTGAGGGAAAAAAAACTCCGTGACAGCGGTGAAAATCCTGTACTCAGGTCAAACTGAGCGAAAGTTCGCTACAGTTACACTGATAACTAATTGTTGTGTAGCGTGGTGTATGTAATACACGGTGTAGGTGTGACAGTTGTAGCGTAACTGTACCTACGTGTAAAGTGACACAGTAAATATTAATAATATGGCGACGATGAAGGCAGAGGAGAAGAGGAGGCAGTGTGTGGCAGACGGTCAGCTGGCCCCACAGTAAAACTGCTACACCCATTGCTGTACCTGCAAAATCAATTAAGGTGGAGCATCAAAAGTGTCAATGAGACAAAAATTCTTATTACATTACAATTACTCTCTCTGCCTAGCAATCAGTACATGCTACAAAAGGTACGCTCTAGCTGAAAAATATGAGTGACAGCCTAAGCTTCGTACATTCGAGGTCGCCATTAATTTATTAGGTAGATTATTAACCAGAAAACGTAGTCCCTGGACGCCGTTTGTCTCGAGGACTCGTGTAGTTTACTGGTTAAACTTAACTCTACACTTACGATTAGTGTCAGCAAGTTGAGAATCCTCATGCAAACTCGGGCTCGTGTGTCCACATACACAGCCTTGAACTGCACAAGGGTCCTCAACCTCTGCCTTAAGCTAGTGCCTATATTATTATTGGGGAGCTGAGAATCCTTGTGCAAACTCAGGCTCGTGTGTCCGCAGACACAGCCTCGAGTCACCTCTGCGGGGTTCTCTCTCAAACTTCCCCCTTAACCTACAATACTTATATTAATATCAGGGAGCTGAGAATCCTTGTGCAAACTCAGGCTTGTGTGTCCACAGACACAGCCTCGAGTCGCCTCTGCGGGGTTCTCTCTCGAACTTCCCCCCTTAAACTACAGAACACGTGTATGTACAGGCCCTGGACATACTGTGTCCTGTGGGGCCAATGGGCGAGACATCAGGTCGCACCCACTTCACCACTACCCTGTCTCTCAACTGACTCAGAGATTACGGGTGTGGTTACAAACGGCACAGGAAGGACATGTCCCTGATTGGTGTTACATGGACACACATTGCAGGAACGCACAAAACTATCTATTTCTCGTCCCATCCCTGGCCAGAAAAAGTCAGCTCAGATACGGCCCTGGGTCTTCCTTTTGCCCATGTGACCTCCTGAGGCTGAACAATGACCCCATTCTAACACTGCTTGGCGGTACTTGGCAGGAACGACAAACTGCAGTCGAACTTCGCCCTCGGGTGTTCGTGACTCACAGTAGAGCCGTCCTTGTTTACAAAGGAACTTGGCTCGACCTCCCCGTGAATACTTAATCACTCGACCCTTTTGTTTCTTTCGCATGACAGCAAGTGTTGGGTCAGAATGTTGTTCTTGAACAACAAGTTGGCTACACATGAGATCTTGCGGCAATTCAATGGTCACAGGGGTGACACAATCTGGAGCCTCAGTCATGGCTCGTGTTTCTGCAGCCAAAGTCTGAGTAGCATCATCCTCGGTGCAACTACCCTTGACACCAGGAATATTGCCTACGATTAGGTCAAATAAAGGTTCTGGCATGACAACTGCGAGTGTCGTACCAGTATAAAATGGAGATGCCACCTGGATACATGCCTCAGGGAACAATCTCACTGATCCATCAATAAGGTTTGCATGGATCTGTCGACCTGTGTACTGCTCAGGCCGAACTAGACTCTGCTTGACAGAGCAACCTGAGGATCCATTATCTCTCAGGACCTTCACAGGAATGCCTCCCACAAACCCTGGCTGAACAAGGAAGGTACTTTCACCTGTGGGAGGGGCTGTGGAGGAAGCAGCTAGCCACTCATGAGGCTGCTGAATAAATGATGCAGCAAACATTGTGCCCTGTGAACTAGATACTTGAGGAGTCGTACTCAGTGCCTGTGGAGATGGAACATTGGCCATCTGTGGAGGGGTGTTCACTGTCGCTGTGGGACTAGTGAACTGTGGGTGAGTACCCGTACTGATAGGGACGTGACCACCATGCTGCTGCTGAGGAATGAAGGCTGCATTTGCTTCCTGCCTCCTTTGAGCTGGTGGTGAAAAGGACAGTCCCGTCGGTCGGTTGCGTGGCTGATACTGCTGCTGGTTAGGGTACTTGTTGTACCGCTTCCACTCAGGTTTCTGAGTGTTTTGCCCTGGTCTTTCTGCGGTTTGCTTGGACCTTGGCCATTATTCTGAGAACGGCCTTGGTGCTGGGATTCAGTCTGAGATGGCTTCCAAGATCTATCAGGTTTTCTGTTCCAGGTATGCTGCTTGTGAGTTTGATACTGTATTCAGTGAAATATGCGTCAGCCTTTTCCACCATTTGGCTGGCATCTTTCACCTGGCAGATCTTAAGCTGTGTTATGAGCTCAGCAGGCCATGACCGCTCTAGCTGTGTATGCAGCATAAGGTCAATTATCCCCTCAAGCGTGGAAGGAGTTTCATCTTTCTCCATCCACTCACCTAAGTAAGCAGTGAGACAGTCGAGGAACTGAACAGCTGTCTCTTTGTCTTGGAGACGAGCTCTCATGAACTGAACTTTGGCGTCGTCTACTGTGAGACCATACGCCTTAATGAGTGCAGCTTTCATCATCTCATACGTGAGATTGTCTCCACGAATTCTGTGGAGAATATCGAGGGAAGGGCCCTCAAATAAACTAAGGAATTGGAGCCGCTTAGCTGCCTCATCCAGTTGATACATGTCTGCCATGTCCTCAAAACGAGCTATGTACGGCTCGATTCGCTCGCCTTCCTTGTATGAAGAAACTTGATGCATGGGGTCGCTGGGACATGTGCAAGGAGAACGCTCGTGGAGCTTGGACCAACTGCACCAGATGTGTCTGAAGCCAAGGAATCTCGCTTGAGCTTCAGCATTTCATATTCGTGTTTTTCGCGTGCTTCTTGCTCAGCACGTTCGTGTTCTCGTTCTCTCTCTCTCGTTCCTCACGATGTTCGCGCTGTTTTCGCTCGTGTTCGCGCTGTTCTCGCTCGTATTCGTGCTGAATCTTATGCTCATCACGGGCATCGTTCTCGTGCTGCTGCTCCTGATTATGCCGTGAGAGTATGTACTCTTTAATTTCAGTTGGGTCTGTAAGACCCATATCTTTGGCTTCCTGTAAAAATATGGTGGTAGCCATGTCGCTAATTTACTAAGCAAGCCGAAACTGAGTACTGACTGCTGCTTCGCAACCGAATGCTAATAAACACAAGTAAAGAATACAGACACAAGCTAGTGGTGACCAGTCTTATCTAGTTAACTGGCAAAGAATAGAACAAAAATTGAAATGACTGGGAAGACCCAATAATTAACGCAATGGGTACGGCGACTTCCCAGGAGTGAATAAAATCGTCTGGAATTACCAAGAATAAAGTACTAATTAGAGTTAAGTACTCTGTGGATTAATAAAGCAAAAATTCACTTGCTAAACTAACGGTAAACACCAGTAAGCTTGTGCCTATAAACTTTAATGATAAATACCTAAATATGAACGAGTGAGTATTATCTCGTGAATAGCTTTAGAGCCAGGAGTTAATATCCTGGAATGAGGTCGCCAATTGTCACGGGGTTTTTAAAATAAATGCAAAATTAAATGATAATGTTCAATAATACTGAAGAGCAGGGACAATGAATTGTCTTGCTAAATCAAGCAATGATTACTTTATGCCGGTCCGCTTTGCCGACTCTCTCAGAACGAGAATTTATAAACTTTCTCAACAGTACACAGCAGAGACTAATTACTCACAATTGCTGTTTATTGGTACTGTTAGCCCCTGGAGAAAGTTACTTCACCCCTGACAATAAATAACTAATACTATTAATATTATCAGGTTCTTGCGGATGTGTAACTCCTAGAAGGCACAACGGACTTTAAGCTTAATACAACAAGACTGGCGTAAGTACCAGTTATGAACAGCAAAACGTTTATGCAAGCTAGGAGCTATAAGGGAAATAAGCTTAATTGTGGAGAAATGAAACACGAGTTTACATTACATTAAGCTCAAGAAAAAGAACTGTTAAATTTATTGATTACAAAGAAATAAATTTAACGTTACATTTCAAATGAATTCAAAATAAAGAGATCGCACTCACTCACTCACTCAAAAGCTAAATTCTTAAACCTAGGAAAAGCACCTTAACTAAATGCTTAAGTCTAGGAAAACAAAAAGAAAATACTGGTCAATGTAGCATATCACCAAAGAAGGGTGGGAGTCTGGAGAACTGTAGTCTAGTGGAGTCTGGGTGCTAGATGACCTCTCACTACTGGAGCACAGAACCTCACTCCGTCGTGACAGACAAAAGACTCAATTCAAATACGATGCGTGTGGTAGGAATATGCACAGGCCACCGGAAGAAGGCGTGGCCAACGGTCGAGGCAAGTAGGGGCGAACAATAAAGAAACAATAATATCGCTCAGTAGAGCACTTAATGACGTGCATTAGATCGGTCACTTTTGAAACAGTGACGAATGTTTTGAAAAGTATACCACCGAAATGCAGAGAGAAACGGTAAACTGAAAGATACACAGTGAGTTTTCCACTAATAGTTCGTGGTTTCTCACAAAAGGAAAATGTCGCGAATTTGATTCGTGACACGTCTATAACGATGGGGCTTCAGTGATGCTGGGATAAAAATTGCGGCCAAAGAAGCATTTCAAGGAAGTAGCTTCAAATGCGAAAGTGGTTAACTGTATGATCCGTCTTTTCGCACTGGCGTGAAAAGCCCTCTCTGATGCCCTATGCAACATCCTGGAGGTAGTGGTAAAATGTGTCAGTTTTGTGAAAACAGATGATCTGAACTCTCGCCTTTTCCAGAAACTCTATGAGGACATGGATTCAGAGCATAAATCCATCCTCTTTTACTCCACAGTGCAATGACTCTCCAAGGGCAATGTTGAGTAAAGGGTATTGGAGCTTCAGAAAGAACGTAAACTTTTCTGGGATTGAAAGGGAAGGATGATCTATTAAGTCTCTTCAACCAGGCATTGTGGGAGTCCCATCTTGATACCTGGCCGACGTTTTTGAACAGCTAAACAGACTGAGTCTCAAGCTACTGGGCAATGAAAGAAATGTATTTCACCTCATGGACTGCATGCATCCATTTCTTGATAAACTCCAGAACTGGCAAAAGGAAAGAGAGTGCAAAAAATGTTGTCATGTTTGAGAATCTTTCAACGTTCTTGAGATTAAAGAGGATCGTCTACTTGACCCATCACTCAGAAGTGAAATAGTTCAACACATAATATCCTTTGAAAGCGAGCTCATAAGATTCATCCAAGAATTCAGGGAGGAAGAAGGGAAATTGGTGAAGAATCCTTTCTCTGACACTCTTAAGATTGTCATTCCCAATGATGTTCAGGGAGAATTCCTTGACCTCAAGAATGATTCTGCTTCCAGAAACGTTTTTGAAGAAAAATACCTGAGTGTGTTCTTGTGCTCAATGTGTCTGTAATATCCAAAAGTAACTGAAATCGCACTTACTGTAGAGTCCACTTGCCTTTATCCACAATATATTTATGTGAAACAGGTTTCTCCACCCTTCCGCACATAAAATGTAAACGACACAATCAGATGGATGTGAACCCAGATATTAGATGTGTGTTGTCAGTGACTCCACCTCGAATCAATTGAGTGATTGAAAGCAAACAGTGTCATCCATCCAATTGATATGCAACAAAATATGCTTTCTGACATAAATGGAGACCATTAAAACAGTTTTTTTTTTTTTTCATCATTAATTTCGAATGACCTGAGAGAAATTTGAAAGAAGGCCACAAGGATGTTACTTAATTCCCCACAAGTAGGGAAAGAAGTAAAAAAAAGTTTGAGAAACATTGGCCTACACCAGTGTGAATGCATCGTAGTGTCAATACAGCAAACAATCATTAATAGCTTACCTCACCATAATATATTAAATGGAAAAGGAATCACAAGATAAACAGACATACAGTGAATCATATCAGTGAGATGGAACAATGGTTGTCAATATACACAGGATAATGAAAAACAGAGAATGCACGGAAATTAACAGTTACTGTAAAACTCGAAGGGTCACTGTTTCCTCTGTAAGATAAACAAAAAAAAGTTTCAAGAGGAAGTTGAAGATATACGAGATCGATTAAAGGGCAGACTTATCAGACAGAGGGAATCAGACATTCCATCCTACACTTATGATTACGATCAATAGTAAAAAGCGTCGCGATTATCATGTGGGAACCATACCTTCATCCATGAGCCGTGATGACATTAAAGAGTATCATACCATTACATGAGCCTACCTTTTACACTGAGTTAGTGTATGCTTTCCTTACACCATGTACCTGATATCAACTGACATAAATTTAATGCAAACTGGTAAATCACTGCTGCGCGCGCGCGCACACACACACACACACACACACACACACACACACACACACACACACAAAATTAATACCAAGGATATCAAATGACATACTAAACTTAGAGGAATACAATATATGGAGAAGAAACAGATATTTAAAAAAAGGAGGAGGAATTATAATATTAACTAAGAAAAATCTAAAAGTCAAGGAAATAAAACTAGATATACCATCACAAGTAGAACTGATTGCAGTAGAGATCAACACATCTGAAGGTAAAGTAATTGTAGCCAATTTGTACATGCCACCCAGATCAAACACATGGGAAAGAGACGAATATGAGGACCTGGCAGAGAGTACAATTCAGAGTGTAAGATCATTGCTACATAAAATGGAAGAGAAATCGTAAAGAATTATACTAACTGGGGACTTCAATACAAATATGAATTGGAATACTCTAGATATAAATAGCCAAGAAAGCTGTTGGGACCAAAAGCTCCTCGATCTTGTACAAGAGTTTTTCTTAACGCAACATGTGAGGGAAACCACCAGAAAAAGAGGACTTGATGTACCTTCAGTGCTAGATCTAATATTTACAAGGCAAGAAAATGATATTGACAGTTTAATATATCACCCTCCACTCGCCAAAAGCGATCATCCAGTACTAAATTATAACTTCAGGATAGCATATGACATGGTAAACAGCAATGATAGTTACAAAAAGAGCCTAAACTATAAAAAGGGAAATTATCAAGACCTAAAGAAGTATTTCTTAGAAGTTGATTGGGAAAATGAGCTTAGAGGACAAGATTTAAATGCTGTATATAAAAAATTCTGTGAATTTTATGAAATAGGAGTCCAGAAGTACATCCCACAACACAAAGAAGCAGATAAGAAAATACAGAAATGGTTCAATACAGAATGTAAAAAATCAAAAGAAAGAAGAGATTTGTTGTGGAATAGATACAGAAGACACAATAGTGAAAGGGCGTATAATAATTACAAACAGGCAAGAAACGATTATACAAGAATAAGGAGGGAAGCCCAAAAACAGTTTGAGGAGGATATAATAAATAAAGTAGTGATCAACCAAAGCTGTTTTACAGCTATATCAGAAGCAAAACTAAAGTAAAAAATATAATACAATCCATTACGGACGAGGGAATCACTTATACACAAGAAAAAGATATTTGTGAAGCACTAAATAAGAATTTCCAATTAGTTTTTACAGAAGAATAAAATTTTGAGAGGGACTATGTGGAACACGCATGTCCACACATACTACCAGATATACAAATAGCAGAAAAAGTAATACAGGAGGAGTTAAGTAGATCAGACAGAGGAAAAGCAAGTGGTCCTGATGAAATTTCATGTTGGGTATTACGAGAATGTGCAAAGGAGTTAAGTAAACCATTATTTTTAATTTTCAAGAAATCCTTGAGTCAAGGTAAACTACCTGATATTTGGAAAAAAGCAAATATTGTCCCCTTATTCAAGAAAGGAAATAGACAAAATCCACACAACTACCGACCAGTATCACTGACCAGTGTTGTAAGCAAGGTATTAGAAAAACTTACAAGAAAAGCTTGGGTAAACCATCTAGAAGAACACAGTATGATAACAGAAAGACAGTTTGGTTTCAGAAAAGGAAAATCATGTGTTACTAATCTGTTGAGCTACTATGACAGAGTAACAAACACAATACAGGAAAGAGAAGGATGGGTGGACAGTATCTATTTAGATTTCAAGAAAGCTGTTGACACAGTACCACACCAAAGACTTTTATGGAAACTGTACCATCAAGGAGGAATTCGACTCACACTGTTGGATGCAAGACTTTCTCATAAAAAGAGAAATGAGGACAGTACTAAGAGGAAACTACTCATCATGGAAAGAAGTGACTAGTGGAGTACCACAGGGTTCAGTGCTGGCACCAATCATGTTTTTAGTGTATATAAATGATATAAACAGTAACACTGGAAATGAGAGCTATCTGAATATGTTTGCAGATGATGCAAAAATACAAAGGAGAATTACTAACACAGACTCTTGTAAAGAGCTACAAGAAGAATTAAATAAACTTCATGAATGGAGTAGTACATGGCAAATGGAATTCAATGTGGACAAGTGTCATGTAATCAAGTTTGGTAAAAGTGGAAAAAGACCTGATTTGGATTATAAGTTAGGAAATAAAACCCTATACACATCAGAAAGAGAGAAAGACCTAGGTGTGATTATCAATAACAGACTATCTCCGGCTGACCACATCAGCGAGAAGGTACGGAACATGTATACACTGCTTGCAAATATGAGAATAGCATTCACATACATAAATGAAGACATGCTAAGAAGGATAATAACATCATTCATTAGACCAACCCTGGAATATGCATCAGTAGTCTGGAGTCCTAATCTCAAAAAGCACATAGACAAGATTGAAAAAGTTCAAAGGGCCGCTACAAGATGGATACCAAGCTTAATGGACCTAAGCTACGAAGAAAGACTAAATAAACTGAATCTACCAACACTACAGGAGAGAAGGAAAAAAGGCGACATGATAATGCTATATAAGTGCATATCAGGGAAGGAGAAAATAGACATAAATGATTACTAAACATATGGAGAAGCATCAGCAAGAGGACACTGCAAAAACTGCATAAGAAGAGAGGTGAAAAAGACGTAAGGAAATTCAGTTTCCCAAACAGAGCAATTGATCAATGGAATGTACTACCAAATGAAATAGTGTGTGCCAAAACAATTCACAAATTTAAGGATATGTACGATAAATATGGTTTAAGACACGGGACAGTACGAGCTTGACTCATTCCTGTAAAGATACAATTAGGTAAGAACACACACACACACCTGTACTGTTGGATGCAGGATATTCTCGGAAAAACGGAAATGAGAACAGTACAAAGGGGAAATTACTCATCATGGAGAGAAGTGACTAGCAGAGTTCCACAGGGCTCAGTGCTGGCACCAATTACATATTTAGTATATATGAATGACACAGACAGCAACATTGGAAATGGAAGCTATCTAAATATGTTTGCTGATGATGCAAAAATACAAAGCAAAACTACGAACACAGATTCTTGCAAAGAGCTACAAGAGGAATTAAAAAAACTTCATGAATGGAGCAGTAAATGGCAAATGGAATTTAAGGTGGACAAGTGCCATGTTATTAACACCTCAATGGCCGCCGGTGTCGAACGATGTTTAGGTGATAAATGGCCTCAGGCATCGTTTGAGCGCGGCTTATAAGAAATTGTAAAAATTTTTGGGAAGTGAACGAACGTTCTGAACATCTTCAGACTCACCTACACTACACTCCCATACACCTTCTCAAGCAGTTCAGAGCCTGCTGCTGTGATGAGTGGATTTTCGATTTTTTCACTCCTGGCCATGCCGAAACAAACACAACTACATCGATTATCTTTACCCAGGCAGAGAATATCATCTTTGTCTTCTCATGCAAAACACACACAATCACCTGTTTACGATTACGAATTAATACAGGCACAAACAAAAAAAACATGATAAGTGAAAGATACATTTTTGTCTTGCTATCTTTACCTATTTGCTCAGGTTTATTATATTGGTTTGGATCATTCGATTCAGTGCAACTTGTAGAAAACTGTGAAAACTTGCGGGAAGCGAACGAACATCTGGGATATGAGAATGACCTTCACGCTTTCACACCTCATCTGTCAGACTGTCACTGTCAGTTAGCCACCGGCTGTGAACAGTGGATGTACGATTTTTTCGCTCATGGCCATGCTTTAAACACACATAAATACGCCTACACAGATCAAAAGCCCTCGGGAGCAGGGGGGTAGTTGCTTTCTCAGGCAGAGGAACTCCTTAAGAGTGAAATGGCTGGGAAGCATGCCGGCACGTGACTGGCTACAGCATAGCTGGGTCTTTCGGGTGTGGGCAATCAGGCAAGTTAGCTGCCTACTGCGACTGCAACACAATGGCGAGGTGTTCAGGAAGTTAGCCAAAGAAACCTTGATGGACTCTGAAAGAACAATAATGGCCCCCAGTCCCGTGCAGCCCTTAAATGGGCAGGGGGTGCTAAGAATCTCACGGTTGCCTCAATTACAATCTAATTCCTTTGTCAGTGCAAAAAATACAATTAAAATTGGTAACTGGAATGTGAGAACGCTAAATCATGACGGTAAAATTGATGAGTTAGTGAAGGTTTTTCAAAATTATGGACTTGATATTTGTGCTCTGACAGAAACTAGATTAACTGGAGTCGATAAGTTGGATTTGGAGGATGGTATACGTTTATTGATATCTGGCCGACAGGACGGAATGCATTATCAGGGAGTAGGATTGTTGCTGGGTTGTAAGGCAAATAAGGCTTTATGTGAGTGGGATCCTATAGATGAGCGATTATTATACGCACGGTTTAAATCAAATCATGGCAACATCAGTCTGTTTGTGTGTTATGCACCTACTAATGATGCACTCGATGAAAGGAAAGACACATTTTATGAAAAGTTGCAAGAAGGAGTAGGAAGGGTACCTAGACATGATGTTTTGATCTGCGTTGGAGACTTTAATGCAGTAATGGGCTGTTCAAATGAGGGATTTGAGGCATGTATGGGTAAGATGGGAGTTGGTAGTAGGATGAGTGAAAACGGAGTGAGGTTTGGAAGCTTCTGTCTAGCAAATGACTTAGTCATCGGGGGCACACTCTTTCAGCATTGCAATATACACAAGACAACTTGGGTGTCGCCGTGTGGAAAATATAAAAATCAGATTGATCACATCGCTATCAGTAGGAGGCATAGAAGTTCTCTGCTAGATGTTCATGTTAAACGGGAGCGGATATTGGTAGTGACCATCAACTCAGCATTGCAAAAATAAGGTTTAAACTTAAAAATCAGAAGAAGGAAAAATCTGGTGTTGGTAGATACGATATTGTTAAGCTTAGAAGGGAAGGAGAAGAAAAGGAGGAATTCAGATTAGAATGCAGAAATAGGTTTTTGGTGTTGGAAACGTTGGAAGAGGGGGAGAGAAGTGTAGATGAGATGTGGGAGGATGTGAACAAAGTTTTGCATGAGACTGCTGAATGTACGATTGGAAGGAGACATAGATTCAGGAGAAAGAAATGGATATCAGAGGAAACGTGGGATATGATAAAAAAGAGAGGTGAGGCTAAATTGAGGAGTGAGATGCAATGCGTTGATGAACGAGAGATTGAATTAGCAAGAGCTGCGTACTGGAGTTTGAATTCAGAAGTAAGAAGGTTAGCTAGGAGAGATAAAAGAAGATGTGTGGATGAAAAGGTTGCAGAGACTGAAATCTTAATAAACAAAAATGATGGTCAGAGTCAAAGAATAGCATATGAATCGATTAGAGAACTGAGTGGTAATGCAGGTAAATGCAAGGAAATACCAGTTAGAGACAGGGAAGGAAATTTATTGACCCAAGATGGAGATATTAAAAACAGATGGAAAGAGCATTTTGAGACAGTTCTTAATAGACCAATACCACCAGAAGAGGATATACCGTCTGCTCAGGAAGATTTAAATATAGAAACAGGAGAGTTGAGGCTTGCAGAAGTGGAGAAAGCAGTAAAACAGTTAAAGAATAATAAGGCACCAGGGGAGGATGGTTTATTTCCGGAAATGTTTAAAGTGGAGGGGGATAGATTAATAATGATCTTGACCAAACTATTCAATAAGATATGGGTGACGGGGTTACTACCATCAGTTTGGAAGAATGGTGTAATTGTTAAAGTTCCGAAGAAATGAAACCTTAGTGAATGTGGTAATTGGAGGGGAATCTCTTTGTCACCGATAGCTTTGAAAGTTTTCAGTAGAGTGTTGTTAAATAGGTTGGAGCCGGTGGTTGAGGGTATTCTGAGGGATGAACAGGCTGGTTTTAGAAAGGGACGTGGTTGCAATGATCAGATCTTTATAGTTAGGCATTTGATGCAGCAAGTTAATGAAATGAGAGTACCGTTAAGTCTTTGTTTTGTTGATTTTGAAAAGGCTTTTGATAGTGTTTCGAGAGAGACTATGGGGAAGATCATGAGACATTATGGAATACCAGAGGAGTTTGTGAGGGTCATTATGAACATGCATGAGGACACATTTTGTAAAGTGATGGTTGATGGTTGTCTGAGTGATTCGTTTGAAGTCAAGTCCGGAGTAATTCAAGGTGGTGTTCTATCGCCTTTACTGTTTATATTGGTCATTGATTACATTATGAAACGCGTTGGAACAGAAACCGGTGCAGGTATACTTTGGGGAGAGAACAGGAAACTTTTGGATTTAGATTATGCAGATGATATAGTTTTGATTTGTGATGGGCCAGAAGAGATGCAGAGAGTGTTGGACTGTTTGGTGAGTGAAGGTCGCAAGGTGGGTTTGGTTATTAATTGTGGAAAAACTGAAATAATCAATATGAATATGGAAAATGCGCAGGAATGTGTAATTGGAGGTATGGTTGTAAAGCAAGTTGATAGGTTTAAATATTTAGGTACTTATTTAGCCAAGGATGGTTCTTTGAACTTTGAATTCGAGGAAAGGTTAAAGAAGGCTAATCAGGCAATGGGAATGCTTAAAAATATTTGGAATAATAACAATTTCTCTGTGCATACAAAAATCAAACTTTATAAGGTAATGGTTAGGAGTATCTTAATTTTTGGACACGAGTCTTGGTACAGCACAGTGACTATGGAAAATAAATTCTTGGTGTTTGAAAATAAAGCACTTAGAAGAATATTAGGAGTTAAGTGGTGGGAAAGGATACCAAATAGTAGAATTAGAGAAATAACGGGAGTGCAGCCGGTCGATGAATATGTTAGGTTCTCACGATGGAAGTGGCTAGGACATGTGTATAGGAGACAGGGAATAGTACGAGGTACATCAGGGTGGGTGGCACTTGGTAGGAGAGGTAGGGGAAGGCCAAAAGAGACGTGGGTGAGGACAATGAGACGGGAAGCTGGAGATGAGTGTTGGGGAGATCTTGAGGAGTTAGCACAAGATAGGATGTGGTGGTGTGAGTTCATTGAGGCCCTATGCATCCCCGAGGGTGCCACAGGAAATGATTGATTGATTGATTGAAATACGCCCATTATCTCGACGCCGACAGAAAATATCATCTTTTTCCTTCCTTACAAAACACACACAACCACCTTGTTTACGATTATGAATAAACACAGGCATTAACAAAAGAGACATAAAAATTAATGAAAAATTCATTTTTGATATCTTTACCTATTTGCTCTGGTTTGTTGCACTGTTTTGAATAATTTTACATATTCTTTGTCTTTTTTACAAGCATAAAAGGATAGTTTTTTGTGTTCACGTGATACTTTCGTGGGTGAAAAGAACTTCCTTCCCTTCCTACTAATCAGCTCGTGCAAGGTGATTATGGCAGCACGTCTCGCGATTCTGACGGTGTAAAGTGTTGTGAAACATCCCGCTGTACCCTTTTTCCTTACCCAGGCAGAAAATATACTTTCCCACACCGACAACAGACAGGCAGCTACATATATTGCGAAAATAACAAGGTAAAATGATAGAGAAAGGTGGACGTGTTATTACAGGAAAAAAACGTTTTCCCCCGTCTGTAAACGTATTTATTTCTGCTTTGTATTCGTAACAATTAGACTTATTCGTAGTTCTGAAACTGCATTACGATTCTATTTTTACCCATGCCCGTGGTGTGGGAGCGGCAAGTTGTAACTCAACTTCTTATTACTAATCGGATCTGACCCTCATCTCCCGTGGGAGAGCCTAGCCTCGGGGGATGGGCAGTTTTCGCATTTAGGGCTGAAAATTTAACCCTTTCCCTCCTTTTCCCAAGCATGGACACAACGATAACTTAAAAAATAACTCGACACTACCATGAACATATTTTATATAACAAAGGAGAAAAAATATTCATAATATTTTTTTTCTAGCCAGTTCTAACATATTATGTACTAAAATCATTCGATATCATCATATCTAATATATGCGCAACATTTCAGCACCATTCACAGTGTTTTGGGGGTAAAAAAAATATTAACACGTGCGATGTTGCAGTGCAGCAGCACCTCTCAGCGGCGAATATCAGTTGCCGATATTTCTGCAGCTTTCACGCTCCATTGCAAGGTACAGAGTGGGTCTATGAAGCTGGGATTTGCACAGTTAGGTGCGTCTGAACTTTTTCTTCAATATGGCAAGCAAAAAAAAAAAAATAAATAAATTTTCGAAACTTCAGAAAATGACCCCGGCGTCGGCCTGGGGTGCACATAAAATTCTGGACCCACGGCCATGAAGGGGTTTAAGTTTGGTATAAGTGAAAAAAGCCCAGATTGGTATTAAAAGTTAGAGAGTTCAACCCTACACATGTCAGAGAGGGAGAAGAACCTAGGAGTGATTATCAATAACAGCCTATCTCCGGCTGACCACATCAGTGAAAAGATACATAACATGCATACAATGCTTGCTAAGATGAGAATAGCATTCATATATACAAATGAAGACATGCTGTGAAAGATAATAACATCATTCATCAGACCAACCATATAGTGAGTATCAGTAGTCTGGAATTCTCATCTCAAACTGAGAGAAAAAAAAGTACAAAGCTCAGCTACAAACTGGGTACGAAGGTTAACGGATCTAAGTTATGAAGAAACTAGAAAATTTGAATCTATGAACAAAACAGGAGAAGGAAATGAGGAGACATGATTATGCTTTATAAATGCATCTGAGGCAGGAGAGAATAGACAAATGAATACATAATCTATGGGGAAGCATCAGCAAGAGAACAATACAAAGAACAACAACAACAAAAAAAAGAGGTGATAAAGATGCACAGAAATTCAGTTTCCCAAATATTGTAGGGGAATTGATCAGTGGAATACACTACCGAATGAAACAGTGTGTGCCAAACTATTCATAGATTTAAGGGTATGCATGATAAAAATACAGTAGTTTAATACACGGGAGAGTACGAGCTTCACCCATTCCTGTAAAGGTACTATTAGATAAGAACAATTAAGCAATGTAAGAACACACGGGAAGGTATGATGTGAAGTGGCTGTCTCGATCTGCCTGTAAATTGGTGTATCTGATGACAGAGAGGCATTAAGCAAGAAAGGAAATAGAACGATAAAGAAACATGTAGAGAAGACAGGGCGAGAGACAGCCTGGCCTCATCTTCTTATTCCGCTGAATACTCGTACTAATCATTATTATCAGTCTGAGTTTGTCGACTACCAGCATACGCCATCATCATCATCATTAACTATAGTCAGTTCACTGCAGGACAAAGGCCTCTCTCAATTGGCTGTCAACTTCTTCCATCCAGACCCAGCAAATCTCAATCTAGTCTTGCTATCTTGTCCTATGATACCTCTTCTCTGTGTTTCTGGTATGTCACTCAGTTAGCCTGGCTGTCTTTCTGTTTTCTGTCTACAAATGACTCACCTGCTCACATTCAGTTCTCCTTCTAAATTATGGAGGTTATATCCTCCACTTTCATTTGTTCCCTTATCCAGAAAGCTCTGTTTTTATCTGCTACTGTAGCACCCACAATGATCCTTTCCATTTCTTTCTGAGCACTCCTAAGTTTACACCCAAACAATTTTGTTAGACTGCATGTTTCAGGTCTTCCAAATACAGTGGAGCCTCTGTTTTCCGAAAATCATGGGACTTTCAATGTTTCGTTTAATCGTTTTTTTTCGGATAAAAGATTCTGTAATGATATGTAGGATACATGGAAACAGTACTGTACTCACCTATCCCCCATTTCTGGCGACGTCTAGCTCACCACCACCACCACCACCCCAAAAGCCACTTAACCATCACCAAAACACTTCATACGTTGTAGTAACTACGTATGTAACTGCGCTTTTGTAACTGTAACAGAAACTGTCAACTTGAATAAATCTTCACTCAAATAAACTTAAATAAACCTTCACGAAAACAATTACGTTATTCACTGTAAGCATTTCGAACAAAAAAAGTCTTAAACCCAATTTTTTTTTTTATATTTTCTGTTTCCTTATTCAATCATTTCCACATCATCCACATCAACTCCCACACCATCCAATTCTTCCGAGGTGGTGGATGGAGGTGAGGGAGTGGGCAACTCGCTCGCTCTAGTGACTAGCAGGGCAACCGTAAACTAACGCTAGTGGCGCGAAACAAGTCCGCCGGGTTTGAATTTTCGGATAGATTTCAGATATTAGCGGTTAATGGAAATGAGAACGTTTTGGTAAAACTTACGGTTAATGGGATATTAGGGTTAAAAGAATTTCGGATAAAAGACACTCCACTGTAAAAGGGAAGGGCATTAATTATACAGGCAACACAACAGTAGGGCCTAATTAGTTATGTCTCATGTACTGTAGTTCCGTAGGTCACAGAGTCCTCCCTTCCATTCCTGTTCCTCGCTTGATTTCATTATCATGACCTGGGATTGTATGAGGTGCATGTATTCCTGAACACATGCTAGTTCCTCATCTATTTTCTTTAAAAGGACGTTAGCTTGTCTGATTGATATAATGTTCTTTTTCTTCATGTCCATTTTCAAGCTTTCCCACAAACATCAGCCGTCCAGATCGATATCATTTCCTGCAGTTCTTCCCTTGATTCGCTGAAAAGAACTGGGTTGTCATGTAATCGAACAGTATTATGTCCCTCACTTAAATAATTATTCCTCTGCCATCCTAGTAAAATTTTCTAAAAATGTATTTTGGCGGCGCAGTGACTAATATGCACTGAATATCCTTATTTGACACCTGTTTTAGTAATATCCAAGCTAACCTTATGAAGTTTTATGAACGCGATGTTATATTTTTAAACATATTTTAGTACAGATAAATTCTTTTCACATTGTTCTAGAATTGTTCTCATCACTGCAGTTGTTTCCACCGATGAAAATGCTTTCGCATAATCAATAAACGCCATTCACAGGTGTTTCTAATTTACGAAGTTTTCTCAGTCACGTGAAGCTTTCTCAGTTACAGAGCTTCCTGGATATGGGAACAAATAGAAGTAAAGGATATGATAACTATAATTAAGAAGTAAAACTGGATATGTAAGAGTTAGGTCCTCTGTAGAGAGATAACAATATGGAGAGACAGGGTTACTGAGTGGCAACCCAAAAATAGAATGATGGAGAGGCATCAGAGGGCATATATATAATCTATTTTAAAGTAGCCACTGCGTAGTTCGGCGTGGTCTTTTTGGTCGGTTTGCATGTAGCGTAGAACGAATTCGATTTCTTAGTATTTTTGTGTAGTTTTTCATGGCAGGGTGAAGACTAAGTAGGCATTAATTCCTTAAGTCATCATACTTTGGAAGCAGAGAACTCTCTCTCTCTCTCTCTCTCTCTCTCTCTCTCTCTCTCTCTCTCTCTTTCTCTTTTCGTAACCTGGATAGCGCTTTCATTTCAGAGCACTTCATAAATTACTTTACTACAGGGTATTTCATTTACTTGAAAGCCAGCTGCCACTTTAGTAAAATCAGTGCTGGCCCCAACATCATTCAATGACCAACTCATCTTCCCTCCTCTCAATGCCTTCTTTATTTCTTCCAGTATAATGCTGGGGATTATTACATTTACACTTTCTCCAACCTGAACAGGCTCCGCGATCGTGGTACTGGTACTGATATTTTTTGCATAAAGCTCTTCTGTGTTTCAGTTAGTTTATTTTTGTTAGTTAGCTTTACTTCTGTTAGTTTCAGTTAGCTTACTTCTGAAATCTCCATTTGTGTCTCAGAACAGATATTTGTCTTCCTTCACGAAGCTTCTGCTGGATTATTTTTAATCTTCCACGAGTTCTCACATTTTCCTTAGTTCTGCTCTTAAGTAAAACTTTCAGATCTTCCTGAGAATATACATTAGTTATACTGCTTAGGAGGGAACTCTCCATCTCCTTACGATCATGTTCCTATTCATCTACTTCAGAAGATCCTTTATACTTAGGCCCTATTATTGTGTTGCCTGTATAATAAATGCCCTTCCCTTTTACAGTGGAGTCTCTTTTATCCGAAATTCTTTTAACCCTAATATCCCATTAACCGTAAGTTTTACCAAAACGTTCTCATTTCCATTAACCGCTAATATCTGAAATCTATCCGAAAATTCAAACCCGGCGGACTTGTTTCGCGCCACTAGCGTTAGTTTACGGTTGCTCTGCTAGTCACTAGAACGAGCGAGTTGCCCACTCTCTCACCTGCATCCACCACCTCGGAAGAATTGGATGGTGTGGGAGTTGATGTGGATGATGTGGAAATGATTGAATAAGGAAACAGAAAATATAAAAAAAACAATTAGGTTTAAGACCTTTTTTGTTCGAAATGCTTACAGTGAATAACGTAATTGTTTTGGTGAAGGTTTATTTAAGTTTATTTGAGTGAAGATTTATTTAAGTAGACAATTTCTGTTACAGGTACAAAAGTGCAGTTACATACGTAGTTACTACAACGTATGAAGTGTTTTGGTGATGATTAAGTGGCTTTTGGGGTAGTGGTGGTGGTGGTGAGCTAGGCGTCGCCAGAAATGAGGGATAAGTGAGTACAGTACTGCTCCCTTGTATACTACATATCATTACAGAATCTTTTATCCGAAAAAATCGATTAAACGAAACATTGAAAGTCCCATGATTTTCGGAAAACAGAGGCTCCACTGTATTTGGAAGACCTGAAACATGCAGTCTAACAAAATTGTTTGGGTGTAAACTTAGGAGTGCTCAGAAAGAAATGGAAAGGATCATTGTGGGTGCTACAGTAGCAGATAAAAACAGAGCTTTCTGGATAAGGGAACAAATGAAAGTGGAGGATATAACCTCCATAATTTAGAAGGAGAACTGAATGTGAGCAGGTGAGTCATTTGTAGACAGAAAACAGAAAGACAGCCAGGCTAACTGAGTGACATACCAGAAACACAGAGAAGAGGTATCATAGGACAAGATAGCAAGACTAGATTGAGATTTGCTGGGTCTGGATGGAAGAAGTTGACAGCCAATTGAGAAAGGCTTTTGTCCTGCAGTGAACTGACTATAGTTAATGATGATGATGGCGTATGCTGGTAGTGGACAAACTCAGACTGATAATGATTAGTACGAGTATTCAGCGGAATAAGCAAATGAAGCCAGGCTGTCTCTCGCCCTGTCTTCTCTACATGTTTCTTTATCGTTCTATTTCCTTTCTTGCTTAATGCCTCTGTCATCAGATACACCAATTTACAAGCAGATCAAGACAGCCACTTCACATCATATCTTCCCGTGTGTTCTTACCTTACTTAATTGTCCTTATCTAATAGTATTTTACAGGAATGGGTGAAGCTCGTACTCTCCCGTGCATTAAACTACTGTATTTTTATCATACATACCCTTAAATCTATGAATAGTTTGGCACACACTGTTTTATTCGGTAGTGTATTCCACTGATCAATTGCCCTACAGTATTTGGGAAACTGAATTTCTGTACATCTTTATCACCTCTTTTTTTTTTTTTTGTAGTTTTTTGTATTGTTCTCTTGCTGATGCTTCCCCATAGATTATGTATTCATTTGTCTATTCTCTCCTGCCTGAGATGCATTTATAAAGCATAATCATGTCTCCTCATTTCCTTCTCTCCTGTTTTGTTCATAGATTCAAATTTTCTAGTTTCTTCATGGCTTAGATCCGTTAAGCTTGATACCCAGTTTGTAGCTGCCCTTTGTACTTTTTCAATCTCAGTTTGAGATGAGGATTCCAGACTACTGATGCTCACTATATGGTTGGTCTGATGAATGATGTTATTATCTTTCACAGCATGTCTTCATTTGTATATATGAATGCTATTCTCATCTTAGCAAGCATTGTATGCATGTTACGTACCATCTCACTGATGTGGTCAGCCGGAGATAGTCCAAAGGTACAAAGTGATGTTAGAAAAGGTTAGGGAGAGGGGAGGAACCCCTGTAGTGTTTGGTATTTTACCCAGGTGGCGGGTTGGAAGAGAGTGGCTGAGCAGGGCAATAGGGTTTAATTGCTGTCTTGAAAGGTATTGCAAAGATAATGCAATACCTTTCATAGACAGCTGAGACCGGTTTTATGGACGGAGTGCCTTGTATAGTTGGGATGGGACTCATCTAAGCAGGCAGTGAGTTACTGTTTTAGCTGGAATGATAGATAGGGAGTTGGAGGGATTTTTTCGAGGTTGAGAAGTAGGTGTACAGGAAGTTGCAGCAACTACACTCAGAAATCATTATTACCATGTTTGGATAGATGCATCAATACTTGCAAAATTAAGAACAAAAGTTCAACCATTTGTGTAGATACATCCACTCAGGCACCTCAAATTCAGCAGGCGATGATAGATGATAGAACAAGCGATGATAGAAGGGCGATAAACGATAGTACAAAAAAATGTTATATTAGTAAAGAGTTTCCCAGTTAGTAACAAAATAAATAACAGTAAATGCCAAGGTAAAGGCATAACTACTAGTAATAATCTGAAAGTGTACTACACAAACAGCCGGAGTTTACGTAATAAAATGGATGAACTGAGGGCTTTAATTTGTACAGAGAAAATAGACATTGCCGTTATTAGTGAAACTTGGATGAATACGGACACACGAGAATTTTTAGCGGAATATCAGATAAAAGGCTATAATATTTTTGTGTCAAACTTCAGGGAAGAAAGGGGGGAGGGGTAGCTATTTATGTAAAGGATTCATTAAACTGTTACAATAAAGCAGACATTAAAGTAAATAGGTACACAGAAAGTGTCTGGGTTGAAATTAGTAACAATAGGGAGAAATTAGTCTTAGGAGCAATTTACAGATCTCCTAAATTAAGTAGAGCTGATAGTAAATACCTTTGGGAGGAAATTAGGAAAGCATCAGAGTCCAGCTTAGTAATAATTGTAGGAGACCTTAATCTACCAAGGATAGATTGGAGAAATCAGACAGGGGATGCAGAGTCAGAGGAATTTCTAGACGTAGTACAAGATAATTTCCTTTATCAGTATATCAGGGAGCCCACCAGAGGTAATAATATACTAGATTTGGTTTTAGCTAATAAAGAAAATATCATTAGTGATATAGAGGTTGGTGGACGACTTGGTAATAGCGATCATGAAGAAATTAAGTTCAAATTTATTTGGGATGTCCGTTCCACTGAAAATACCTCCACTGTTCCTAATTTTCGTCTAGGAGATTTCGATGGCTTAAGAGCTTATTTTCGAACGGTATTCCACAGGGAGATTAGCTGTTTGAGGGAATACCAGGTCAGTGGGGAACCCCAGGTCATAGGTGTGAGGCAGGAAACACGTGGGAATGTCCGTCAGGTGTCTGTGAGGGGGGAGGTGGTAGATGGGAATGTAGTCCAGTTGACGGGAATAAACTCAGCTCCAGTACCAAACAGACGTTCAACCAGTGAGAAGTATAACGAGTTAATAAATATAATACACGGAGGCCAAGATAGATATATCCCTTCAAAACCGTTTAGAACGAATAATTCAGAACCAAGATGGGTAAACAACAGATTAAAATCTCTCATAGACCAAAGGAAAGGAATATATAGAAAAATATAACGTCGAGAGGAACACTTACGTAACCGATACACGATTTTAAATAAAGAAGTAAAGAGGGAGATAAGAAAAGCAAAGAGAAGTTATGAAATTAAGGTTGCTAGTGAATCAAAAGAAAACCCCAGGGTTTTTATCAAATGTACCGTACGAAAAATAAAGATAGGATAGGACCAGGACGATATATATGCAAAAATTATAAAAGAAACCAAAGAAGAATTATGTCAGCCACTTTTAACATTATTTAATGACTCTTTAAGTTCAGGAGAAGTTCCAGAGGCGTGGAAGACCGCAAACGTAGTGCCCATCTTTAAAAAGGGTGATAAATCAGCTGCGTTGAATTATTGTCTGATAAGTCTAACGTCAATAGCAGGAAAAATGTTAGAGTCAATTTTGGCAAATAAGATTAGAGAACACTTAGAAACATTTAATCTTATAAACGAAAGTCAGCACGGATTCAGGGCAAGGACGATCCTGCCTCACAAACTTGTTGTCATTCTACACGGAGGTCTATGAGGCAGTAGATAGCGATAAAGCTTACGATGTTATTTATCTGGACTTTAGTAAAGCTTTTGATAGGGTCCCACATGAAAGGTTCGTTAGAAAGGTTCGAACACACGGTATAGACGGCGATATCTTAAAATGGATAGAATCCTGGCTGAAAGGACGAAAGCAGAGAGTATTAATAAATAAAACTAAGTTGGACTGGGGATTAGTAACTAGCGGTGTACCACAGCGTTCAGTACTCGGTCCCTTATTATTTATCATATATATAAATGATCTAGACTTAGGAGTCAATAGCAGCATCAGCAAATTTGCCGACGATACAAAAATAGGGCGTATCATTAACTCGACTGACGATTGCCATAACTTACAAAAAGACCTCGATACATTGTCTAAATGGTCTAAAACTTGGCAAATGGAATATAACGTTGAAAAATGTGAAGTACTTAACGTAGGCAAGACCATTGGAGATACTAAATACAGCTTAGATAACAAAGAAATTACCAAATCTGAATGCGAGAGAGATCTAGGAGTTATGATTAGTAACGACCTTAAACCAAGGCAACAGTGTATTAATGCGAGAAATAAAGCAAATAGGGTCCTAGGATTTATTTCGAGAAGCTTGAGCAATAGATCATCTAAAGTCATACTGAAACTTTATCTAGCATTAGTAAGGCCACATTTAGACTACGCAGTACAATTTTGATGTCCTTACTATAGAACGGATATTAATTCGTTAGAAAATGTACAGAGAAGAATGACAAAAATGATACATGACGTCCGGAAGCTGTCATATGGATACAGACTGAAAAGACTAAGTCTGCATTCGCTAGAGAGGCGTAGAGTAAGGGGAGACTTAATTGAGGTGTTTAAGTGGATGAAGGGTATAAATAAGGGAGATATTAGCAAGGTACTTAAAGTGAGCATACAGGATAGAATTAGAAATAATGGTTTCAAACTAGAAAAATTCCGTTTCACTAAGGAAATAGGTAGAAATTGGTTTCGTAATAGAGTAGTAGACGAATGGAATAAGCTACCTAGTAAAGTAGTTGCTGCCTCTTCAATTGAGAGTTTCAAGCATAGGTTAGATAAGCATATGACAAATAAGGGGTGGATATAGAAAAAAGAAAATCTTATAACCAATACTAATTCATAATTTTTCCTTTTCAGGTTACACTGTGATAGTCTCTATTCTCCTTTCACACTTTCCTGTAAAATGTCCACGCCAGTTTTTCTATACGACATGGTGTTCTTTCTGACTTTTTCCTGCCGCTTCGGCTGGAGGGATTGGAGGGCGGGGGAGAGCCTTCTTCTTTGTTGTCCTTATCTCATTCTAGTAGTTCAGTTACTCTTCTAGGAGCTGCCTAGCATGGGCCAACTGGCCTACTGCAGTTATCCTCTCTTCTTATGTTCTTATGTTATTGATAATCACTCCTAGGTCCTTCTCCCTCTCTGACATGTGTAGGATTGAACTCTCTAACTTTTAATACCAATCTAGGCTTTTTTCACTTTTACCAAACTTAAACCCGTCCATGGCAGTGGGTCCAGAATTTTATGTGCACCCCAGGCTGACGTTGAGGTCATATTCTGAAGTTTCGATTTTTTTTTTTTTTTTTTTGCTTGCCATATTGAAGAGAAAGCTCAGACGCGCCTAACTGTGCAAATCCCAGCTTCTTAGACCCACTCTGTAGCTTGCAATGTAGTGTGAAAGCTGCAAAAATATCGGCAACTGATATTCGCCGCTGAGAGGTGCTGCCGCACTGCAACATCGCCCGTGGTAACATTTTTTTTACTCCCAAAACACTGTGAATGGTGCTGAAATGTTGCGCATATATTAGATATGATGATATCGAATGATTCTAGTACATAATATGTTAGAACTGGCTATAAAAAAATTATTATGAATATTTTTTCACCTTTTTGATATAAAATATGTTTATGGTAGTGTCGAGTTATTTTTTAAGATATCGTTCTGTCCATGCTTGGAAAAAGGAGGGAAAGGGTTAAATTTTCAGCCCTAAATGCGAAAACTGCCCATCCCCCGAGGCTAGGCTCTCCCATGGGAGATGAGGGTCAGATCCGATTGGGAATAAGAAGTTGGGTCGCAACTTGCCGCTCCCACACAAGGGGCATGGGTAAAAATAGAATCGTAATGCAGTTTCAGAACTACGAGTAAGTGTAATTGTTACGAATACAAAGCATAAATAAATACGTTTACAGACGGGGGAAAACGTTTTTTTCCTGTAATAACACGTCCACCTTTCTCTATCATTTTACCTTGTTATTTTCGCAATATATGTAGCTGCCTGTCTGTTGTCGGTGTGGGAAAGTATATTTTCTGCCTGGGTAAGGAAAAAGGGTACAGCGGGATGTTTCACAACACTTTACACCGTCAGAATCGCGAGACGTGCTGCCATAATCACCTTGCACGAGCTGATTAGTAGGAAGGGAAGGAAGTTCTTTTCACCCACGAAAGTATCACGTGAACACAAAAAACTATCCTGTTATGCTTGTAAAAAAAGACAAAGAATATGTAAAATTATTCAAAACAGTGCAACAAACCAGAGCAAATAGGTAAAGATATCAAAAATGAATTTTTCATTAATTTTTATGTCTCTTTTGTCAATGCCTGTGTTTATTCATAATCGTAAACAAGGTGGTTGTGTGTGTTTTGTAAGGAAGGAAAAAGATGATATTTTCTGTCGGCGTCGAGATAATGGGCGTATTTATGTGTGTTTAAAGCATGGCCATGAGCGAAAAAATCGTACATCCACTGTTCACAGCCGGTGGCTAACTGACAGTGACAGTCTGACAGATGAGGTGTGAAAGCGTGAAGGTCATTCTCATATCCCAGATGTTCGTTCGCTTCCCGCAAGTTTTCACAGTTTTCTACAAGTTGCACTGAATCGAATGATCCAAACCAATACAATAAACCTGAGCAAATAGGTAAAGATACCAAGAGCAAAGTGTATTTTTCACTTATTATCATGTCTTTTTTGTTTGTGCCTGTACTAATTCGTAATCGTAAACAGGTGAGTGTGTGTGTTTTGCAAGAGAAGACAAAAATTATATTCTCTGCCTGGGTAAAGATAATTATGTACTGTAGTTGTGTTTGTTTAGGCATGGCCAGGAGTGAAAAAAAAAATCGAAAATCCACTCATCACAGCAGCAGGCTCTGAACTGCTTGACGAGGTGTATGGGAGTGTAGTGTAGGTCAGTCTGAAGACGTTCAGAACGTTCGTTCACTTCCCAAAAATTTTTACAGTTTCTTATAGGCCGCGCTCAAACGATGCCTGGGGCCATTTATCAGCTAAATATCGTTTGACACCGGCGGCCATTGAGATGTTAATTACATGACACTTGTCTACCTTAAATTCCATTTGCCATTTACTGCTCCATTCATGAAGTTTATTTAATTCCTCTTGTAGCTCTTTGCAAGAATCTGTGTTCGTAGTTTTGCTTTGTATTATTGCATCATCAGCAAACATATTTAGATAGCTTCCATTTCCAATGTTGCTGTCTGTGTCATTCATATATACTAAATATGTAATTGGTGCCAGCACTGAGCCCTGTGGAACTCTGCTAGTCACTTCCCTCCATGATGAGTAATTTCCCCTTAGTACTGTTCTCATTTCCCTTTTTCCGAGATTATCCTGCATCCAACAGTACGTGTGTGTGTGTGTGTGTGTGTGTGTGTGTGTGTGTGTGTGTGTGTGTGTGTGTGTGTGTGTGTGTGTGCAGCAGTGATTTACCAGTTTGCATTAAATTTATGTCAGTTGATATCACGTACATGGTGTAAGGAAAGCATACACTAACTCAGTGTAAAAGGTAGGCTCATGTAATGGTATGATACTCTTTAATGTCATCACGGCTCATGGATGAAGGTATGGTTCCCACATGATAATCGCGACCCTTTTTACTGATGATCGCAATCATTAGTGTAGGATGGAATGTCTGATTCCCTCTGTCTGATAAGTTTGCCCTTTAATCGATCTCGTATATCTTCAACTTCGTCTTTAAACTTTTTTTTTGTTTATCTTACAGAGGAAACAGTGACCCTTCTAGTTTTACAGTAACTGTTAATTTCCGTGCATTCTCTGTTTTTCATTATCCTGTGTATATTGACAACCATTGTTCCATCTCACTGATATGATTCACTGTATGTCTGTTTATCTTATGATTCCTTTTCCATTTAATATATTATGGTGAGGTAAGCTATTCATGATTATGTTTGCTGTATTGACACTACGATGCATTCACATTGGTGTAGGCCAATGTTTCTCAAACTTTTTTTTATTTCTTTCCCTACTTGTGGGGAATTAAGTAACATCCTTGTGGCCTTCTTTCAAATTTCTCTCAGGTCATTCGAAATTAATGATGTAAAAAAAAAAATGTTTTAATGCTCTTCATTTATGTCAGAAAGCGTATTTTGTTGCATATCAATTGGATGGATGACACTGTTTCCTTTCAATCACTCAACTGATTCGAGGTGGAGTCACTGACAACACACATCTAATATCTGGGTTCACATCCATCTGATTGTGTCGTTTACTTTTTATGTGCGGAAGGGTGGAGAAACCTGTTTCACATAAATATATTGGGGATAAAGGCAAGTTGACTCTACAGTAAGTGCGATTTCAGTTACTTTTGGATATTACAGACACATCGAGCACAAGAACACACTCAGGGATTTTTCTTCAAAAACGTCTCTGGAAACATAATAATTTTTGAGGTCAAGGAATTCGCTCTGAACATCATTGGGAATGACAACAATCTTAAGAGCGTCAGAGAAAGGATTCTTCACCAATTTCCCTTCTTCCTCCCTGAATTCTGGGATGAATCTTTTGAGCTCACTTTCAAAGGATATTATGTGTTGAACTATTTCACTTCTGAGTGATGGGTCAAGTAGATGATCCTCCTTAATCTCAAGAACGTTGAGAAACTCTCAAACATGACAACATTTTTTGCACACTCTTTCCTTTTGCCAGGTCTGGAGTTTATCAAGAAATGGATGCATGCAGTCCATGAGGTGAAATACATTTCTTTCATAGCCTTGTAGCTTGAGACTCAGTCTGTTTAGCTGTTCAAAAATGTCGGCCAGGTATCAAGATGGGACTCCCACAATGCCTGGTTGAAGAGACTTAATAAATCATCCTTCCCTTTCAATTCCAGAAAAGTTTACGTTCTCTCCGAAGCTCCGATACCCTCTTCCCAACATTGCCCTTGGAGAGTCATTGCACTGTGGAGTAAAAGAGGATGGATTTATGCTCTGAATCCATGTCCTCATAGAGTTTCTGGAAAAGGCGAGAGTTCAAATCACCTGTTTTCACAAAGCTGACACATTTTACCACAACCCCCAGGATGTTGCAAAGGGCATCAGAGAGGGCTTTTCACGCCAGTGCAAAAAGACGGATCATACAGCGAACCACTTTCACATTTGAAGCTACTTCCTTGAAATGCTTCTTTGGCCGCAATTTTTATCCCAGCATCACTGGAGCCCCATCGTTATAGACGCCAGTGCAATTTCTCCAGGCTATTCCGTTAGCTGTGAAGAAAAGAATCAACTTTCCATCACATCTAAAGCTAACTTGATAGTTTCAAGCTGTGTACAGAACAGATATTCATCACTGATGTCATGCATGTATACGTACCTCACAAACACAAGTAACTGTGCACAAGTACTACCATTTGTTGACTCATACAACGGATCTGCAAACATACCTGTTGGAGACAATGTAACCTGCATATTTGTTTCATGATATCAGCTGACATTCACTAATTCTCCGTTTCGCTGTGTCGTTTGATAAGAAAACCTGTTGAGTATTATGTGCACTTCAGTTTCCAAGAATCCACTTGACCATCTTACCAGCACACGGCCTAATTAAAGTTTTGCCAGTCGTGTGGGCCTTTTTCTTCCTTGTCATTTCAAGGGAAACGTCATATGAATCTTCTACTACATTTAAGTTCGGTTGCTGGAAAGCACCACTCTCATCCAGTCTCTGTTTTCCCAAACTCTGTTCATGGCGTTTGAAAAAACTGGGGTCTTGTTACCCATACTAGAGTGGATTGTCTTCAGATGATGATTCAGCTTACCAGGCCTCATAGAATCATTCCCCAGCATTTCAAAACACAGCACACACTGAGGTTTCTCGATGCTATCAGCGAGGATTGATGTAAACTCATAGTTAATGAATTCATCATTGTACTTCCTCTTCTTAGCAACACTAACAGCCATTACAAATCTATCTATCTATCTATCTATATATATATATATATATATATATATATATATATATATATATATATATATATATATATATATATCCTATCAGCCGTTTGAGTGTCAACTGCAGGACTGGCCTATCCCTACCGAAGTAGGGACGATACAGCCAATGTATCTCGACCAAGTGGCTGAGGCTGTCTAGTAGAGATTGTATGTAGGGTGTGAAGTGCTTGTAAGTGTAATTGTAGTGTTGGAGTGGCTTTGGATGTGTGTGTAGTCTGTGAACCAAGTGTAATCGGCCCGCACAAGCTGACTGGGTGCAAGCATACTTTATAGTATGCGACACTAGTTCAACCACAGCACCCCTTGTGTCCGCAAATGCAGTAAGTGGTCTGAAGAACGCTCACAAAGTTTGTTACCCTGGCGGGGCGTGAACCCTTTTTCTTCAGTGTACGATCACCCACACTTTACCACTGTACCACAGAGACTCCATATATATATATATATATATATATATATATAAGTCAAACAGATAGAAATAGAAGAATGATAAACTTTAAACTTTTCTGGTCACTTGCACCACAATGAATTAATTCATTATATTGATTTAAAATCAATGTTGAAAAAAATCACCAGCGTCCAACGACTTTCACCAGATTAGCATGATCTATTTTTAATTAAACCCAAGTGAATTAAATCTGAATGCAGTTTGAAATCACTGGTTTTCAGGATTTGATTTTTTTGCATACAATACTACATTCATTTGTTCGTTATATTATGTTTCTAATAAGTTAGAGTAAGTTCCATTAAAGAAATCTCGAGTTAACATTGTAGGTGTTACTACTAGCGCAACTGAAGCAAAATTTCTCTGGCATAATCGAACTATTTTATTATCTGAATTTTCCGTGTGCGGTAGCTGGGTTATGTTTTCGCCTTTATTTGTGGAATGATTATGGAAAATCATGGTTACACTGTAAGATAATACTGTACTGGGAAATATCATGTGAGATTGCTAAATGCAGCATTACACTTTGAATAATCGTATTTAATTATTACTATTTCATTGTCAGACTGTCACAAATTTTGACATTAAACAGTAAATGTTGAGGCACAATGTTTAGCCAAAAAGACGTCAAACGCAACAAAAGAAATATAAGATACCACATATGAATGTGCAGTCATCCAAAAACTTCAATAATTATAAGTAGCAAAAAAAAAAAAAAAACTTTTATATTTTTATCTTTGCCAGATGCCTTAATCCCGTAAGTGGTGGCCACAAACAAATCACCTCCATGTCACTCTGACTCCCACCATTTCAGATACTGTTGAATTATGTAGCCAACTCTACCCTGCATTAAAATTTAACATTGTCATAAATTCCATGAGAGAGCTGCTAAATCCGCATTGAAACTGGGTAGGGTGAAAACCATTTACTCTAACCCTAGACAGGTAACCAAGGGTCCATTTGACCCCGGTCATTTTTTTTTTTTTTTTTTTACATTTTTCATATATCAAGAAAAAAACAAATTCTAGGAACCTGACCCTTCCTCTACCTTCCAGACTAGTTAGGTAGATTAGAGAGGTGATTGAGTCGTTCCTGTATGTGGTACTGATTTGGCACTAGAGAGGCACTGGGGTACATTGGACCGAGGGTTACCTTATGTGTAAACAAAAATATTGTTTGCAAACGTGTGTGTGTTGTAAATATAGACGGTTCCTAATGATGATAGTCGTTAATATTTTTTCCTTTTCTTTTTATGCAAAGTAATACATGGCAGACTTTGAGTGACTTTGAGTTATTTTGTTTATTGTAAACAGATTCTTCTTCGTTCAACTTTTTTTTTTTTTTCACAAAATCTCAGTAAGTTCTATTTATGTTGTGATATAAACCCAAATGGAAATCTCATTTTGTATAAGGATTATGTAAAATATGTATATCTATTTCTTCTGAGTATTCCCTATATATAGAATTATTATTTCGTTTTTTTTACTTTCTCGTTTGCAACTATGTTTCACATGCCCAGTGTCTCCTTTTGTTTACAGAAAGTCTCATTCACGGTCTTAACCCCTAAAAGACGGTCAACATTCCAGAATGTCCGTCAAGGAAAAGGTGGTTGATATTCTAGAACACATTTCCATTCCATGGGCCTACTATACCAAGAGTGTGGTTAGGGTTTCTGTATTGATTGCTTCACAGAATACCACACACCGAAGACATTTACATACGTATAATTGTAAGTGTAGAAACATAAGACAAGAAAGATTATATAAATATATATATATATATATATATATATATATATATATATATATATATATCAGCAGCAGCAGCCACTTATTCTGATGACGTTTTTTGGTGTTTGAGGATTAAACATTAGTTTTACTCCGATTCATCTATTTAGCCCTACTTTGAGACTTTCTCTGTTCAGGTCATTTAACATTTCTTGCAATGTCTCTGCTGTTTCTGAGTTTAGGACGATCTCATCTGCAAATCTTAAGTGGTTTAGCTTTTCTCTATCTATGTCCACTACTTTTTTTTCCCAGCCTAGCCTTCTGGAAATACTTTCTAGGCATGCTGTAACTTCGGTGAAATTGTATCTCCCTGACGCACGCCCTTCTCAATCTTAAGTTTCTCAGAGTCCTTATGTAATGTAACTGTAGCAGTTTTCCTCTTTATATAATTATGTTTTCGAGCAGTTTTACAATGTTTTCATCCACTCCTTGTTCTCGCAATGAATTTACGAGTATAATTGCTATGTGTTCCACTGAGTCGAAAGCCTTTTCTTAATCAACAAAACCTAAGTACAGTGGTTTATTTTATTCTGTTTTTGTCTCAGTTAGCTGATTCATTGTGTGTAGATGATCAGTAGTCGAGTACCCGCTTCGGAATCCTGCCTGTTCACGAAGTTGGTTTTCCTCCAAATTTAGAGTTATTCTGTTTGAAAGGACTTTAGTGAAGAGTTTGTAAATGACTGATAGCAAGCTAATGGGTCGATAGTTACTAAGGTCTTTTGAGTCCCCTTTTTTGTAAAGTAAAATAACTATTGCATTACATCATGTTTTGGGAATTTTCTTATTTTTTATAAATTGCGTAAATACTGAGCAAGCCTATTCTGTACTTCTGCTCCTGCATCCAACAGTAAATCTGCTACTATTCCATCTTCTCCCGGAGCCTTCCCTCTTTTCATATTTTTGAGAGAATTATTCACTTCGTCTGGTGTTATCTCGGGTATTTCACTTGTGTCAACTGAAAAGTTAGCTATTGGTACTACGATCTTTGATGCATACAGTTCTTTGTAAAATTCTTCAACTCTCTTCAACATCTTATCTCTGCATTTAATGACTTCACCGTTTTTGTCTTTTAGTGATGCAATTTGTTGCTTTCCGAGTGCCATTTTACTTCGGACCTGTTTCTGACTTTTTCCTTTTTTTATGGTTTCTTTTATCTGATCCATGTTTCTCTTTCTTTTTCCTTTTCTTTTTCTTTTGTTGATAAACTTATTTAATTCCGCTCGTTCTATTTCATCTTTTTGTTTTCACTTTTATTTCCTTTCATTTTTTCCTAAACTCGGATATCTTTTCTGAATATTTCTTGGCTTTAATTGTATTAGGTTTTCCTACTTCCTCCGCTGATTCTTTTAGCACTTTTGTTAGACTGTCATTCAGCTCATCAGTGTCACATTCAGCATTAGTGAGAGCTTGAAATCTCTTCCTTATTTCCGACTGATAGGCGACTTTGTTTTCGTTTACTTTTATTGGGTATATCATTTTGTCTTTAATCATCTTCTTTCTTTCACTTTTGAAATCGAATCTTGCTGTGCAACACACCATTCTATGGTCACTACCGATATATACTTTGATGATAACTGTGACATGTGTGATCGTGTTATTCTTATCTACTGTATTGAAGTCGATTTCTTCTTTGTTTCTCCATTTGAGCTTCCCCAGGTCCACTTTCTCCCTGTTCTTTTGTGAGAGAATGTGTTCATTATTCTCATGTTATACATTTCTGCAAAGTTTACCAGCATTTCTTCTCTTTCATTCCTTTCTCCCACTCCAAATTTTCCCATACATGCATCTCCATTTTTTGATTTTCCAACTATTGCATTGAAGTCTCCCATGGGTATAGTATAGTGTGTAGTGTTCAAAGTGCACCGTGAAGACACAGAACAGTGTACATAATGTAAAAATAATATATTTTAGTCCGCTGCTACAAATAAGAGCAGAAAACAAGGCTCTGCTCCCCTGCTCTCAGTCACGTACACTGAGAGTGACCTTGACTGGCCACCACCCCTCTCACCACCACCCAGCCCATGTGCAATTTGAAGTAACATCAAATATCTGTTTTTTCAGCTATTCTGATCCACTTACGCGTGTTTGCGTGATTTCATAACACTTTTCTTTCCAAAATAACTCGCCCTACACGGAATTAAATTGGAGAGTAGCCCGCCATTTAAGGATTAAAGGAGGGGCAAGGAACAGTAGATTTCACCTGAAAATTTTTCAACAAACCAGCCTAGAGAAAAATATTGAGGCTTTTAAATTTTGTTTAATTTTTTTCAGAAGCAAACTCTGCTTAAATACTCTTACTTCTAGGGTTAAAGGAAAAAAGATGGCTGAAATTACACATATATCAAAGAATATTTCAATACAACAAACATAAATATTTTTTTTTAATTCTTTAACTGGGAGTCCAAAGGACCCCGGGATACCTGTGGTGAAACAAAATAAATGAATAAATAAATAAAAAGGGTTAACTGTCCAAGGTTAAATTCAGTATAAAACGGTGATTTTTATTTAGCATTGATTTTAACTCAGATCATTTGGTGAAAGTGAATTAGTTGAGTTTCATAATATATTTTAAAATAAGTGCTATTTTTTATTATTATTATTATTATTATTATTATCACTTTGTGCAAGTGGTCTATGATAATAAAAAACAAACGAAAGAATGAGAAAATGAACACAAATGAGAGTTACATTGGGAATATGTGAACACAATATTAAAGGTTGAGGTGTGATAGAGAGCCCACCAGTGTGGTGGGAAGGCAGCATGGAGGAATACATAAACTGTAAATCTATATCCATATTTAAATATATGTAGAGGCTGATAGATAGATAGAAAAAAGGTCAGTTTCACAGTACAGATATCAATTAAATATCTCGCAAGTAACGCTAGAATACAGAAAACCGTAGATGCTGTATTTCTCACGAACTTACACCTGCGGGTCCAGCTGGGATCGTGGCCGAGGGAGGTTACAACAGCAAGTGAGAGAGACATACTTGCACCCTGTGCACAGCCCTAAGTGTGTTGGAGGAATCTCTTCTATAGAGGCGAATAGGATTTTATATATGGCATGCTTGACAACAAGTTCATGCTTGCAAACGGCATAGAAAGTGTTGTCACTTAGCTATATTTTTTCTTGCCCGCTCAACGGTCCAGAAGTGTCGAAACATAGTATACGCTGGATCAGTGACGGGGAGCAAGGCGACAAGCTTTAACACGTGGCCCCTTCACCCAAGTGGAGGGCAGACTCTCTGATATACTAATTACACTTGCCAACTATGGCCCCACTAAAATCTTGCCGTGGCCCCCTTGGAAGCCATGGCTCCCAGTTTGAAAACCAGTGGTTTAGGTGATACTGTAAAACAGTTCAGAAATTTTGTTGTGTGTAACAATTGAATATCCTCTTCTGTGCTGGTAATGAGAAAATATGAACGAAAAAGAATGCTCTATGAATAGTATGCTTCTGGATAGTGAGGCATCATATTCAAAATAAAAAGTTTTTTAAACTGTCAAGTGTCTCTCCATTGCATGGAATGAAACAGAGGCGTTGTTGATAAATACTGGTATGATTTTTCCAGGTACACTGAGTGCCATATGATACCTCTGGGGTGGCAATTTAAAGAATCGAAAAACTGTAAATAGGTCTACGATTTCACGGAGCATACGACAGCGTGAACAGACTGTCCAAAGCACAAAAGGAGGTAGGAGGAACGAGAAGGAAAATTAGTCCCTTCAGTATGGTGACGTTGTTATTATTATACATACAATTTTGTTGGAACCATCGGACGATTTATTCAGTTTAGAAAGACATCCCGTTGCGACTGTGTTAATCTATCTATCTATCTATAGCCCGACGCCCTAATCCCGCAAAGGGTGGCCGCAGACAAAACGCCTCCAAGTCACTCTGTCACCCACCATTTGACTCCCCTCCCCCCAACTCACCCCCCCCTCCCTCATATACCTCTCAATTCCATCCCTCCACCTCATCCTCGGTCTACCCCTCCCTCTCCCTCCCTCCACCTCACCTACATACACCCTCTTAGTCAGTCTTTCATTCTCCATCCTCTCCACATGTCCAAACCACCTCAGTGTATTTCTCCTAATCTTTTCAACCACATCCACATCTACCCCACAACGTTCCTTCACTTCTTCATTCGTCAACCTGTCCCTCCATGTCATATTTAACCTCAGCATTTTGAAATATATGTCTTAAGTTTAATAATATCATGAAATGGCAATTTTAAAATCAAAATTACGTCCTCTTCTTTGAAGGAGCTTCAGTGGTCTGAGGATGGAGTTAGGAAATGATAGGAGCAAGACAGACATAGTTAAGTAAATACAGTTGGAATGTATCAGGCTATAATATGGAACAGAATGAAACAAAAGCCAACACAGGCAGAGCAAAGGAGGTGGGACCGTTTGGGATGGAACTGAGCTCAATCAATTTTGAGGGGATGGACAGAATTGTCTGAAATGGAGTGATTGCAGTTAATGCCATAAAGCCAGCTTATGACAACTAATTTCCTTAGCACCAACTTTCTCTCCATTCACCCTTGTCTCTTCTCCATGTCTCACTCACCTATGCTTCATACCTACTTCGCCGCATCCATTACTTCATCATCTTCACTCTCCTTCCCGAAACCGTTTTTATTTCCTGTCATTTTTCCGATCACCCTTTCCTTCCTGATTTTCTCTTCTGCACTCCTTTCCAGACCATGCTTCGTATCATCCCTCCCGTCATCCTCCTGCCCACTTTCTTACACGCCTCCTCTCCTGTATGTCTTCACTTCTCCATATTTCCTTGCCTCCTTTCCTTCATTTTCCATCTCTCTTTTCATTCCTCACTCCCTCTTTCCCTTCTCTCCTCTCCACCTCCCCTTACACTTTAATATCCAATCATCTTTTCTTTCATCAAACTCCCATCAGCTTCTTCCTTCATACTTTATTAAAACTCATACCGCCCTCATATACATATTATACATATTATTTATTTCACCACTTCCTTCATTCCACCACCCTTTTTCCTTACTCCATTATACCATAGACTCACTTTTCTTTCCTTACTCGTCTCCTATCATTCTCCATTTTTTTCCAGCTTCCTTTTATTAGCATTCTTTAATTCCTTCTTTCTTTATCCTAGTACTTTCTTCCCTCATACCTCCCTCTCCATCGACCTACTTAATCTCCTTGTCCCTGTCCCTCACTAGCCATCCATTTTCATTACCTGCCATAATAGTTTATTTACCACCACTTTCCTCTTAGTATCTCATATATTTCAGTTAGACTTACCATGTGTCTATCTATCTTTATACAGCGATTTATCCATTAATTCTGAAATGTTGCCTGTCTCCAGTTCTCTCTCTCTCTCTCTCTCTCTCTCTCTCTCTCTCTCTCTGTTTGTCTGTCAGTCAGCCAGTCTGTCTTCCACATTTTTTGCTCCAGCCACTTCATTCCAGCACTTCCTTCAGACCATCAGGACTATTTGGAAATTTTTGTAGTGATATTGCAATAATGTACAAGTGGTTTTACATAAGAAGCTTGATAGGTGGTGGTGGTGATGGTAATAGTTTGGAAAGTGGGCATGCTCATGGTAATTATAATAAAAGTGGTTGTGGTTGTGACAGCGGTTATGGTAATAGTTAGCAGTCCCATCGGACCCAGGTTCAAATCCCCGCTGGGGCAGGGAACAGTTTAAGGATTTGAATTTCATTAAATTAGGCTTTACTGATCTACCAGAAGACCCGCCGACATGTCGTAAACATACCCCCGCTAATACCTATACACCAGTCCTGTATGAGACAGCCCTAGCATGTATTCAATATGGACGGTGGGTGTTAGCGCCGAAGTGGTGACATGTAGGGGTGTATGGTATGTAGGAGGACTGCTGGGCCTTGATAGCAGGCTGTGAAGGCTATGCCCAGAGTCTGACACATAAAAAAAAAAAGTACGTGATGATTATCATGTTAATCATACTGAAAGTAGTGACGGTGATGACAGCGGTGATGGTAAAAGTTAGGTGCGTGATTGTGCTCATGGTAACTCTAATGAAACTGGTACTCATGCAAGCAGTAGTGGTAATGACATTGATGATTATTTAAAAATAATAATGGTTTTCATGGTGGTGATTATAGTAACAAGGAAGAGGTAATGATAATTGTGATGGTGGTGACGAGGGGTTGTGAGGCTAATGATGAAGATAACACTAACAATGACAAGACGGGTATCTGTAGTGGCGACTGACGTTGTCTTCCGCCCTCATTAACATCAACTAATCCTGATTCCCAAGTATCTGTTTAATTATTTTTCATCTTTCTCATGCCTTAGTTCTGCTGCTTCCGTTTTGCTGATTCCTGTGTTCTTTCTCTTTCCGTTCATTGTGCATCTGTTGTTTCCAATGTACATTACTTTTTCCAGCATTCTTTCATGTTTTCCTTCCTTTTCTGGTTCTTGTCTCGCGTTTCTCCTATTCTCGCTTTCTTTCGTTCTTTTGATTCCTCCTACACCTCTTCCTACGCTTCCGACTTCCTCTCCTGCTCTCCTAAATCGTAGGTCGGAGCTCCTCACGCAGCCTGAAAATTAACCACTCAGTTTACCTCGCTCACTCCCCACACTCCAATTTGCTCTCCCAATTATACCTTTCTGAGTCACTAACACTTCTTTATCATTATTTCTATTTTCTTTCTTAGCTTTACTTCTCTCTAATTTGTCAGTTTTCAACTCTCTCGGTATGATAAAATCATACTTAATTTTATCGATGACAGCTTTCTTTAACTCCTTCACTACGAAAGCCGTTCTCCCACGTCTAACATCAGCTACACAGATATGAACAAGAATAACATTAGAAAATGCGGGAGTTTCAGGGTTTTTCCTTGACGTGGTATGGTATGAGAGGGTAATTTTATGAAGTGTGGAGTGAGAGGATATGCTGTGCATTCACTGTGGCACGGTGTGGTGTGGTGTGGTGCAGTGTAGTTTTGCAAATGGCGATGATGCTTATAGTAGTGAAGCATCTTGTTCCACAAAAAAAAAAAAAAAAAAAAAAAAAACGCTAAGGAGAGACGACTGGATAAGACCGCTGTTGCATATGCTCCTGCTAAAAAAAAAAAAAAAAAAAAAAATGCCATTCTACTCTGGAGGCGTATTAATTTGTTCACTGCCGCCTGCCTTTCTCTCTACTTTCCTCGATGTAGTCCTTGCTCACCCACCCTTGTTTTCCCCCCCCTCGTACTATTAATATTATCGACATTTACATGTTGTTTAAAAATATATATTGCTACTACTAATGGGAAAACAGTTTGGAACTGACGGCAATAATGAAGGCTTTATCTACGTCCTCCAGCTCAGAAGGTATCTCCTTAGCTGAATTAATGAGAGTAAAATACAAAATGTGTAATGTGATTGAAAAGAATAATTCATTCTTTTTTTTTTTTTGCGAATTTATCATAACTTTGTAGCGTATGGGTTGTCACCGTTCCCTTGACAGGGACTCTGTGTATTTTATTCATTTGTTAGAAATCCTAGTAGACGAAGTAGTTCTTAGTATACATTTGAAATTTAAAAAAAAATAGTGAAATGTATAAAGATGTACTGAGTTAGTGTAACAAAAAAATCGGAAAAAGATCGACATGTAGCCTAATCTTCTTACACTTTTTTATGGTATACGGTTGTTGGTTGCATGGCTGGTTAGTTAACTGTTATACCATTGTCATGACACCTGTTAGGTACAATATGCTACACCATAATGTCACGTAAAGGAGTTAATAAAAAAAATGTGGGGATCAGATTTCCTGTCAATTTCTGCCTCAATCTTCTTCCGATTTTTTTTTCCTTTGGTACACTGCCACCCCTTTATATTCATACATAATATATCATCATCATCATCATCAGCCGTTGAGGTCCACCGCAGGACCGGCCTATCCCTACCGAAACAGGGACGATACAACCAATGTATCTCTACCCAGTGGCTTAGTCTGTCCGGTAAAGACTGTATGTAGGGTGAGAAGTGCTTGTGAGTGTGATTGTTGTGTTCTAGTGGCTTTGGATGTGTGTGTAGTCTGTGAACCAAGTGTAATCGGCCCGCCTTAAGCCGATTTTTTTTTTTTTTTAATGCGAGGAAGAAGGAACCAAAGGCCATGAGCTCGCAGTAACAGTTTCCTTCAAGAGAAAAACAAAATACAATAGAGAGCCAAATTCAAGATCCGATCATTTTGAGATGCCTGGACACACTACGTTTGAAAGACTGGAGATCATAGGCAGCAGGAAATACAGACAGAGGGAGACAGTTCCAGAGCTGACCTGTTGCATAAATGAAAGACTGGGAGTAACGGTTAACTCTTGCATTAGAGAGTTGGACAGAAAAGAGATGAGAGTTTGTTGCCAGACGGGTGCCACGCACCTGTCGTAGAGGTGGAGGAATGCAAGCAGACAGTTCAGAGGAGCAGTGACCATTAAAGTAGCGATAGAAAAATGATAAAGATGCAAAGTGCGGCGAAGCGACAGAGGTTGAAGGGAGTCAGTAAGAGGAGGAGAGTTAATGAGACGAAAAGCCTTTGACTCCACCCTATTGAGAAGAGCTATATGTGGGAAGCCTCCCCACACATGAGAGTTGTACTCCACACAGGGGCGGATAAAACCCCTGTATAGAGTCAACAATTGTGCAGGGGTAAAGAAAGAGCAGAGTCGGCTTAGCACACCCAATCTCTTGGAAGCAGATTTTACAAGAGATATAATATGATCTTTCCAAGATAAGTCCCGAGTAAATGAAACCCCAAGCATGTTCAAGGATGATGCAGGATTAAGCTGAATATTATTAAACATTAGTGAGTATACCTGTGGAAGATTTTGTTGGGTTGATAGGTGTAAGAACTGAGTCTTAGATGCATTAAAAACAACCATATTATTTTTACCCCAGTCAGAGATACGAGCCAAGTCAGACATTAGGTGTGCCATAGCCTCATCCCTTGTTTGTTGAAGTAACTGTAGAGATGGGCGTTGCAGGAACCGAATGGAAAGGTGAAGGGTGGAGTCATCAGCATATGAGTGGATAGGATTAGATGTACAGCTTAGCAGATCATTGATGAATAAAAGGAAGAGAGTTGGTGATAGGACAGAACCCTGAGGAACACCACTGTTGATAGATGTAGGAGAAGAACGATGGCTGTCTACAACAGCGGCTATAGAATGACCAGAAAGGAAGCTAGTGATGAAGGCACAGATAGAAGGATAGAAACTGTAGGAGGGCAGTTTGGAAATTAAAGATTTATGCCAGACTCGACCGAAAGCCTTTGAGATGTCAAGTGCAATGGCAAAGCTATCGCCAAAGTCCCGAAAGGAGGATGACCAGGAGTCTGAAAGGTAGGTGAGAAGATCGCCAGTGGAGCGTCCCTGACGGGTGCAAGCATACTAGTATGCGACACTGGTTCACCCACAACATCCCTTGTGTCCACCAAAGTAGCAAGTGGTTTGGTGAATGGCTCCCTAAGTTTTTACAACTTTGGCAGGAGGCAAATCCGCGCTCACCAGCTGCTGTACTCATGCAGTTGCAAGCGCTGGTTCGAATCCTCGCAATTGGACATTGCGAGTCATCGTGAAACTGGCCTCACTACCTGACCCACTAAGATAGGGTTCAAAGCCACCGAGGAACAGGTGTAACCACCCTGGGGGTAGGAGGGTTTCAAGAATACTCCCCCAGTATCCCTGCTTGTCGTACGAGGCGACTAAAAGGGTTGGTGGATTAGTGCCCCACCCCGTAAAAAGAACTAACTAAAAAAGCGAACAAAGCGCCTCGGACCCGGACGGACCATACATTGACGACTAAGGAACGGACGAAGGACATTCTTAGGGTGGGAACGTGGAATGTGAGAGGAGTGAATGATGAAGTGAAAGAGAGAGAGATTGTTCAGGTGCTTGAGGATGCAAAAGTGGATATATGTGGATTGACTGAAACTAAATGGGAAGGTGAAAGGGTGAGAGAATGGGAATATGGTTTAGGTATATATGCAGGAGTCAATGAAAATGAGAGGGCAAGAGAGGGAGATTGTCTGATGATAAGCAAGAAGTGGAAGGAGAATATAAGAGAGTAGGGAACAGTGGGTGCAAGGATTGTATGGGTGAGGATGAAAGTAGGTATACAAGCGTGGGCGATTGTATGTGTGTATGCCCCGACAGAGGATCGAGTGGCAAGAATGAAAGATGAGTTTTGGGCGAGTGTAGAAGTGTATATGAACAATTTTGAGTGGAGCGAGAGAGTGCTGTTGATTGGAGACATGAATGGCAAAGTTGGGAATGTACGAGTGGATGGAGTGGTTGGTCAGTGGGGTGTGCCAGCTGACGTAGATGGGAATGGAAGTGCTTTGGTGGACATCTGTGCTTGTAAGGGGTTGGTAATTGGCAACACCTACTTTCGGCATAAGATGATCCACCGATATACATGGAGAGTAATGAGGAGGATGGATGGTGAACTTGTTGAATGAAAGGCAATGATAGACTACGTGTGTGTGGATGAGCGAATGAGAAACAAAGTGTTGGATGCAAGAGTCTGGAGAGGGTGGGGGAATGGAGTCTCGGACCATCACTTAGTGATGGCCAAGGTAGAGCTGCAAAGAAAGTGGTTGAGGAGACGAAGGGGAAGACAGGAGGAAGCAACTCCTGTGAGAAGAGTGGAGAAATTGCAAGATAGTGAGAAAATGACAGAGTATAAAAGCATAGTGGAAGAAAGACTGGGAAGGTATGAGCTAGAGCAGATGGAAGGGGTGGAAGACGTATGTAAGATATTCACGGAAGAGATAGGCGCAGCGTGTGAGGTGGTTTGTGGAGTGAGGAGGAGATACAAGGGTGTGCAAGGGACAGCATGGTGGAATGATGAGGTGAAACGAGCTGTGGAAGAAAAGAAGAAGGCATATAGTGAAAGCTTAGTGAGTAGAGGTAGGGGAGAAGACGAGAGAGAGAAGAGAGAGGTATATGTGAGCAGGAGAAGGGAGGTTAAGAGACTGGTGAAGAAGAGTAAAAAGAAAGTGGATGAGGAGTTTGGGAGGAATCTGAGTGTGAAATGGAGGGAGAGTAAGAAATTGTTTTGGAAGGAGGTAAAGAAAGTAAGGCAGTGTGAAAGGGGAAATAGTAGGGGAGTGAAAGATAGGAATAATAGATTGTTGGTGGAGAAGAGAGAGAAACTGAGGAGATGGAAGGAGCACTTTGAGGACTTGTTGAATGTGGAGAGTGAGAGCAGTGCGAGTATAAGTGGTTGGGGAATGGCTGGGAGAAGAAGAGATGAGAGGAGGGAGGAAGCGATCAGTAGGGCGGAAGTAGTGGAAGCGATGAAGAATATTAAGTTGGGAAAGGCCCCAGGAATTGATAGAGTGTGTGGTGAAATGCTTAGGTATGGGGGTGAGATTGTTGTGGAGTGGATATGGAAGTTGTGTAGATTGGCTTGGGATGAGGGAAGGGTTCCAGAGGATTGGAAATCAGGTATAATTGTTCCTTTATACAAAGGAAAAGGAGAGAGAGAAGTATGTGGTAACCATAGGGGTATTTGCCCACTTAGTGTGACTGGTAAAATATATGGTAGAATACTCACTGATAGGGTTAGGCATATGACAGAGGAGCTAGTTGGAGAAGAACATGGGGGATTTAGGAAGGGAAAAGGGTGTGTAGATCAGATATTTGTTCTAAGATGTTTAGTGGAGAAGTGTCTAGAGAAGGGAAGGAAAGTGTATTCTGCCTTCATGGACTTGGAGAAAGCTTATTATAGAATAGATAGGCAAGGTATGTGGAAGGTATTAAGAATATATGGAGTAGAGGGGAAATTGTTGAGTGCTGTGAAGAGTATGTACGAGAGAGCTAGGGTTACGGTGCGAGTGGATGGTGAGCTGAGTGAGTTCTTTGATCTCAATGTGGGACTGAAACAGGGTTGTCTGATGTCTCCATGGCTGTTTAATATATACATGGATGGGGTTGTAAAGGAGGTGCAGGGTAGGGCAGTGGATGTGGGGGTGGCTCTAATGAATGAGGGTGAGATTTGGAAGCTTCCAATGTTGCTGTTTGCTGATGATACAGTACTGTTGAGTGAAGATGAATGGGAGTTGGAAGGTTTGGTGAATGAATTTGGGACAGTGTGTAGGAGGAGGAATCTGAAAGTTAATGTAAACAAAAGTAAAGTTATGGTGTTTGAAAGGAATGAAGTCAAAGAGTGTGCAGTGAGGTTGGATGGTGAGGATATGGAGAATTTGAGTGCATTCAAGTACTTGGGTAGTGTGATGAGTAAGGATGGAACTTTGGTTGATGAAGTGCGTGAAAGGGTACAGCAGGAAAGGAAGGTTGTTGGTACACTGAAAGCAGTGATGAGAAATAGGGAGATGAGTATGGAAGTTAAGAAGTCACTGCATGATAGTTTTGTGATCCCTACCCTGACGTATGGAAGTGAGGCATGGACCTTGCAAGAGGGGAACAAGTCACGAGTGAGAGCAGTGGAAATGAGTTACTTGAGATGAGCATGTGGAGTGACGTGGAGGGACAGGTTGACGAATGAAGAAGTGAAGGAACGCTGTGGGGTGGATGTGGATGTGGTTGAGAAGATTAGGAGAAATACACTGAGGTGGTTTGGACATGTGAAGAGAATGGAGAATGAAAGACTGACTAAGAGGGTGTATGTAGGTGAGGTGGAGGGAGGGAGAGGGAGAGGTAGACCGAGGATGAGGTGGAGGGATGGAGTTCAGAGGTATATGAGGGAGGGGGGGTGAGTTGGGGGGAGGGTAGTCAAATGGTGGGTGACAGAGCGACTTGGAGGCGTTTTGTCTGCGACCACCCTTTGCGGGATTAGGGCGTCGGGCTATATATATATATATATATATATATATATATATATATATATATGGATGTATGTCTATCTATCTATCTATCTAGATATAGATATAGATAGATAGATACATAGGTAGATAGATAGATAGATATATTGCTCATTTTTACACCATCGATGTAAGAATTTTTTTTTTTTTTTTGTAAGTTTTCAACTAAGAATGATTAGTACTGCGGAGATTAATGAATTAACTTGCTCATTTCGAAAAGTTTCTCTTGATCTGAATAAAGTTTTATGAAGAAAATAATAAAGAGCATTAGGAGAGAGTAAAGGCCCTCTCTCACTTCGGCGTAAATAGGCACGATGAAGCCACGATGAAAATCGTGGCTGAAGTCGGTGATGTGTCGACGATTCTGACCAAGAATCGTGGTGTCGGCGTAATACCGGCGACACCAGTACGACAAATCGCCGAAACCTCGGCGGAGTATAAGATATAACTGGCGACTAGTAGCCGACATATCGCTGATATGTCAGCGTAATGCACAAGCATTATTCTAAATTCAAATTTTAACGTTTTTTTTATGGCGACTCAATGGCAATAAAGGTACGACGGCGGCGTGCTATCGATGATGTATCGTCGATGTGTTGGCGAATGCATCGCACGCACCTCGCAGACAAAACGCCGAGGCCATCGCAGGTGCCTAGCCGTCATCGGCGTATTTAAGGCGATTAATCGATGGTTCATCCGCGAAATGTCGGCGATATATCACCGACATTCATAAGATGAAATATTACTGTCGCAGAACCCGGTACATATCATACGGTTTACGTAGGCTATGTCGTATTAACCTCACCGATGCATCGCCGATACATTGCCGACGCTTCGCCGTATGACCGTATGACATCTCAACGTTTTTTTTCACCGCCGACGCCTCGCCAATGTCGGCAATCATACGCGGTTTATACGCAGGGTAATCGCCGACGTCGCCGAGGCGTCGCCTTGTTGTTTACTACTAATCTGCGAAATTTTACCAAATCGTGGAGGGCCACGACGTTTTCATGCAGCATGAAAACGTCGTGGTCCCCCACGACAAATTTCCACCTCGTGCGACGTATCGGCGCCATGCCACGAATGGACAAGATTTTGATGACGAATACCCATGATTAGGGATTTTTGACACATTGTGACTTTATCTTCCACACTTTCGCCGAAGTGGGAGAGGGCCTTAACACTCACGACATGCGATCGGTCTACGACCGAGCTTTTGATCTAGCCCACTGACCTTGACCTCTGACTGATTGTACTCACATATAAAATACTTTATTCTTTTATCACCATGGACGCTTCCAACAAATTTCGATGAACTTGAATCAACAGAGTGGCAAGTGACATTAATTTTTATCTAATTACCCTCATATCTGAATAATGAAGTAACTGACTAACCCTGACTCATTCAAGCAAATTTAATGTAAACTGAGTAAAAGCTTTTGGAGGTGAATGTTTGATACTGCCCTGCGACCTTAACCTCTGACCGACTCTTCACAACACTGATACACACCATCTTTTACTTACTCTCTGCTCTCAAGTTTTGTCTGAAACTCATCAAAATTGTAATAGTTAACCAACTGCAACCTATTACCTTTTACATTTTGGGGGGCAATATCTACCGTGCTCCTAACTCAGGGAATAATAAAATTTTTCTGTAAACAGAAAAGGATAATACGTTTGACAATTTAGAGCTGGAGGGGTCTAAGAAAGAAGAAACAAAAAGAGGAAAAAGAAATGGGAATATGGAAAAGTCTTGATTTTTGTCAGTTGTGTTTCATCATGCTACCTTTATGATGATTTAGATTAGTGATTTCTAACCCCTGTATGGCTACCCCAAATTGGATCCCAGAGGTATGTCGAGTGGGTCGGTAAGAATTTGCTGTGAGTGTCCGAACTTTTCCTTTGTAGTCCATTAGTGACTGCACCGAGAGTCTGTGATGCCTACAGTTTGCTCTGACTAAGATTAGGTGTTGTTGGAGATACTGAGATTGAGAGGTTGAGGTGATTGATCCTTCTCTCGTCAGTTCGTAAATCCATTAAATTGCCTGCCTAAGTGACCCTTAAATTTATTTTAACTAACAATATAACATCATATGTGACTCCGGTTGTGTGCCGCTCACTGAGTGAATTCTTCTAATTTTAGGGCATCTAACTGTGACAGAAAGCTGTAGATTGTTATTAATGGCGACTTTAAGCAAACCTCAATGTGAATGCCAAGCTAAGCATAAAGAAACCACATGGCTATATCTGAAAATTTGGAGCAAGGTGTGTGTGTATGTGTGTGTGTGTGTGTGTGTGTGTGTGTGTGTGTGTGTAAATAGAACACATATGTAACCTGGATGCATAAACCAAGATATAATTGTTCATTTCTGAAAGTTATACTTAAACATTTGTAAATACACAACCACGATAATACGAGGTAGTATCAAGTGATTATTATTTTCTGAAGTTATAGTAAAATAAGTTTAATGTAATGATGTCATAAATATTACCCATAGATTATTCAATCATCATCTGTAATATCTTGGATATACTATTGGTGCAATTGGTCCGACGTCATGGGTCGCCAATCTTGCTTCATTTCCATATTTTGAGTCAGACGAAAAAGGCTGAGAAAAACTGCTTTACATAGTTTAGGAGGTGTTTTAGATTTTTAGAAAATGAGGATATAAGTTAGATGCTTAATTATATTTAAAACCTCCGTGTTTGAGAGGTACGAATGACTAATTTTTTTAAGGCTTATGGGCACGTCGGAGGCATCCCTATACAGAGTGTCTACCGACACTTTGATGAAAGTGAAGTTATACAGCTATCACGGTTGAATGAACTAAGAAGAGGGGACAGGATAACAAAGTCTTCAGTTCTTGACATAACATATTTTTACATGATTACCGATTTTGTGGTTGCGTTAACGCTACTACTTATGCTGGACAGGTCCAGCGAGTTACAGGAGCTTTTGGATGATAATAATGTCTTGAAGTCTCTCTCTTGGTCGTGTCATTTCAGCAACATTATTTCTGGTCAGAACTTGACAGTTAAATATGACAGAGTTTTGAGTGATACATTTGTGAAGAGATAAATATTACAATGTTGATAATGAGGGAATTAACTACTTTTTGTCATCATGGTTTCCGTTCTTATTACGAAGTAAAGATTTCCGCTTACACACTACATGGTATGTTATTATATTTTCCCTGATAGTAAAGGTTTCAGCAGAATATTATTAATATTTTGCTTGCTTATTGTTTGACATTATACCCTTTTCGAGGTGGCCATGATAACACAGCCTCCAGACATTTCTGTTCTTATTCGCAACAGTTTCTTCTTCCATGACACGCCAACCTTCTTCTTTTACTCCTGAGATCGTGTCCCTACATCTCAATATGGGTTGCCTTTGCTACCGGTTTCAACTGTTCTATTCACATAAATCATATCTTCCAATTAAATCTCACACTGTCTAGTCCGAACAATGCCAGTGTATATATTTCTGCGTTACGGTCATTTTATTCTTTAACATCATTCAATTACCAAAGACTTTCTTTATAAAACTGAATATATTAAAGTTTGCTTTCCTTTAATGCATCTATTTTCACGTATTTTTTATTTTTATTTTTGATATGGTAATGAGTTTTTAGTAAGGCACAGTACTTGCACAGTTATACAAGGAAAGATTTGCTCTATACTAGAGGAGACATTACTGTCTGACTTTATTAAACGATTAAGTATTTTAAAAGGCGAACATCTTTAAGATCGGTTTTGTCGTCTGTCTCTGACTACTGATCTTAAGACACAAGGTGCTTCGCTGCCGTAGATTTAGCGACTTCAGCAAAGCGCCATCAAATTATACAAAAAAAAATCACCCTCCGACAGAATAGCACACCAACGGCATTAACTAACCATCCATGAAGCTCTTGCATCTAGTATTTTAGTCCTTGCTTGCTATGATGACCAATGAGTTTTATTTTTCCTTACTTTGTAACTTGCCTATCGTTCATGACTTGGTACCCCACATATTTTACAATATTCTTGTTCCTCTTCATCGAATATTTTCATTTTTCCTTAGAACCTTCCTAACGCTCCCAAAAAACTCTATCTGTCCTTCTATTCCACTCTCTCCCTCTAGTTTCCTCCTCCTATCTCTCCCTCCCTCATGCTACTTCCATATCTCCCTCTCCCTCTTCTCCCTCTCGCATTCCCTCTCCCTCCCCCCATTTTCCTCTTCCTCTCTCCCTTCCCTTCTTCATCCCTGCCATCCTCTCTCCCTCTCTCCCTTCTTCCCATCATTCGCCCCTTTCTCCCTCCCTCCCTTCTTCCCTCCATCTTCCCTCCCTCTCTTCCTCTCTCTCTCCTTTCCCTCCCCCCTCCCTCTCTCTCTCTCTCTCTCTCTCTTTGCCTGTATAAGTGGGACATGGAAGGTTAAAGAAAAACTGTGTACCCATGTTGGAAATTGGATTGATCCTTTTTTTTTTTTTTTTTCAAAGATCTACCTCCCTTGCACCGACGTCACCATTTCTTGTATTTCTTTCCCCATTTCACTTCCTCCTCCTAACACCTTCCCCCTTCGTTTGCCTCCATCTTCTTTGACACTACAGGCAACTAAAGAGCGGCAAGGGGGATAGAGGCGAGAAAACAGTGAACTAAAAAGATAAAGAATTAAAACTGTTCTGGTGTTGTTGGACAGAACAGAGTCGTGACAGGGAAGCTTAACTGTGTGGTTTAGGAGGGACAAAGTTTTTACGGCAGTGTTGCGTGGGCATGGGTGTTGTACCTCCGTCACTGCAGAGAGAGAGAGAGAGAGAGAGATTATTATTATTATTATTATTATTATTTTCACAGAGTATTGCTGACAAATACAACATCCTGGAATCACTCCAGGCATAGAATAGAAGATTATTTGAAAGTGCAAATATCCAGAAACAGTTGAACGTATATTAATGTATCGGCTGGGGGGGTTCCCGTAGAAATTTTTTGTACCCTAAGTTCCTCTTTTAATTCATAAACTAGACCATCTGGGGTGTCATAAAAACGAGGGTAGACTTTTGGCATGATGGTCAGTTGGCAGAAATTCAGGGCTTTATATGAGGCAACTGTGGCTAAAATCGGACCCAAAAATTGAGGGGTGGGAAATTCAATGTTGTATATCTCCATCATAAATCACTGTATAATAATTAAGCACCTCTCAAAATGTTTGTATTTAGAACCTCTACACAATGGTATATGATACATGACATTATATTTCACAGGTAGGTCACTAGAGGTCAAAAGGTCATGAAAATTTAAGTTTGCTTATATTTTGAGTATCCCACCAATATTTGCCATTCTAGCTCAAATGCAAGATTATTTTGGACAATTATTAGCTAAACCCTTTACTTTGGACTTCAATACACATATTCCAACATCTCATATTTCGTTACTACCCAAAATATAGTAAAGGTACAAATTGAAAAAAAAATGAATTTCCATAAACAGAAAAATAAGGCCATTTTTTCCGCTGAAATTGTGTATGCATTCTATTTCACAATTATTATGTGCTTTCACTTATATTAGGATTCTATTAAACTATTGAAGATGTTTTATTTAATATTATTTATGCTTCAAAGCCATGAATTTTTACTGAAACTCTTTATTTCAGGTTGTTGAAGAACCATGGCTGAAAACACTGTGAAGTTAACCGGATCGGCGTCCGCTGCTACAATTGTTGGAGCTTCCAAGTGTATAATATGTCAATCATCATCTGGAGTAACTGCAAGCAGTGAAAATGGGAGAAAGAGGATCAGGGAAGCAGCAGAAATCCGAAATGATTGTGTTTCCAAGAGACTGAAATTGATAACTAGCGATAATTTTGTTTATCACATGAAAAACAAATGTTATAAGACCTACACCTTACGCAAAACTCTTGACACAATTCAGGCGAAGAAATCTGACAGCCCAGAAAAGGATTATGAAGGAGGCAGGGCTGAAACAGCATCTGTTCATCACTTTAGATCACAGGGCACCCCTCGTGCTGTTCACAGTGGGCAGAGTTCAATGTCTCAATCCAGAAAAACGTGTGTGATATGTGGGAAAATTAAATGCCAAGGTATATTTGCGAAATATCGGATATCGGAGAAAGACAGAGCATCTAGGTTCCTAGAAGCAACAGTTTCCCTGCAGGATGATGTATATAGAAGGACCTGTGACCTTCAAGACATAAACTCTGTTTTCGGTGCAGATTTGTTGTGTCATAAACGGTGCATTAATAGATATTTGGTGGAGTATGAACGTTCAAGTCTTAATTGTAGTGGAGGTCCAGTAAACAGAAAGAAAGAAGTCTGGTTAGAGGTTATTAAGGAGATTGAAGCACGTTTGTCTAATGGTGAAGGATTGGAACTTAGTTATGTTCGAGACCGTATGAATGAAAAGATCCCTTCAGGTAACGTCACAAACCAAGAGGTGAAATTATTAATTATTAATCATTTTGGTGAAAATGTTAAGTTTACTTTGCCAAAAGAGGTGAACAGATCTCTGTTGTTCTTCAGTGCTAGTGTCACCCAAGAGACTTTAGCTGAAACGATACGATCTGCAGACCCTGTCCGGGAGTGTGCTGAAGTAATTAGAGAATGTCTGATGTCAGTTGATTTTGATTTGACAGATCGGTTTTGTGATGCGAATGACTTAAAAATGGCATGGAATAGTACTGTAATCCCAGAACCTCTCCTTAGGTTTTTTGGCCACCTGTTCAACTTCGATGTCAATGCATATAAGGCCTGCACTGTTATTACAGATAAGGACCTCCTTCATAATCCTTTTCTGGGCTGTCAGATTTCTTCGCCTGAATTGTGTCAAGAGTTTTTGTCTTATAACATTTGTTATTCATGTGATAAACAAAATTATCGCTAGTTATCAATTTCAGTCTCTTGGAAACACAATCATTTCGGATTTCTGCTGCTTCCCTGATCCTCTTTCTCCCATTTTCACTGCTTGTAGTTACTCCAGATGATGATTGACATATTATACACTTGGAAGCTCCAACAATTGTAGCAGCGGACGACGACCCGGTTAACTTCACAGTGTTTTCAGCCATGGTTCTTCAACAACCTGAAATAAAGAGTTTCAGTAAAAATTCATGGCTTTGAAGCATAAATAATATTAAATAAAACATCTTCAATAGTTTAATAGAACCCTAATATAAGTGAAAGCACATAATAATTGTGAAATAGAATGCATACACAATTTGAGCGGAAAAAATGGCCTTATTTTTCTGTTTATGGAAATTCATTTTTTTTCAATTTGTACCTTTACTATATTTTGGGTAATAACGAAATATGAGATGTTGGAATATGTGTATTGAAGTCCAAAGTAAAGGGTTTAGCTAATAATTGTCCAAAATAATCTTGCATTTGAGCTAGAATGGCAAATATTGGTGGGATACTCAAAATATAAGCAAACTTAAATTTTCATGACCTTTTGACCTCTAGTGACCTACCTGTGAAATATAATGTCATGTATCATATACCATTGTGTAGAGGTTCTAAATACAAACATTTTGAGAAGTGATTCATTATTATACAGTGATTTATGATGGAGATATACAACATTGAATTTCCCACCCCTCAATTTTTGGGTCCGATTTTAGCCACAGTTGCCTCATATAAAGCCCTGAATTTCTGCCAACTGACCATCATGCCAAAAGTCTACCCTCGTTTTTATGACACCCCAGATGGTCTAGTTTACGAATTAAAAGAGGAACTTAGGGTACAAAAAATTTCTACGGGAACCCCCCCAGCCGATGGACTATATGTAGCCTACCGTTATCAACCACATCAGCTCACTTGAAGTGGTGTTGTGTTGCTGTGGTTGACTGATACCTGAACAGTGTAATTTGGATCTCTACAATATTATAAGAGGAAGAAAACAATGTCGCTTTTCGATGTCGATTTTTTTTAAAGCAAGAAATAAAATTCCAAAGGCTTTACGCCTGCAACCTAATATATTCAAGAAATACCAACCAAACGAGGTACAAATTTAAGGTCTTTTAAGTGACATGGCCTCCTTCCCTGAGCTCTATATTAAATAGGTACACTAAGCATGAATAACCCCGCCACATCTACGCAAAGAAGGATTGAGATCGGCGACTTTTCTTCACAGGAGTAAATAAATGACAGGATGCTGAATAATGGATTTAAGTAGAGTTCAATACAGGTAATACCACTTCACATTTAATTTTGCTCGTAAGCTGAGGCCTGGATAACGGAGCTTCTCTCGTATTGGCGATTCGTGGACACGTCTCCAAATCCATGGACATCTAAAATGCATTAATCAGCCCAAACCTAAGCTAACGGGAATCTATCTGTGGAGCGAGGGAACTATAGTAGTACTCGCGTAAATGTGCGCCTGTGGTGTGGCCCGCACCTCTGTACAGTGTTGCCACGTTTTCTATACCGTTCTCTCTCTCTCTCTCTCTCTCTTCTCTCTCTCCCTCTCCTGGCGGAAGATGTGAGCCACCCTGAGTACTTCTGATTCTTTTATAAGCTATTTATAATTGTGCTTTCATTTGTTAATTTTGTTTTGTTATATTTAGTGATATCATTTTTTGCATACGGCGACAGATGACCCGTTATTGCAGTACCATGATTGATTTTCATTCATTCATTCTCTTTCCCCTTTCTCCATCTCTCTCTCAGCCTGACAATGGCTCCACCACCACCACCCCCCGTCATGCCGACAATGCATTCAACCTTGCCCCTCTCCTGCCTGCCTCTCTCTCTCTCTCTCTCTCTCTCTCTCTCTTTTATTGCAAGAGACATTTTGGATATTTTCTTTTACATAATATTGTATATATTGTATATTTGACATCATTTCCACACCACCCTTGAGGTCAAGGCCACCGACTGGGTGTGGAAGTGTTGCCGCTTGCGAGTGAATAATGTTTTATTTTTTTACTTCGGTATTGGCATATGCCTACTATTTTGTCCTACATATTAGCTTATGATTATAAATGTGATTATTCCTCCCCCTTAAAATTACGGTAAAAACTAGAGTCTATGGAGGTACGTACTTTACCTTAGGCCAGACTGGGTGTGTCAGTGTTGCCACTCACAAGAATTATATGAATTATTTCTTTTACTTTGGTTAGTGGCATATTTCTTCTTTTTTCAGGCTCATTATCTTATATCCATAACTGTGATATTATTACTCACCGTAAAACGACGCTAAAAACCATTAAAAGTGACTACAATTTCTTTTAGCATCACTGTACAATATGTATGCCATGTTTCTGTGTTCCTGTATTAATATTTTATGCATAATAAGATTATTGTTGATTTATCCATGAAAATACACAAGTGCAAGATTTATTCATCTGAATTTATCGTATTTGTGATGCCTTGTACATAAATAGCTTCCGTTTCACATCGCAAGTTGGGGAAACGTGGCACCATTGTACACAGGTGCGGGCCACACCAAAGCCACATATTTACGCGAGTACTGTTATAACTCAGACATTATTAAAACGGATATTTCCAACACCTAAGTAATTTTCATTCATTGAGGAAGGTCCGCAGAGACACAACTCGATATTGAGTCATAGACCTTCCAAAAATCAATGGCATGATTCCTATCCCCATCGCTGTTCCTAGGGCCATCATCTGGAATGCTGCTGTACCAGTATGAATGGTCCAGTATTCTGCTGTCTGCCACTGTCCTGTCATGTTATGTTCGTCTGATGTGGCCTGTTGTGCATGTGTCTTAACTCTTTCAGCACCATGACACATTTTATATTTTGTTCTTGCTTCTGTCAAATTACCTTTAATCACCATCGGGGAAACTTTCTGAACTGGAATGACGATTTTCCAAAGACAAATTGAATAGTAAGGTAACAAACATATTCCAGTGATGCTAAAGATTTTATGAGAATATACCTGGGTAGCTTGGCATTCAAGGATGCCTCGGAGATTATAGCTGTTGAAGACAGTGCTATTTGATATATAGCCTGTGGATCAAGGAAATAAATATGGAGAACTAGATGGCTGTAAAATACTGGAGAAATGCATGTCGGGAGGCAGCTTGAAGCGGTGTATGAAAACAGTGATAAATTGTGGTATATAAATCTTGGACTCATTTGCTGGGGCCACTTTGGAGTGTGGTTGGGCTGAAAAAAAAAATGATAATAATAAGGTACACGTTTTTGCACTGATGGAATTGTACTAGCAGCACTACCAGGCACCTAAATGAAGTTTTGGTCTGAACTGTATTGGTGATCAAGGTGTCAGGAATCATTACTGTACCTCAAAAGGATGAAGATTCAATCTAGTCTGAAGCAGCGATCTGCTCGATGATTTAAATTACCAGTACATATGATAATAGTTCACTGTCCTCCAAGCATATCAAAGAAGCACAACTGATATTATCATGGAGTGCGGTAGCACTTCATAAGTAGGAGTTCCGCAGGTTCGAAATGGCATCCTGTACTGTAGGGTACAGGAGCATTCGCACGAACACGGTTGCATGGCCTAGTTCTAAGCTTATAAACTAAAAGACCTTTGCTATTCAAGTGCAAACCTACACGCACAGTCTAGGTAACCAGTCCTAACTCCAAAACAAAGGGGCATATGGGAGCGTACTATAAACCAAAACGCTGCTTATCAAGTGTAGATGTTTCTTTTCATATTTAGAAAAGCATTCAGGCTACAGCTTGCGAGTTCCGGCCTAAAAACTACATTGCGGTCACCTGCAAGTACGCCATTTTGCGCAATAGTGGTTAGCTACAACTCTCGTACAGTTAAGAATGTACCAAAACACTTCTTTTCATGGCAAGGCACCCTCGTTTTAGTGTTTCTATATGCTATGCATGTAACAATCCAAATCTAACACTTGCTCCATGCTTAATAATTATACATCCACAAAAAGATCATAAACTGAAAACAAAAATGTTCCTCTAAAATTATTATTAAACAGTAGGAATGGCAAAAGTGCAAACATAAGAGATAAGAAGAGCACGGAAACTAGGGAACATTCAGGATGGGAGGAGGTTTGTAGACTAGGCCTATGCCCATTACTATATTTCACCAACTACAAGTCTGTGGCTAAGTGTGAAATGTAGTAATGGGTATAGGTCTCCAAATCTCCCCCCATCCTGAATGCTTTCGTGTTTCTGTGCCTTTTTCATCAATTATCCATGCACTTTTGCCATTCCTACTTCTTAACAATTATTTTAAAAGAACATTTTTGTTTTCTAGTCATAACACCAGTCCTGAGGGTGACAGCCATAGCTTGTAAACTAAGTGGTGACGTGTGAACGTATATGGAGTGTAACAAGGTTATTGGGCCTCAGACGGCAGACAGCCAAGTCTGTGACTAGATTCTGCCACATAAAAATTCTTGATAGATACTGCACAAAAGCTAGGATCTCTAGCATCATTAAAACAGCAAGACTGTTTATTGCTGGAAAGTAGGAGATCTTAGAAAGTCTCTACGTACAATTTGTCCTATAAGGACCCTATACTTGGATGTACAAGCAAGCAACTGGATGTTTCGCATTGACTTATCTATGAGTTAGGCTGAGGATAGCAGACTTTTTGCAAATTCTGCAGGAGAGATGGTTCTATCTGTACACAGTGTAGGGGTGACACTGGGCAACACACAAAGGAAACTCTCTACCTGTGCCCTGAAAGATTGTATGGCAAGTGGCAGATCAACTACACTCCATGGGTTTAATATCTAAGTTTCCAGTAAAGTATCCAGAGTACTTCAGAGTCTTCAGGGTCAGCCTGAAGTCTTGATGGTAAATCTACAGGAACACAACTCACAAAGATGCTTCTTAGGACCATGATTGTAGTTCTAGAAAGGCAGTATCAATGTCCAGGAAACTCTACGATCGAAAAAGTGTTTAATACAAAACAGTCATTCAGGACCTAGTTGACTGACAGGTTTCTAGGTCAGTCCCAGCTAGTGAAAGATATAGATCATGTTGATTAAATATCCAGATATTCTAATAATGCTTGATCCCTGATGACCTGTGTTGTTCTTTATATAATAAGGTGCGTTTGGCTCCAAACACTCTTCAGGGCATGGTATGTAGAAACAATATTATTCTCATAGTGCCATTTGATATTGGTGCAACTTTACAAGTGAAGATATTCTTTACCCGTAAGGCATGGGACGACAAACAGACCCACCTTGTAAATATTTCGTAACCTTTGATAGTCGGGGAGCACTAGTATATATTGCAAAATCGTTTTAGTAAACTGCAACATCCACTCACACCATCAGCAAACCATCCTCTCACTTTACTACTTGATTAACCCCTCTGGTGCTATTCAGGTCGATCGATCCTTTTTCAGGATTATGCAAGATCTCTAATGTGATTGATAGACAGGCTTCACGGAAAAGCTGGGGACAACATGCTCCACCCCGATTCTGACGTATATCCCTTCCAACCAATCAGAACTAAGTGCTGAATAGGCGGGAAGGAGGATCCAGGCCCAAACCCACGGTGGGGGGAGGGTTCTCCCACGGCCCTCTCACGTCCCCCCCTTTACCTCACTACCTTTGTTCTCTCTCCCCCTCTCTCACCTCTGACCGCCTCCTTCTCCCTCCCTCCCCCTCCCCCACCATCCTCCATCACGCCGCCGTGATTCCCTCCCCACCCCTTTCCCTGTCTCCCTGGGGAGGGCTATATCCCTTCTATCCATCCTCCACACCCTTGTACTCCCTCTCTGCCGGTCCTCTTTGTCTGGTGATTGTTTCCCACCTCCTTTCCCCCGTACCACCCTTCCAGGCCCCTCCCCACCCCACCCCCACCCCCTGTAGTACGCTGTACGCTTACAAATCACCTTCCCCCCTGCCTAGATTATTATACGTCATTGTTACTATTTATGTCGCGTGTTTTAATTTATTACACAGCTATGAGGGAAGGGGATGGGGGAGGGAAGGTAGGGAGGAGAGAAGTGTTGCGGGGGAAGGGGGTTGGGAGTGAGTGAGGAACAACGATATAAATAATTTGCATATTATTGTTCGGAAAAAAAAAAAAATATGCTGGGAAATTCTGAAGGGGGGAAGGGGGAAGGGGAGGAAGAGAGGGAGGTGTGATAGGAGTGGATGAGGAAGGTCATGGGAGGGGAGGAATGAAGGAGGAATGAGGGCAGAATGGCGTGGGAGCGCATAGAAAACGGGAGTCGCGTCGCCAATAACGGTAACTTTACATAAAATTTGACGGGTTATAGCTCATGAACCACTTGGTTTAAAATGCTCGGGTTTTGGCATAAGGTGTGTAAATTTAAGTTCTAAAACTTGGGCATAACATTTTTTTACTTCTGCAAAAGTAAAAAAATCGGTTTCATATACAGATTTTCACGCCAGTTCGGCTGATTGAATTGCATACCCAAGGGGTTAAGGCAAGTCTTCTGTATCCCAGCTGATGTTTAACAGATTATGTCATCCTCTCTCTCTCTCTCTCTCTCTCTCTCTCTCTCTCTCTCTCTCTCTCTCTCTCTCCAATTACTACTAAGTGGGTGCATACCACAGCAGCCTCTCTGATTAATATAATGTACTATTATAGATCTCAGCAATGAAGGCAGGTGGAGGTCAATGAACCTCCTTATCTCAAACAGATAAGTGAGTATATGTTGTAATGACCCTTGTGCAGTATAAAAGCATTTTTCACACACACACACACACACACACACACACACACACACACACACACACACACACACATCATCTAGAAGAACACAGTATGATAACAGAAAGACAGTTTGGTTTCAGAAAAGGAAAATCATGTGTTACTAATCTGTTGAGCTACTATGACAGAGTAACAAACACAATACAGGAAAGGGAAGGATGGGTGGACAGTGTCTATTTAGATTTCAAGAAAGCTTTTGACACAGTACCACACCAAAGACTTTTATGGAAACTGTACCATCAAGGAGGAATTCGAGGCAAACTGTTTTGTTGGATGCAAGACTTTCTCATAAAAAGAGAAATGAGAACAGTACTAAGAGGAAACTACTCATCATGGAAAGAAGTGACTAGTGGAGTACCACAGGGTTCAGTGCTGGCACCAATCATGTTTTTAGTGTATATAAATGATATAAACAGTAACACTGGAAATGAGAGCTATCTGAATATGTTTGCAGATGATGCAAAAATACAAAGGAGAATTACTAGCACAGATTCTTGTAAAGAGCTACAAGAAGAATTAAATAAACTTCATGAATGGAGTAGTACATGGCAAATGGAATTCACTGTGGACAAGTGTCATGTAATGAAGTTTGGTAAAAGTGGAAAAAGACCTGATTGAGATTATAAGTTAGGAAATAAAACCGTATACACATCAGAAAGAGAGAAAGACCTAGGTGTGATTATCAATAACAGACTCTCTCCGGCTGACCACATCAGCGAGAAGGTACGGAACATGTATACACTGCTTGCAAATATGAGAATAGCATTCACATACATAAATGAAGACATGCTAAGAAGGATAATAACATCATTCATTAGACCAGACCAACCCTGGAATATGCATCAGTAGTCTGGAGTCCTCATCTCAAAAAGCACATAGACAAGATTGAAAAAGTTCAAAGGGCCGCTACAAGATGGTTACCAAGCTTAAGGGACCTAAGCTACGAAGAAAGACTAAATAAACTGAATCTACCAACACTACAGGAGAGAAGGAAAAGAGGTGACATGATAATGCTATATAAGTGCATATCAGGGAAGGAGAAAATAGACATAAATGATTACTTAACATATGGAGAAGCATCAGCAAGAGGACACTGCAAAAAACTGCATAAGAAGAGAGGTGATAAAGACGTAAGGAAATTCAGTTTCCCAAACAGAGCAATTGATCAATGGAATGCACTACCGAATGAAATAGTGTGTGCCAAAGCAATTCACAAATTTAAGGATATGTACGATAAATATGGTTTAGGACATGGGACAGTACGAGCTTGACTCATTCCTGTAAAGATACAATTAGGTAAGAACAATTAGGTAAGAACACACACACACACACACACACACACACAGACACTGTACACCACGTGTCGTGATATAAATTGCCGTATGCCGTTCCACTGACGAAGATGTAATTTCATACTGAAATATTGCACCAAGTGTTGAAAAATTTCACGTTTTTATATAGATTTTCTTCATTTTTATATCTTTTACTGTGTTTTATTTCATTTACTTGTTCCATAAATCTGTAAAGAATGCTGGCATTCAATTCTTCATTAACCCCCAAAAGTACTAATAGGATCGATCAATCCTTTTCCAGAATTTGTCTTGATGCCAAATAGGATCGATAAAAGAACCCTTTGCAAAAAACTGTGGACACTAGGCTTCGGCCTGATTGTGACGTAGGCCTATATCGATGCAAACCAACGAGAATTAAGTCCTGAGCAGGGAGGGGGGATGATCTGAGCCCCTAACCATGGTGGGCAGGGTGAAACCCCCACTGCCCTCTCGCCACCTACCTCTATCTCAAACCTTTTGGTCCCTCTCCCCCTCACTAGCTTGTGACTGGACTCACAGCTCCTACCAACTCTATAAAGCTGATTTTTCCATGTCACACTCCTCCACCATCCTCCCTCCACTTTCCTTCCTCATTCTCCCCCCTCCACCCCTTCATGCTCGCTCCACCCCTTCATACTCCCTCCAGCTACTTTCTTACTGTGGCTATGTGGTAAACATTTGACAAATGAGAATGATATATACATTTTCTGATGTGTAAAATCAAGATCTTACATTATATAATAACAATATTAATGTTGGTGCAATTTTTTTTCTTTCCCTATATGCAAAGATTGCCAGTTTCAGTTTCTGACGATCTTTGACAGGCTATAGCTCAGTAACCAGCTGGTCTAGAATGCTCTGGTTTGCGGCATAAGATGCGTAAATTCAAGCTTTGAACCTTGGATATAATACTTTTTTCTTTTGTAAGAGTTGAAAAATTGGGTCCATACACTGGTTTTCAGCAAAGTTCGGTCAATCAAATTGCATATCCTAGGAGTTATATTTAGACCTTCCATATTTCTTTCCCTTCAGGTTTAAGCAATAGAATAACAGCAGGAGTAAACTGTAGGAACAGTCAAGCAGGGCAATACTCCCAAGGTCGATGAAGAGCTGATGACAGGGAGAGCTGGAGCTCCTGTTTCATCAGCCCTAGGGACTAGTTCCTGATCATCCCCCATTGCTAAACTTTTTCAGTGTCTCAATAACACAGAGAGTAGGCCTGCATGCTCTCCAATACAAGTTTCTCTAAAGGTCAGCACCAAACTACATGAACAGTACACACTAAACTTCCTTTTCAAAATTAAAAAAGAAAAATGGTGCAATTAAATCTGGCCTCGGAGTCCCCAGGGGGAGGGGACCATAAATTCCCCCACCATATGCCCCTCTCCTGGTGACGACTCAGAGAGATGCCTGGAAACACTGTCTGAGTCACTTGTTCTTCATTTCTGTAACATTCACGGCCTTTCCTCTAACTTTCTCTCTGTCGAACACCACCTCTGCTCCTCTAAACCTCACCTTCTCTTCCTGTCTGAGACTCAGCTGTCTGAAGCAACTGACAGCAAAGCCTTTCCTGTTTCCTCCTACTTTCTCTATTCTAATTTCAAAGCCAAAGGTGGCTGTTGTGTATAAGTATGCAACGATATATCTTGTTCTCGTGTTCCTGAACTTGAAACTTCTGAATTCTCTACTCTCAGGCTTCAGCTTTCTTGTCATTCTCTGACTAAATATATTTGTGCTGTTTACTTATCTCCTAATTCTACTGATCATGACAAATTTTTTTACTGTAATACTTCTACAATGGAACACATTCTATCCATTTTTCCTTTCTCAGAAATCTCTGTTCTAGGAGATTTCAATGTTCACCACCACCTTTGGCTCTCCTCTCCTTTAACTGATCCATCTGGTGAACAAGCCTACATCTATTCTATCCTTAACCCCCCCCCGTCCCAACCGATTTTCCACCACTGACTCCCCCCAATCCCGACAAATTTTGGAAAAAAAATTTTGGCTAAAATCTCTGCTTTTGGTGAGAAATATCGGGAATTCATAGAGAATTCGCTCACCTGAGGTTAAAAATACTCAATACAGGTAGCAGTACCCCTTATCTTACTGGGTTTTCTATCAGGCTGGCTCCAAAGAAAACGAGTTCTATGAGAGGGTAACTATTCCACACCACTCATAAACGGTATTTATTTATTTATTTGGTACGAATTTATATGTAGTACGAGTGTATATTGGTTTTCACAGAGTGATATAGGCAATATAAGCATTGTTTCACTCACCAAACACATCAACATACCTGACCTTTTTTGGCGACATTACCTGATCATCATTTCTGACTGTTTCTTCCTCTAATGCTACGGAAACTTTGTCCTACACATTGTCATCATTTGGGGAATCACTCTGGCCCTGAATTTCGTACCATGGCACAACATGTCTTTACTGGCCAGGTCACTGGTAATAGGTGAATTGCCGAGACAATGGCGTGTAGGGGGGGAGGTCATGCGGGGTAAGGCATTTTTTCTCCCTGGCATCTTGTAGAGGAAGGTGCCCCGTATATACGTAGCAAAATCATGTACGAAAATTGAAAATTGTGCAAATTAGGGACCTTGCAATTGATGTGCGTTTATATACGTAAACAGGATTGACAGTGACAAAACGTGTGGACGTATATATACGTCAATGGGACGCAGCGGGTTAATGACCTAGAGCAGCTTGTACAGCACCCTACCCATATCCCTGACCTCTTTGGCGAGTGCTCCAACATACTTGACCTCTTCTTACAACTAATCCTTCTGCTTACACTGGTAATCTTTCCTCTCCTTTGGGCTTCTCTGATCACAGCTTAATTACCTTGACCTGTCCTATTGCTCCGGTACAGCCTGTGGACACTCCAAAGAAACGTCAACTGTGGCACTTTGGAGCCGCAGATTGGGAGGCCCTCAGGCAGTAAATCTTTGATTTTCTCTGGAATAATTATTGCTTCCATGGCAAGGAACCATCTAAGTGTGCATTGCGCATTATGGAGGTTATTCTCTTGACCATGGAAGCATACATTCCCTTCTCATATCCTTTGACTAATGCGAGAAAGTCTTGGTTTTATCACACTTGTTCTAATACTGTCCACAACAAGGAGAGGGCCTATAAAATGTACCAGAACCAACCAACCCCTGAATCACATCTTGTTTATGTTTCTGCCTGGAATCATGCTAAGCCTGCTCTTCGCTCTGCTAAAAATAAATTCATCCGTACTAAATGCTGTCGACTCTCCAACTTGAATTCTTCCCACTCCTTCTGGCACCTTCCCAAAAACCTTTCTAACAACACTACATCATCATCCTTCCCTCCTCTTTTCAATTCTGATGGCTCTGTAGCTATTTCTTCTACTGATAAAGCAGATCTCATCACTCAGACTTTCTCCTCCAATTCCACCTTAGACGATTCCGGTGCTGTTCCTCCATCACTTCCCCCCTCTGACTTCCTCATGGCCGACATTAAAATTTCTTCAGCTGATGAATTTTCTGCTATCACTGGCCTCAACACTAACAAGGCATATGGGCTTGATGGAGTCCCTCCTGTTGTCCTCAAGAACTTTGCTTCTGTCCTTACACCCTGCCTAGGTAAACTCTTTGGCCTTTGCCAATTTGTACCTTTCCTTCTTGCTGGAAGTTTGCTCTTATTCAGCCAGTTCCAAAGAAAGCTGACCATTCCCAGCCTCTAACTATCGTCCAGTTGCTTTAACATCCTGTGACTCAAAGGTTTCGAGTCAATTCTTAACAGAAACATTTTAAAGCATCTTTCCTATCACAACCTTCTTTCTGATTGTCAGTATGGGTTCCGTCAGGGATGCTCCACTGGTGATCTTCTCACCTACTTTTCAGACTCCTGGCCATCCTCCTTTCGGGGCTTTGGCAAAAGCTTTGCCATCACACTTTACATCTCAAAGGCTTTCGATCGAGTCTGGCATAAATCATTAATTTCCAAACTGCCCTTTTATGGTTTCTATCCTTCTATCCATGCCTTCATCTATAGCTTCCTTTTTGGTCGTTCTATAGCCGCTGTTGTACACGACCATCGTTCTTCTCTTAGATCTATCAACAGTGGTGTTCCTCAGGGCTCTGTCCTATCACCGACTCTCTTCTTTTTATTCATCAATGACCTTCTACAGTAAGCTGTACATCTAACCCTATCCACTCGTATGCTGATGATTTCACTCTTCACCTTTCCATTCGGATCCCTCAACTTCTGTGTCAGGACTTATTTCAACAGACAAGGGATGAGACTATAGCAAAGCTAATGTCTGACTTGGCTCATTTCTCTGACTGGGGTAAAAATAATCTTGTTGTTTTGATGCATCAAAAACTCAGGTTTTACACCTATCAACCCGAAACAATCTTCCACAGGAGTACCCACTAATGTTTAATAATATTCAGCTTAATCCTGCATCATCCCTGAACATGCTTGGGGTTTTGTTCACTCGGGACTTATCTTGGAAAGATCATATTGCATCTCTTGTAAAATCTGCATCCAAGAGATTAGGTGTGCTAAGCTGACACCATTATCCTCTTTACCCCTGCACAATTGTTGACTTTATATACGGGTTTTATTTGCCCCTGTGTAGAATACAACTCTCATGTGTGGAGAGGCTCACCACATACAGCTCTTATCAATAGGGTGGAGTCAAAGCCTTTTCATTTCATCAACTCTTCTTCTCTTACTGGCTCTCTTCAACCTCTGTCTCTTCACCGCACTGCTGCATCTTTGTCTCTTTTCTATCGCTACTTGAATGGTCGTTGGTCCTCCGAACTGTCTGCTTGCATCCTTCCACCTCTACAACGGGTGCATAGCACGTGTCTAGCAACAGACTCATCCCTTTTCTGTCCAAGTCTCTAATGCAAGAGTTAACCGTTACTCCCAGTCCTTCATTTATGAAACAGGTCAACTCTGGAACTGTCTCCTTCTGTCTGTATTCTTACTTCCTATGATCTCCAGTCTTTTAAATGCAGTGTGTCCAGGCATCTCAAAATGAACGGATCTTGAATTTGGCTTACTTTTGTATTGTTTTTGTTTTTTTCTTGGAAGGAATGGTTTGCGGGCCCCTGGCCTTCTGTTCCTTCTTTCATGCATAGAAATAAACAGTAATGGAAGGAAAAGTTATATTTTCATCACGGACACCGCAATTGTTCTAACGCACTGGGTTTGAAAGTAAGAAAAATAATAATATCCTCTTCACTGAAGTAATCTCTCTGTAAATTATTACAGACAACTCTATTTTTCTCCTGAAGATTTGACAAAATTTCTATTGCCTTGGGGTATAATATAACACATTTCCTTAGAAATATGTATGGAATGTTTAAATCTCGTTCAAATTATGCCAGCATTAAACGACAATATTAAGATGTAAAAGGCAATAAAAATTGTTATATATATATATATATATATATATATATATATATAATACAATGATCCACCAATTATCTGGACGTTCATCAAGCAAATGTGTTCAGTATCCGGATGCTGGGCCTTGTCTCTATTAAACCATTATCCGAATTTACTTACTATTATCCAGACGTAAAAATGACCGAGAACTTCGGTCGGCCAGCTGACATGTCCAAACATTCAGTATCTGGCCGCTGGGATCGAGCCATGAGCGGGAAGTAGTCTGTAACCCACAAACAAAGCTAAAATGTCTGTCTGACCCTGTACTGAATGGTCAAATCTTATGCTCATCCAATCACTCCCAACAAAACCTCAGCACCTGAGCAATACAACTGTACCACACAAGTGGTGTCAAAATGTCCGTGCACATTCCCCACCCAATGTCAAATATCGTGCGGCCATGGGGACTAAGTCTTTCCCAACTGCCACCTCCTTCAAACACAGACAACAAGCCACGAGCACATGTTTGGTGACAGTGGCTGTCCACTTCTCTATCGAAGGTCGAAAGTCCCCCGGTCTTGATGCGTTGTGTTGTGCGAAGATGATGGTATACAAAATATGCCAAGATAACCAATTTAAGGTGGCATACTCGGCCGTGGATTTTTTTTTTTTTTTTTGAGCCCCAGGAGTAATCACTCATCCCAGACAACAGAGTTTCAAACCGTCATCAGTTTTTTTTGAGGATTTTTGTTGTTTATGCATTGTTTTCATGATGTTTAGCATTAATATGGATAATCATGTGTGTTTTGATGTCTGAATATGGCAGATTGACCTGAAAACAGTGCCAAAATTAGGAGGGGTATTGTACATACAGTCGTGTATTGGTCAGGTGTTTTTTAGTTTTAGTGTTTTTTCATGGTTACTTGCAGTTTTGCATTACTTTGGATATTCCTATGCGTGTTTTGATATCTAAACATGGTAGACTGACCTGAAAACAGTACCAAATTAGGAGAGGTAGTGTACATACAGTCGTGTATAAGTCAGGTGCTTTTTGGTTTTCACTGTTTTTTTTTTTTTCATGGTTTTCTTGGTGTTTAGCATCATTTAGGATATTCCTGTGTGTGTTTTGATGTCTAAATATGGCAGGTTGACCAGAAAATTGCCGAAATTAGGAGGGGTATTGTACAGTCGACAGCAGAAGTTCGTCCCTCTCAGCGTGCATGATACGAGCCCGTTGATCTGGGAACACTGTGTGAGATAGAGTTGTCAGGTATGATTTAAATGGCTAACATTAAAGAAATGTGTTCGGAGATAAGTTAAGAACACATTCCTTAATGATAACATTGAACTGCAGCAGATGGGATGATAACGTTATTGTGAAATGTATGACACTGGTGTATAAAGATTCTTCATTACGGACACAGACGCACAGGATTATTTGGACTGGACTGATGTTACCACCAAGTATTATATGAAATATTATAGAACGCTTGCAGTCCTAAAGGTAAAGTTGCAAGAAAACACCGATTACGTCAGTTACACACTAAACAAACACAGAAACTGACAGTGCATGTTTCGCGAGTATACGGTTTTGTTTTATAAAGCACTTCCCGTCCTGACCTCTCTCCCCACCCGTTTCTCCTCTTCCCAGTCACGCTCTGCCATCATTCACATCTTATCGCAAATGCTATGCTTGTTGGTAGAGTGTGGAAAGTACGGTAATCAATATAAAAGTGTTAAATGAGCTTCTTCAACCTCATCGCTATGAAGTGTTATCCATGACTTGAATATAAATTTTTGTAATATGAATAAAACGTCACTATGGAGGTTAGGAGACATTACTCGTCAACATTTATATAACACATATAATCATCGTTAATACAGTCAGTGCTCCAAATACACTCCCTCTCCACCCCCTTGCAGTCTCCTCTCCCCCATCCACTATCTCCATCACTCCTCCCCCCTCCCTTCCCCCCCTACCAGTACCCCTTGTTTCTCTTTCTCAACACCCCCAACCCCTCCCCACGGTTTTGTTTAATATACCCTGCTTCATTTTGCCTCTCTAACTAGATCGGTTATGCATGGTTTGAATACCTTTATCATATACAGGAATTTACGTTGTAATTGTAGTGACATTATAAACACAATACTCATGCCCGTTATATAGCCAACTGTATTACACACAAGTAACCAGATTACTTATATTACAAAATGTCCATCGTAACTCTCAGTGTTCTATACCAAGGACTAAAGAATAAAAATATGTGTAAGCAAGAGTTAATGGCTACGGAGGAGGAATAATAAAATGATGGCAAAATTGAAGCACTGACTGCTGTTCTTTGAACAGTTAATGCCTCTTGACCGCCTCTGTCAATATAATAAACAGTTACAGAATACAATCCAAAAGTATAACCCAAACGTCGTTATATTGTTCGGTTCCTGAAACAAAAATGAAGAAAGGAGAGAAAAGACATTTGAAATAACACGTAAATGCAATCCAGCAGGGTCAGTACAATAAAACCGTGGGAAGGGGTTCGGAGTGTTGCAGACTAGAAACAAGGGGTACTGGTAGAGGGGGGGGAGGGGGGAGGAGTGATGGAGACAGTGGATGGGGGTCGAGAGGGAGTGTTTTGGAGTACTGTATTAACGATGATTATATGTGTTATATAAATGTTGAGTAACGTCTCCTAACCACCACAGTGACGATTTATTCATACTACTAACATTTACATTCAAGTCATGGATAACACTTCTTAGTAATGAGGCTGAAGAAGCTTATTTAACACTTTTATATTGATTACTTTCCACACTCTTCCTACAGGCATACGTTTTTCAGCATTAGCGATAAGATGTGGATGATGGCAGAGCGTGACTGGGGAGAGGAGAAACGGGTGCGGAGAGAGGTCAGGAAGGGAAGTGACTTGTAAAACAGAACCTTATACTAGTGAAACACGCACTGTCAGTTTCTCTGTTTAGTATGTAACTGACGTAATCAGTGTTTTCTTGCAACCTCACCTTTAGGACTGCAAGCGTTCTATAATATTTCATATAATACTTGGTGGTAACATCAGTCCAGTCCAAATAATCCTGTGCGTCTGTGTCCGTAATGAAGAATCTTTATACACCAGTGTCATACATTTCACAATAACGTTATCATCCCATCTGCTGCAGTTCAATGTTATCATTAAGGAATGTGTTCTTAACTTATCTCCGAACACATTTCTTTAATGTTAGCCATTTAAATCATACCTGACAACTCTATCTCACACAGTGTTCCCAGATCAACGGGCTCGTATCATGCACGCTGAGCGGAACGAACTTCTGCTGTCGACTGTACATACAGTGGTGTATAGGAGGGTGTTTTTTGGTTTTCATTGCATTTCTTTCGTGATTTTCTTGGTGTTTAGCATTCCATTGGATATTCCTAAGTGTGTTTTGATGTCTAAATGTGGCAGATAAACCTGAAAACAGTGCCAAAATTAGGAGGGGTACTGTACATACAGTGGTGTAGAGGTAAGGAATTTTTTGGTTTTCATTTTTTTTTTCATGGTTTTCTTGGTGATTAGCATTACCTTGGATATTCCCATGTGTGTTTTCATGTCTAAATATGCCTGAATGCCCGGAAAACACCGCCGAATTAAGCACAGGTACTGCACAAATAAATTATATATAGGTTGGAGGTGGGTATAGGTAGGGTTTGGATGTGGTAGGGGAATAATGTTCATTATCCAGATGTTGCCACTATGTGGGCATGCCTTTGGCTCTGTTATGTCCAGAAAAATGAGGGATTACTGTGTAAATATATATATATATATATATATATATATATATATATATATATATATATATATATATATATATATATATCATCATGATCATCATCATCCGGACCTCCCTTCCCACCCAAGGGCAGGGTGAGGAGTAGCAATGTCCAGACAGCACAAACTTGCCTAATCCAAATAGGCCACACTTCCATTCACTCTCCATTCAAGCCCCAGAATCCTGGCTCTACCAAATACGCCAGAAACATTGACCACATCGTGCAGCTTCACACAAACGTATCCGATTGAGTCAATCCGGACGTTGCCATGCTCACAAGGGGTGCCAAAATCCCTGATCATGCACTTCTTCTCACAACATTCACCCAGCCAGCTCGATGTCATGTCTATTCCCTAGGCTCACCGACTTCCAAACCTCTCTTCCTCAAACACTCATCCACCATATCTCTCTAACGTCTCCTTGGCCTACCTCGCCTACACCCTTCTTCAAATTCGCTCAGGTATACCTTTTTCACCACTCTATTGTTACCCATTCCTTCCACATGACCATACCATCTCAGGACACTCTCTTCGATTATGGTGTCCACCGAGACATCTTTCACGAATCACATTATTTTGTATCCTATCCACCCTCTGTACTCCACATACTCTCCTCAGCAGTCCCATCTCCACTGCTCTTACTCTTGACTTTTCATTTTCATGCCACACCATAGACTTACACCCATATGTTAAAGTTGGCACTAACACTCTCTCATGTAAGCCTCGTGCAGCTGCAACACTAAAGCCTCTGCTTCTTATCAAGGCCTTCATTGCACTAGGTACTTTTCTTCCTTGTGCCACTCTGCTTTCAACTACTTTTGCACATTTTCCACTCTTTTCTGTCACTGTACCCAAGTGTTTGAACTCTCTCACCAGTTCCAGTCTCTCTCCTTTCACTGTGACATCACACTGGGATTCACCTTCTCTCTCAATAACCATCACTTTACTCTTCTCTACATTTACTTTCAAGGCACGACGCTCACGGACATCAGCAAAACTCTGCACTAGAATATATATATATATATATATATATATATATATATATATATATATATATATACATATATACTTGATCCCTGATGACCTGTGTTGTTCTTTATGTAATAAGGTGCGTTTGGCTCCAAACACTCTTCAGGGCATGGTATGTAGAAACAATATTATTCTCATAGTGCCATTTGATATTGGTGCAACTTTACAAGTGAAGATATTCTTTACCCGTAAGGCATGGGACGACAAACACACCCACCTGTTGTTATATCAAATCCCAATATGCAGTTGACACTATTTTAAACTTCACTTCATCCAGTTTTGATTACTCGTTATATAAATTAAATTGCCAAAACATTACCAAACATATCTGTGTAGTTTATCGTTCCCCCAATGCTTCTTCGGAACCCAGTATATTTGATTCCATATCCACTCAGTTGAGTAACCTTGACCTTGCCCTTGGCAATGAAATTACCATTTTGGGTGATTTTAACATACACAATGTTGAAAGGTTATTGCATTCTGCCCGGACTGACGACGATGGTCTAGAATGCGAGCTGTTTGCGGAATCGTATAATCTCACCCAGTTGGTAAAGCAACCAACCAGAATACCTGATAATCCTGACCATAATGCCCATCTCTTGGATTTATTCTTGACAAATAATCCAGATCAATACAGGATAGAGGTACTGTCACCATTTGGATCCTCTGACCACAATCTCATCAAAGCCTCATTATTACCCCTCCTACACCTCCCCATTCTGAACCTGTCAGGGTGACCCGATGGCACTTTGACAGGGCAGACTGGGATGGATTTAGAAATTATCTTGCTGATGTTCCATGGCAGTCTTTCTTCTCTAGTGATCCCAATTCTACCCAGTCCCACATTTGCGACTTAATACTAGCTGGTATGGATTTATTCATACCAAGTCAACAATTCACCAAAAGATCAAACTCTCCAAAATGGTTTGATGGCAATTGTGCCAGAGCAACAGCCCAAAAGTCATTAGCATATAACTCTTACTTAAAATCAAAAACATTTGAATCACTCTCCCAATTTAAAATTGCTAGAAATCATGCAAAAGCTGTATTAAATCTATCTAAATCAAACTTTCTTCAAAAGCAAGCATCAAAACTACTTAACAACCCTAATGACAATAGAATATTCTGGTCAACTCTTAATTCTTTCAATAATAACTTTAACAAGTCATCTTCCATTCCCCCACTAAAATCTTCAGATGGCAATATTACAATTGACCCACGTGGGAAAGCAGATATCTTTGCTAGTACCTTTGCAAGAAACTCTACCATAGATGATACCAGCCAGAATGTCTCAGTACTGGAACTTGATTCTCCCGAAATTGCCCCACTTAAAATACAGACAAGATACGTAAAATCCATCCTAGACAATTTACCTACCAACAAAGCTCCAGGCCCAGATGGAATTCCGCCAATTGTTTTGAAAAAGTGTTCCCCTGAACTTGCCTCTGTCCTAGCTAAATTATTCAGACTATGCATACGTACTTCTTTATTCTCAAATTCATGGAAAGAAGCCAATATCCACCCAGTTCCGAAGAAAGGAAGTTCGTCTGACCCCTCCAATTACAGACCAATAGCGTCACATCTTCTCTTAGTAAGGTATTTGAAACTTTAATTAGTAAGCATATTGTTAAACATCTTGAATCCAATAACTTAATTAGTGATAGACAATATGGTTTTCGCCACGAATGATCCACCATTGACATGCTCAATCTTTTAACTCATACCATCCATCAATCAATTGATCTTTTTGGAGAAACTCATGCAGTAGCTCTTGATATCTCTAAAGCTTTCGACAGAGTATGGCACCGTTCCCTGCTGTGCAAACTCCCTTGCTATGGACTAACGTCTTTTGTTCCTTTGATTTCTTCATATCTTAGTGACAGGAAAATAAGAGTAAAAGTAGATGATGTATATTCCAATTTCCACTCAATTAACGCCGGCGTGCCGCAGGGATCAGTTATGGCGCCAACCCTATTTCTGGTTCATATTAATGATCTCTTATCTGTCACTCACAATCCCATTCACTCATATGCAGATGACTCAACACTACATATTTCATTCACACTCAGACATCCATTTACAAAGTCTAATATCTCTACCTCTCAACTCAGTACAGCCATCTCCATAAATCAAGATCTATCTACAATCAGTGAATGGGGACAAAACAACCTTGTCTCTTTTAATGCTAGTAAAACTAAATATATACAGTTTACTAATAGACAGATATTGCCAGATTCGTACATTACCTTCAGTGCTACTAATATTCCCATCTCCAAAAGTATTGAAATTCTTGGTGTTTCACTTAACAGTGACCTCAACTGGACCTATCATGTCAGATCACTTGCTAAAACCGCCTCAAAGAAACTTGGATTATTGTACAGAGTCCGTAACTTCTTCGCCAATGAGCAGTTATCTATAATTTATAAGAGTCATGTGCGCTCTCAGCTTGAATATTGCTCACCCTTGTGGAATGGTTGTGGAGAGGTTGCATTAAGACAACTAGACAAAATTCAGAATAAAGCCGTTAGAATCATTAACAACCCTGCCATTACATATAAACTACCTCCCCTGCAAGTAAGAAGGAATGTTGCCTCCCTTGCATTATTTTACAGATATTTTTTTGGCAAATACTCAGACGAAGTTGCGTCCATGGTGCCACCTCTCCATGCCTTCCCTCGTGCTACACGGGCATCTGGTAGCGCTCATGACTGGAATGTCACTCAACCATATTGCAGAACTTCTGCCTATCAGAATTCTTTCATTCCCCGAACTGCATCTCTCTGGAACTCGCTTCCCCAGAGTTGTTTTCCTCCAAATTTCAACCCACAACTGTTCAAGTCTAACTGTTACAGATATTTTATGAACAGAGGACACCAGTAATCTGGTGTATGGATTTTTTTTTTTTACCCATTTGTTTTTCCTTCCTCCGTTCTGTTATTTAAAAATATATATATATATATATTTCGTAACCTTTGATAGTCGGGGAGCACTAGTATATGTTGCAAAATCGTTTTAGTAAACTGCAACATCCACTCACACCATCAGCAAACCATCATCTCACTGTACCACTTGATTAACCCCTCTGGTGCTATTCAGGTCGATCGATCCTTTTTCAGGATTATGCAAGATCTCTAATGTGATTGATAGACAGGCTTCACGGAAAAGCTGGGGACAACATGCTCCACCCCGATTCTGACGTATATCCCTTCCAACCAATCAGAACTAAGTGCTGAATAGGCGGGAAGGAGGATCCAGGCCTAAACCCACGGTGGGGGAAGGGTTCTCCCACGGCCCTCTCACGTCCCCCCCTTTACCTCACTATAGTAGGACTCGCGCACGTTTGCGGCTGTGGTGTGGCCCGCACCTGTGTACAGTGTTGCCACGTTTTCTATGCCGTTATCTCTCTCTCTCTCTCTCTCTCTCTCTCTCTCTCTCTCTCCTGGCGGGAAATGTGAGCCACCCTGAGTACTTTTGATTCTTTTATAAGTTATTTATAATTGTGCTTTCATCTGTTAATTTGGTTTTGTTATATTTAGTAGTAGATGGAGTGTCAAAGTTACTGTCTGCTGAGAGGTTTGTTACGTTACTGATTCATACACCCCGACGTAGTGGGGTGTGGGTGTAGGTGTGGGTGGGAGTGTGGATGTGGGTTTGTTGGGGTGGTGGTCCAGGGGGGAGGGGAAGTGTGAAGGGGGATTTGACCTGAGACACCCAGGAGGGATTAAGAAGGGAGGGAAGGGGACGGGGGGCTGGATTCACCTACCACGTGGTCAGTATTAGAAGAGAGAGAGAGAGAGAGAGAGAGAGAGAGAAATTACGTGTATAGATATATGTGCATCAATAGGAACAATGTATATCAGTGTGTGCAGTATGTACAAAGGAACAAATGAATACAAAGAAGGCAGTGACAGACCTCTCTCTCTCTCTCTCTCTCTCTCTCTCTCTCCTGGCGGGAAATGTGAGCTACCCTGAGTACTTTTGATTCTTTTATAAGTTATTTATAATTGTGCTTTCATTTGTTAATTTGGTTTGGTTATATTTAGTGATGCCGACAATGCATTCAATGCATGCCCCTCTCCTGCCTATCTCTCTCTCTCTCTCTCTCTCTCTCTCTCTCTGTAGGGAAGCTATCTGTCAGTGCTGCCACTCACAAGAATTATATGAATTATTTCTTTTACTTTGGATATTGGCATATTTCTTCTTTTTTCAGGCTCATTATCTTATATTCATAACTGTAATATTATTAACCACCCTAAAACTACGCTAAAAAACATTAAAAGTGACTGCTATTTCTTTTAGCAACACTGTACAATATGTATGCCATGTTCTGTGTTACTGTATAAATATTTTATGCATAATAAGATTACTGTTGATTCATCCATCAAAATACACAAGTGTAAGTTTTATTCATCTGAATTTATCGAATTTGTGATGCCTTGTACATAAACAGCTTCCGTTTCACATCGCAAGTTGGGGAAACGTGGCACCATTGTCCACAGGTGTGGGCCACACCTAAGCCGCAAACGGGCGGGAATCAGACTATACCTTTGTTCCCTCTCCCCCTCTCTCACCTCTGACCGCCTCCTTCTCCCTCCCTCCCCCTCCCCCACCATCCTCCATCACGCCGCCGTGATTCCCCGCCCCCTTTCCCTGTCTCCCTGGGGAGGGCTATATCCCTTCTATCCATCCTCCACACCCTTGTACTCCCTCTCTGCCGGTCCTCTTTGTCTGGTGATTGTTTCCCACCTCCTTTCCCCCGTACCACCCTTCCAGGCCCCTCCCCACCCCACCCCCACCCCCTGTAGTACGCTGTACGCTTACAAATCACCTTCCCCCCTACCTAGATTATTATACATCATTGTTACTATTCATGTCGCGTGTTTTAATTTATTACACAGCTATGAGGGAAGGGGATGGGGGAGGGAAGGTAGGGAGGAGAGAAGTGTTGCGGGGGAAGGGGGTTGGGAGTGAGTGAGGAACAACGATATAATTAATTTGCATATTATTGTTCGGAAAAAAAAAATATGCTGGGAAATTCTGAAGGGGGAAGGGGAAGGGGAGGAAGAGAGGGAGGTGTGATAGGAGTGGATGAGGAAGGTCATGGGAGGGGAGGAATGAAGGAGGAATGAGGGCAGAATGGCGTGGGAGCGCATAGAAAACGGGAGTCGCGTCGCCAATAAGGGTAACTTTACATAAAATTTGACGGGTTATAGCTCATGAACCACTTGGTTTAAAATGCTCGGGTTTTGGCATAAGGTGTGTAAATTTAAGTTCTAAAACTTGGGCATAACATTTTTTTACTTCTGCAAAAGTAAAAAAAATCGGTTTCATATACAGATTTTCACGCCAGTTCGGCTGATTGAATTGCATACCCAAGGGGTTAAGGCAAGTCTTCTGTATCCCTGCTGATGCTTAACAGATTATGTCATCCTCTCTCTCTCTCTCTCTCTCTCTCTCTCTCTCTCTCTCCAATTACTACTAAGTGGGTGCATACCACAGCAGCCTCTCTGATTAATATAATGTACTATTATAGATCTCAGCAATGAAGGCAGGTGGAGGTCAATGAACCTCCTTATCTCAAACAGATAAGTGAGTATATGTTGTAATGACCCTTGTGCAGTATAAAAGCATTTTTCACACACACACACACACACACACACACACACACACACACACACACACACACACACATACACACACACACACACACACACACTGTACACCACGTGTCGTGATATAAATTGCCGTATGGCGTACCACTGACGGAGATGTAATTTCATACTGAAATATTGCATCAAGTGTTTAAAATTTGCTCATTTTTATATAGATTTTCTTCAGTTCTATATCTTCTACTGTGTTTTATTTCATTTACTTGTTCCATAAATCTGTAAAGAATGCTGGCATTCAATTCTTCATTAACCCCTAAAGTACTAATAGGATCGATCAATCCTTTTCCAGAATTTGTCTTGATGCCAAATAGGATCGATAATGGAACCTTTGTAAAAAATTGCTGACACTAGGCTTCGGCCTGATTGTGACGTAGGCCTATATCGATGCAAACCAACGAGAATTAAGTCCTGAGTAGGGAGGGGGGATGATCTGAGCCCCTACCCATGGTGGGCAGGGTGAAACCCCCACTGCCCTCTCGCCACCTACCTCAATCTCAAACCTTTTGGTCCCTCTCTCCCTCACTAGCTTGTGACTGGACTCACAGCTCCTACCAACTCTATAAAGCTGATTTTTCCATGTCACACTCCCCCCACCATCCTCCCTCCACTTTCCTTCCTCATTCTCCCCCCTCCACCCCTTCATGCTCGCTCCACCCCTTCATACTCCCTCCAGCTACTTTCTTACTGTGGCTACGTGGTAAACATTTGACATATGAGAATGATATATACATTTTCTGATGTGTAAAATCAAGATCTTACATTATATAATAACAATATTAATGTAGGTGCAATTTTTTTTTCTTTCCCTATATGCAAAGATTGCCAGTTTCAGTTTCTGACGATCTTTGACAGGCTATAGCTCAGTAACCAGCTGGTCTAGAATGCTCTGGTTTGCGGCGTGTATATACATACATATATATATATATATATATATATATATATATATATATATATATATATATATATATATATATATATATATATATATGCAAATTGATGCGGGGAGAAATGTAAATAGGACCAGCCTCTGTTTTCATTCTCTCCGACAAGGAGAGTATGTTTTCACCCGTGTTTGCTTGTTTGTTTGTTTGCATCTTAGATATATTACTCAAAATCTAAAAGAGAGATTTGGACCAAATGTGGTGGGTAGATAGCCCATATCCTAGGGAACAATCGATTGAGTTTTTGGACCGATCCGGATCTTATTAAGATCCTGAATTTGGAAAACATTTTTTGCAAAACCCTCATTAATTATGAGAAAACCTAAGCCATTATGAAGAGTGGTTTGGAAATTTTGTTGCCCTTGTTGGAGAGATGGACTCCAGTGTGTGTCCCTCTAGTTTCTCGTGTGGTCAGTTTGCAGACAATTATTCATGGTGAAGTTTCTGCATATCTATCTATCTGTCTACTTGTCAACATTGGGGGAGAGAGAGAGAGAGAGAGAGAGAGAGAGAGAGAGAGAGAGAGAGAGACCCGGCCATCTTAAAAGAATTAAAATGCTGAAACTGGTAAAATAGCTTTTATGTATGTAGACTAAACCCGTCACTTCAACGTCGAGGTTTAGTTAAAGAAGGGTGGTTACGCGAGGATGGGGAGGAGGGTGTAAGGAATGCAAGGAGAAAGGCTGGAGGAAGGTTAGATGCAGAAGCTTAGAGAAATGGGAAGAGGAAGAAAAAGGAAGAACACTAAAAGAGGAAGACAAAGGGGAAAGTGCGAGGGGTAATGCCTAGACAAGAGAGGGAGAGTGGTGAAGGGAAGAGACAGATGATGTAAAGGATAAGAAAATGATGCAGCTGCTACTGATGTTTTAAAAAGCATGATGATAATGATGATGATAATGATGATGATGATGATAGTGCACAGGAGAAAAAAAAATGATGATAATGATGATCATGAACGGGAGGAGGAGGAGGAGCAGATGGTAGAGGTGGAGGAGAGGAAGGATAATAATAGGTAGGGAGGGAGAGCATCATCCACTCACTCAGTGCAGGGATGCCTTATGATCTATAAACTGAGTGACAAGTGTTACGGAACAGAGAAAGATAATGTACACTTTAAGTGAGAATACTAAAAAATCACTACTGTCCCGTAAAGTTCCAGGTTCGAAACAAAAGAGTTAGGTAAAATTACAAGTTAAAGTTTAATGCCCAAACTAACAACAAAACATTCAAGACTCATAAGGATAATGTAATGGCAAAAACAGGTTAAATATATGGTTAACTGCAATAGCCTCTATTAACACGAAATTAGCATTAGTAAATTTATCTAAGTTAGCCCTGATGAAATGAAAAACACTGGGTAATGCTCAGTTAATGCAAGATAAATAATTACAAATACAAACTATTATTACCACTGGCTGACAAAATGAATTCTACACAATTTACAGAAACTTTCCAGGCCTAAGAATTAACCTTATGCTATACAGTACAAGAACAAAATGCAATAACACTTATACTCAAATCACACAGCTGCTAGATGGTTGGAGACTTCCTGAGAAATTCACAATAATAATAACTGTACAGGGGAGGACAGAGATGTGAACAAAATGAGGAGCAGATCTAAGTGGCAATGATGCAGAGACTGAGCTCATTATATAGGGGCCAGCAGAGCTTGATACAACTTGTAAGAAGGACGCGCAAATGAAGCCATGGGGACAAAGAGTTGACAATCCCACTCTGAATAACAGAGAGAACGACTTACTCTACTATAATGGTAGAAGGGGGGGACTGAGGCAGAACACGCTCGTGATCAAACATGCAGCATACTGTGCGTTAAAATTACACAAAGGATGATGAAATCATAGGCTATGTAACACCTCCCCACAAAGAAAAAAGAAATTTACAAAGGAAATTTCTTATTACTCTAAAACAATCTGTATATGCCATTACAGAACATGCAAAAGTGTTTCCTAATGTTACAAAACATGAGATCTCCCTTGCACGTTCAGTCATAGGTACTTGCCAGTATCCCTTTACCAAATCAAACTTACTTATGTACCTAGCCTTTCCGATCTTGTCTATGCAATCTTCCACACGAGGGAGAGGGTAAGTGTCTGTTTTGGTTATCTGATTAACACGTCTGTAGTCAATGCAAAGCTGCTGTGACCCACCTGGCTTAGGGACTAGAGTGACAGGAGAACTCCACTCGCTCTGACAGGGCTCAATCATCTTGTGGTCCAACAGGTAGCCAAGCTCCTTCTGGATGAGAGGAACTTTCACTGGGTTCACACGGTAAGGAGGCAATTTAATTGGCTTTGCGTCTCCAACATCGACATCATGCATCAACACATTGGTTCTTCCTGGAGTGGCACGGAACACTTGCGGGTACTCCTGCAGTAATGCCGAAAACTCCTGCCTTTCCTTGGGAGGTAGATGAGAAAACTTAGTCTGGAGATCATTCATGATATCAGGATTCTTCCCCAAACTATCACTCAGGCTCATACTGCATGGAAGAGCTTCACTTGCAGACTCGGGTGGAACAGCTACAGTGCAGACTGGATTATTTTCGTCCCGCCTGTGATATAACTTTAGCATGTTGATGTGACATAGTTGCTTGCTCTTTCTACGATCTGGTGTGGCGATGACATAGTTGACATCACTGAGTTTCTTCTCCACGAAATAAGGACCACTAAACTTGGCTTGAAGAGGTTGCCCATGTACTGGTAGCAGAATCAAAACTTGATCTCCTGGCTGAAAGTGGCGTAACCTGGATTTCTTATCATACCAAGTCTTCATCTTCTCCTGAGCAGCTCCTAAATTCTCTCTCGCCAGCTGTAAAGCAGTGGACAGCCGTTCTTTGAACTTCATCACATACTCCAGCAGGTTGACGTCATTTTCCTCCGACAGCCAGCATTCCTTGAGTAGCTTAAGGGGTCCTCTTACTTCATGGCCAAACAGTAGTTCAAAAGGTGAGAAGTCCAGTGATTCATTTGGAGATTCTCTTGCGGCAAACACAACGAATGGAAGACCTTTATCCCAGTCTTTCTGATGTTCCAAACAGTATTTCTTGAGCATCGATTTGAGTGATTGATGATATCTCTCCAACGCTTCTTGAGTCTGGGGATGGTAAGCTGAAGACGTGATCTGGGTGATGCCCAACTCTTTCAGAGACTGCTTGAAAACGTTTGACATGAAATTACTTCCCCGGTCTGACTGTACCTCCTTGGGCAGACCAAACTTTGTGAAGAACCCTAGCATTTCTTTAACCACGTTCTTTACTGAGATATTTCTAAGTGGAATGGCTTCAGGATAACGAGTAGCCATATCAATCATGGTCAACACATAAGAAAATCCTGAAGAAGTCTTAGGAAGAGGGCCCACAATATCCACCAACACACAGGTGAAAGGCGCCTCAAAAGGAGGAATGGGAACTAGAGGTGCAACCTTTTCGGTCTGATTACACTTCCCCACAACTTGACAGGTGTGACAAGACTTACAATACCAGGAAACATCCCTGAAGATACCTGGCCAGTAGAAGTGTTTCAAAATGCGTGCCACAGTCTTCCTCACTCCAAGGTGTCCTGCCAAACTGGAATCATGAGCCACTCTAATGATATCCTGCCTACAAACACGAGGGATGACAACTTGATGTACAACCTCCCATTCACAGTCGGCTGATGCTGTTGGGGGTCTCCACTTCCTCATAAGTACTCCTGACTTTACATAATAACAAGTAGAAGCACCGGCTGACTCTTCTTCACTGTAAGCAGAGTTAGCTAGACCTTTCAACTCAGAGTCAGCAACCTGCAACTCAACCAACTCTTGACGAGACAAATTATCAACACTACGGGGTACTGCCTCATCTGGTGAGTGGTCCAAATTAGCAAGAAAAGTGTCAGCTAGGATAACATCATCATCATCATTATCCTCTAAATCACCAGTAACTTTAGACTTAGCCCTAGTGACAGCACATGCAGGGAACACATCAGGGACATCACAATCCTGGGCCGCAGCCACTGGCTCACTAGACAACTGAGGAGCTGGACACACTTGACTTCCACCAATATCATTTCCAAGTAAGAAAGTTACACCTGACATTGGGAGTGTCTCAACCAACCCAACCATAACGGAACCATTAACAAAACCAGACTCTAAATTCACTCTGCACAGAGGGACAGAGAAGTAATTATTCCCTACACCTTGTAAGATTACAGTTTCATCAGAGGAATTAACATTAGAGCCTAGAACACTGGTCAGCATAAGGGATTGGCAAGCACCTGTGTCACGATATATTTTAACTGATTTCCTGTCATTATTGTCCAGAGGACTGACAAAACCATCAGACAGGAAATTAGCACATGAACTCTTGAGAGTGTCACCCACGTTACTGCTCAAAAGAGGAGCTCCATCATGAGAATTTAAGTTACCCCTCAAAGCAGGTTCAGTTAACTCAGTTAAAGAATTCTGGGAACTCTCAAGAGTGGACACTAGACCAATTGACTGAATATTTAAAGACTCCTTTTTGTTCACATCATGCTGTCTCCTGAAACATCTCTCCGTAGTATGACCAAGCTTACTACAATAAGTACATTTACTTTTCTGAAATCTAGAGGTGAAGCTGGTATTTACTTCCTGAGAAACATCATCCTTATTCTCTTTCCTGTTACCTGTACTCTGAGTAGAGGCAACGTACTTACGCTCAGCTTTCCCTTTTTCTTTAGAATATCTCTTGTGAGTGAGAACATATTCATCAGCTAAAACTGCAGCATCAGACAAATTATCTATTCTTTTCTCATCAAGATATAGGCTTACATCTTTATAAATACACCTTTTGAAGTCCTCCAGCAAAATCATCTGCTTAAATTTGTCAAAATCAGAATCCACATTCTTAGAATTTAACCACTGCTCTAACAGATCTTCTTTGATTTTTGCATACTCAACATGGGATTGCTTATCTTGCTTGTAAGTTGTCCTAAATTTTACTCTATAGGCTTCAGGAACAAGCTCATAGGCCTTAAGAATCAAGCTCTTAACTACATCATAATTATCAGATTGATCCTGAGGCAAAGATGCATAAGTTACTTGAGCTTTACCGGTGAGAACAGTTTGAAGGAGTACTGGCCAATACTTTTTAGGCTATTTAAAACCTGTAGCAACCCTCTCAAACAACTGAAAATACTTTGTTAAATCAGATTCATTAAAAGGAGGGACAAGTTTAACATTTTTAGCCACATCAAAATCATCAGAGCTAGATGATCCAGTTCCATCTTGTTTCATGCGATACTCATGGTCTGCCTGAATCCTAGCAATTTCAACTTGTGCCTCAGCCTCCTTAGAACGGGCCTGAAATTCCGCCTCCTTAGCCTGAGACTCAGCCTCCTTAGCACGTGCTTGAAATTCAGCCTCCTTAACACGAGACTCCGCCTCCTTAGCCTGAGCCTCCTGCAGGGCTAGCTGTAACTTAGCTAATTCAATCTGTGTTTGCTCATTTGGAGGAGTTACATTAAACAAGCTTTCATTAATCATGTCAACAATTTGATCTTTAGAATGATAAGAGCGAACAGCAATTCCCAATTGTTGAGCAACAAGCTTAAGTTCATTCTTTGTTCTGTTTTCTACATCACACACTGTTTGCACATTTGACAAAAAATCTTTGGCTTCATCAACTGTAGTAATAGTAGACATCATGAATAAGTAACAGTCACAAAATATCAAGCAATATCCTTATGATAATATCCTGAATATCCTGATATGAGGTCGCCAAATTTATGTTACGGAACAGAGAAAGATAATGTACACTTTAAGTGAGAATACTAAAAAATCACTACTGTCCCGTAAAGTTCCAGGTTCAAAACAAAAGAGTTAGGTAAAATTACAAGTTAAAGTTTAATGCTCAAACTAACAACAAAACATTCAGGACTCATAAGGATAATGTAATGGCAAAAACAGGTTAAATATATGGTTAACTGCAATAGCCTCTATTAACACGAAATTAGCATTAGTAAATTTATCTAAGTCAGCCCTGATGAAATGAAAAACACTGGGTAATGCTCAGTTAATGCAAGATAAATAATTACAGATACAAACTATTATTACCACTGGCTGACAAAATGAATTCTACACAATTTACAAAAACTTTCCAGGCCTAAGAATTAACCTTATGCTATACAGTACAAGAACAAAATGCAATAACACTTATACTCAAATCACACAGCTGCTAGATGGTTGGAGACTTCCTGAAAAATTCACAATAATAATAACTGTACAGGGGAGGACAGAGATGTGAACAAAATGAGGAGCAGATCTAAGTGGCAATGATGCAGAGACTGAGCTCATTATATAGGGGCCAGCAGAGCTTGATACAATTTGTAAGAAGGACGCGCAAATGAAGCCATGGGGACAAAGAGTTGACAATCCCGCTCTGAATAACAGAGAGAACGACTTACTCTACTATAACGGTAGAAGGGGGGGACTGAGGCAGAACACGCTCGTGATCAAACATGCAGCATACTGTGCGTTAAAATTACACAAAGGATGATGAAATCATAGGCTATGTAACACAAGCCATATGGTTTCCTGTACCCAGGAAACCATTCACTACGCTGGGTGGTAACCATATACCTGGGGTTTTTGGCCTGGTTAAGTGTTCCCCAGATTCCCCAATCCAAAATCACTTAACCATGGCAGATGTTTTGGAGAAACTCGGAGGGCCTAATACCTGCCCAGGGCCCCAGCCAAATGAGCAGATTTGCATGGCCATGTGGACTGTGACAGGTGTGATTGAGGAAAGCAAGAGGGTGTAAGTGGTGAATTTGCTAAAGAGTGTGAAATATACCGTGATGACACTGCGTAAAACAAAGATGAAAGAGTGTGAAGTGGAGGAGTGGGAGGGTGTTAAATGTGCAAAGTCAGGCATGAATGGGTGAGGAAGATGCAGGGAAGGAGTTGCTTTGTTGATGCATGAGGTGTGGCAGAGTGGAATGAGAGACTACGAATGTGTCAGCTCGAGATGTATGTATGTCAAATTCAAGTTTGTGAAGGTGAAAATGGGAGTGATTGTAGCGTATGCACAATGTGATGATAGGAGTCAGAGAGAGAGAAAAAAAGGTTTTAAATGAGCCGGATGAAGCAGTGGGAGAAATACCCAGGAGCTATAATGTGATCGTAATGGGCGATATGAATGGAAGAGTAGGCACTGGTCCTGAGCTTCACATAATGGGTTGTAATGGAATACCAGGAGAAAATGATAATGGAAAACGACTGAAGGATATGTGTCAGGAAAGGATGTTGTGTTTTTATAGCTCGTATTTCAAACATAAAGATGCACATAAATGTAGTACACGGTATACAGGGAACGGGGATCATGTTGAAAGGAGCCTGATTAATTACGAGCTTGTAGAGAGGTCGATGCTGGGAATGGTTGCTCATACGAGGGCCGTGAGAGGACGATGTGGAGGTCTGTTAGAGCATATGATTGTGGTATGCAAGATCAAGCTGAGAGGACTGAGGTGGACCAGGAGCAAGGGGAGCAGTTAGGGAGAAAGACTGAAAGTCGAGAAGCTGAGTATCAAAGAAATGACAGATGAATACACGACCAAAGTAGAGGACGAGTTAGAATCAGTGAACTGGAATGAAATGGATCTGGACAGCCTGTGGAATGCGTATAGGGATTTCTTAGTTAGGAATGCTAAAGTGGTGTGTAACAACAGAGTAAGAAACAAAGAAGAAAGGTACGACATCGTGGGATGATGAGGTCAAGAGAGCAGTGAAGGAAAAGAGGATGAAGTGGCTAGAGTGGTTACAAGACAGCGATTCAGTTGATATAGGAACTGAATATATTGAGAGCAAAAAGCACGTAAAGAGACTAGTGAAGAGGAAAAAGAAGGAGGTAAGTGATGATCTAGGAAGAAAAATGAATATAACCTTCTCTGAAAATAGAAAGTTATTCTGGAATGAGATGCGGAAATGTAGCAGTGACAGTGGAGAGATTTGTGAACGTGTGAAGGATGTAAATGGTAGATTACTAACCCATGGGAATGAACAAAGGACCAGATGGAAAGAATATTTTGAAAGCCCGATGAATGAGAATAAAGAGAGCACAGCAGCTGTAAACATGATCTGTTTTTTTTAATAACAGAATGGAGGAAGGAAAAACAAATGAATAAAAAATAATAATCCATGAACCAGATTACTAGTGTCCTCTGTTCATAAAATATCTGTAACAGTTAGACTTGAACAGCCGTGGGTTGAAATTTGGAGGGAAACAACTCTGGGGAAGCGAGTTCCAGAGAGATGCAGTTCGGGGAATGAAAGAATTTTGATAGGCAGAAGTTCTGCTATATAGCAATGTGACAGTCCATTCATGAGCGCTACCAGATGCCCGAGTAGCACGAGGGAAGGCATGGAGAGGTGGCACCATGGACGCAACTTCGTCTGAGCATTTGCCAAAAGAAATATCTGTACAATAATGCAAGGAAGGCAACATTCCTTCTTACTAGCAGGGGAGGTAGTTTATGTGTAATAGCAGGGTTGTTAATAATTCTAACGGCTTTGTTCTGAATTTTGTCTAGTTGTTTTAAAGCAACCTCTCCACATCCATTCCACAAGGGTGAGCAATATTCAAGCTGAGAGCGCACATGACTTTTATTATAGCTAACTGCTCATCAGCGACGAAGTTACGGACTCTGTACAATAATCCAAGTTTCTTTGAGGCGGTTTTAGCAAGTGATCTAACATGAGAGGTCCAGCTGAGGGCATTCTTAAATGAGACGCCAAGAATTTCAATACTTTTGGAGATGGGAATATTAGTAGCACTGAAGGCAATATACGAATCTGGCAATATTTGTCTATTAGTAAATTGTATGTATTTAGTTTTACTAGCCAAGGTTGTTTTGTCCCCATTCACTGATCGTAGATACAGCTTGATTTATGGAGATGGCCGTACTGAGTTGAGAGGTAGAGATATTAGACTTTGTAAATGGGTGTCTGAGTGTGAATGAACTATGTAGTGTTGAGTCATCTGCATATAAATGGATGGGATTGTGGGTGACAGAAAAGAGATCAGTAATATGAACCAGGAATAGGGTTGGTGCCAGAACTGACCCCTGCGGCACGCCGGCATTAACTGAGTGGAAATTGGAATATACATCATCTACTTTTACTCTTACTTTCCTGTCACTAAGATATGAAGAAATCAAAGGAACTAAAGACGTTAGACCATAGCAAGGGAGTTTGGACAGCAGGGAACGGTGCCATACTCTTCCGAAAGCTTTAGAAATATCAAGAGCTACTGCATAAGTTTCTCCATGTAGATCAATTGATTGATGGATGGTATGAGTTAGGAGATTATCTCAATGGTGGATCTTTCGTGACGAAAACCATATTGTCTGTCACTAATTAAGTTGTTAGATTCAAGATGTTTAACTATGTGCTTATTAATTAAAGTCTCAAATACCTTACCAAAAGAAGATGTAACAGCTATTGGTCTGTAATCTGAGGGGTCAGAGGAACTTCCTTTCTTCGGAATTGGGTGGATATTGGCTTCTTTCCATGAATTTGGGAATAAAGAAGTACGTACGTATAGTCTGAATAATTTAGCTTGAACAGAGGCACGTTCAGGGGAACACTTTTTTCAAAACAAATGGTGGAATTCCATTAGGGCCTGGAGCTTTGTTGGTAGGTAAATTGTCTAGGATGGATTTAACGTATCTTGTCTGTATTCTAAGTGGGACAATTTCAGGAGAGTCAAGTTCTAGTACTGGGACATTCTGGCAGGTATCGTCTATGGTAAAGTTTCTGGCAAATGTACTGGCAAAAATATCTACTTTCCCACGAGGGTCATTTGTAATGTTGCCATCTGAAGATTTTAGTGTGGGAATGGAAGATGATTTGTTAAAGTTATTATTGAAAGAATTAAGAGTTGACCAGAATATTCTATTGTCATTAGGGTTGTTAAGTAGTTTTGATGCTTGGTTTTAAAGAAAGTTTGATTTAGCTAGATTTCATATAGCTTTTGCATGATTTCTAGCAATTTTAAATTGAGAGAGTGATTCAGATGTTATTTGATTTTAAGTATGAGTTATATGCTAATGACTTTTGGGCTGTTGCTCTGGCACAATTGCCATCAAACCATTTTGGAGAGTTCGATCTTTTACTGAACTGTTGACTTGGTATGAATAAATCCATACAAGCTAGTATTAAGTCGTAAATGTGGGACTGGGTGGAATTGGGATCACTAGAGAAAAAAGACTGCCATGGACTGTCAGCAAGATAATTTCTAAATTCATCCCAGTTTGCCCTGTCAAAGTGCCATCGGGTCACTCTAACAGGTTCAGAACGGGGAGGTGTGGGGGGGGGGTAACTAATGAGGCTTTGATGAGATTGTGGTCAGAGGATCCAAGTGGTGACAGTACCTCTATCCTGTATTCATCTGGATTATTTGTCAAGAATAAATCCAAGAGATGGGCATTATGGTCAGGATTATCAGGTATTCTGGTTGATTGCTTTACCAGCTGGGTGAGACTAAACGATTCTGCAAACAGCTCGCACTCTAGACCAGCGTCATCAGTCCTGGCAGAATGCAATAACCATTCAACATTATGAATGTTAAAATCACCCAAAATGGTAATTTCGGTGCTAAGGGCAAGGTCAAGGTTACTCAACTGTGTGGATATGGAATCAAATACACTGGGTTTCGAAGAAGCATTGGAGGAGCGATAAACTACCAGTACACAAATACATTTGGTAATATTTTGACAATTTAGTTTATATAATGAGTAATCAAAACTGGATGAAGTGAAGTTTAAAATAGTGTCAACTGCATATTGGGAGTTGATATAGGAACAGGTGTCGTCCTTGTTACGGAAGTTTGTAAGGAGATGGTAACCCGGAAAACAAAATGGGGATATATCAGTAGAGGGTGAGATTTGTGGTTCTGTGAGGAAAAGGGCCAAAGGGGATGTGGACTGAAGGAAAAAATGAACTGAGTTTAAATCTGCGGTAAGGCTGCGGATGTTGGTGAAGAATAAGGCCGCACTTTCACTTTTCACTGACGAGCATTACCGGAAATAGCAACAGTCGCTGCCAGCACAGTCGCTTGATGGCGATCGGGAGGACCCTGTGCCGCCAGATATATATATATATATATATATATATATATATATATATATATATATATATATATATATATATATATATATATATATATATATATATAAATATATATATATATATATATATATATATATATATATATATATATATATATATATCGGTATATATTATATAAATATATATATATATATATATATATATATATATATATATATATATGTATATATATATATATATATATATATATATATATATATATATATATATATATATATATATATATATATATATATATCGGATATATATATAAATATAAATATATATATATATATATATATATATATATATATATATATATATATATATATAAAATACTCCTTCATTCTTTCCTTGTCCTTCTGCCTACGGGTGACTTTACACTCTCTCTTCTGTCTTTCTTTCCTTCATTCTTTCCACTTCCTTCAGCCTGTGGGTCTCTACACTGAGTGACAGGCCAAATGGTTTCCTGTGCACCAGGAAATCATTTATTACGCTGGGTGGTAACCATATAACGAAATTTTGGCACCTGGTGGTTTAATGGGTAATTATTGCGCTCCAATCGGATTGAGCTGGTGAAGGTTTATGTCCAAGGGATGGTTGGGGTTGATTGCTCATGTAATGCCACTCAGGGATGAGTGAGGCTGGTCACTCTCATCTTAATGTCGGGACCTACTGCCTAGCCCCGGGCTCCTACGCTCCTCATGGGGCATTGTAGGATTGGATGATGGATATATATATATATATATATATATATATATATATATATATATATCCTCCCAACCATAGAGGTAGGATTAGGGTAGAGTCGGCGTGAGAAGGCTTCGGTGAAGCCAGAGAACTGTCAAACGGCCATATTGGTCAAGTCAAGAGGTCACGGCAACACCTACTTTATGAAGAAGATTGCTGTGCACTCCTGCCACTATGGCTGTGCCCATAGAGGTAAGAGTCCTAATCCTACCTCCGTGGGTGTGGCCATGAGATTATTAAGCCTTTAATACCTCCAGCTGTGTGTCCACCTGGTATTCTTCAGGGAGAATGCCAGAAACAAAGTAGACTTCATTCTACCTCTGGTTTTAGTTGTAGTTCAGCTGTGGGTGTGAGACGTTCTGTCCTAAGTTGTAACTCACCATCAAATAACCTAAGACTCCAAAAATGCCCACCACTTGTACCGCATTTGGGTGTAAAGAAAGAGGAGATAAGAAATCTGACCCATCCATTACATTTCACCGGTGAGTATCTTTAGAGTGAATTATAATTTGTAAGTGTACATTATGTATATGACTGGAGTTAGTAAAGTCAAGCTGAATATTATATAGAATAATAGATATAAACTTTTTTCATAATGTGCTGATGTATATTATTTTAAATCGTCTGTCTTCCATCCTTCATTTTACCATATGTTCTTAAATGCTTCCTTTTTTTTCATTCATTAACTACTTTCTTTTCTCCTTCCATTCATAACCTACTTTCTTCCTCATTTTTTCTGTTTGCAACTAAGAAAACACTCGCGCCTGGTCAGCGGAACCAAGTCAGACAGCTGTCAAAGGGGTCGCCGCCATGTTGGTCGGGTCAGGTCTGTCGGCCTCACTCTGACCTACCCGTGGTTAATCCCTTATGCCGCCTCTACCTACTCCTACCTCTATGCTCCCAACCAAACATGAATTTTATTGCAATTGATTTGACGGGCGTTCCTGTTGGATCATCGTCTACTAAAGGTCCAACTGCATTGCCTCCTGTGCTTATGGGCAGTGTGCCACCGAAAGTGAGTAGTCTAGGCACTGTGCTGGAAAATTAGACTCTTGGATGTTAAACAAACTGAAATAGATGAAGATCTATGTATACAATGTAAGAAGCCTTGCAGAAGATTACAAACTTGATAACCTGATGGCTGAACTGGAAAACATTAGTTGGGATACTATAGGTTTGAGTGAGGTCCACAGAAAAGAAGAAAAAGTAATTCATCTTGAAGACAGCAAACACCTATTTTACTACAGAGGAAAAGAAAATGAAAGAGTGAGTGGTGTAGGATTTCTAATTAACAATAATCTTGCAAACAACATTGTTAAATTCAGCAGTGTATCTGACAGAGCAGCATTTGTTGTCATTAGACTATGCAAAATATATACCATGAAAGTCATACAAGTATATACACCAACTTCTCAAAGCCCACATGAAGAAATAGAAACATTCTATGATGACATCTCCCTAATTATGGAAGAAGAAAAGACAACATATACTATACTCATGGGAGACTTCAATGCAAAAGTTGGGAAGTCGAAAAATGGAGAAGCATGTATGGGAAAATTTGGAGTGGGAGAAAGGAATGAAAGAGGAGAAATGCTGGTAAATTTTGCTAAAATGTTTAACATGAGAATAATGAACACATTCTTCCACAAAAGAACAGGAAGAAAGTGGACCTGGAGAAGCCCAAATGCAGAAACACAGAATGAAATCGACTTCATTATAGCAGATAATAACACAATCACATATGTCACAGTTATAAAAAAAGTAAATATAGGTAGTAATCATAGAATGGTGGGTTGCACAGCCAGATTCAATTTCAGAAATGAAAGAAAGAAGATGATTAAAGATAAGAAGATATACCCAATAATAGTAAACGAAAACAAAGCAGCCTTTCATTTGGAAATAAGGAACAGATATTAAGCTCTCAGTAATGATGAATGTGACATTGATGAGCTGAATGACAGACTAACAAAAGTGCTAAGAGAATCAGCAGAGGTAGTAGGAAAACCTAATACAACCAAAGCCAAGAAGTATTCAGAAAAGACACTCGAGCTTATGAAAAAAAACGAAAGGAAATGAAAGTAAGGACAAAGAAAGATGAAACAGAACTAGCAGAATTAAATAAGCTTATCAACAAATACAAAGAGAAGAAAAAAGAAAGAGAAACATGGATCAGATCAAAGAAACCATAAAAAATGGAAAAAGTCTGAAACAGGTCCGAAGCAAAATGGCACTCGGAAAGCAACAAATTACATCACTAAAAGAAAAAAAAAACGGTGAAATCATTAAATGCAGAGATAAAATGGTGAAGAGAGTTGAAGGATTTTACAAAGAACTGTATGCATCAAAGACAGTAGTACCAATAGCTAACTTTTCAGCTGACACAAGTGAAATACCTGAGATAACACCAGACGAAGTAAATATTTGTCTTAAAAATATGAAAAGAGGGAAGGCTCCGGGAGAAAATGGAATAATAAAAGATTTACTTTAGGATGCCGGAATAGAAGTACAAAATAGGCTTGTTCACTTATTTACCCACTGCATAAAACAGAAGAAAATTCCCAAAACATGTTGTAATGCAATAGTTATTTTACTCTACAAAAAAGGGGACTCAAAAGATCTTAGTAACTATCGACCCATTAGCTTATTATCAGTCATTTACAAACTCTTCACTAAAGTCCTTACGAACAGAATAACAACAATTTTTGAGGAAAACCAACTTCGTGAACAGGCAGGATTTCGAAGCGGATATTCGACCCTTGATCATCTACATACAATAAACCAGTTAATTGAGAAAACTACAGAATATAATAAACCACTGTGCTTAGGTTTTGCTGATTACGAAAAGGCTTTCGACCCAGTGGAGCACATAGCAATTATAAAGTCATTGCAAGAATAAGGAGTGAATGAGAACATTGTAAACGTGCTCGAGAACATATATACTGTAAAGAGGGAACTGCTACAGTTAAATTACATAAGGACTCAGAAAAAATTAAGATTGAAAAGGGCGTGCGTCAGGGAGATACAATTTCACCAAAATTATTTACAGCATGCCTAGAAAGTATTTTCAGAAAGCTAGACTGGGAAAACAAAGGTGTGAACATTGATGGAGAAAAGCTAAATCATTTAAGATTTGAAGATGACATTGTCCTAATCTCAGAAACAGCGGAGGCACTGCAAGAAATGTTAAATGACCTGGACAGAGAAAGTCTGAAAGTAGGACAGAAGATGAACCGAAGTAAAACTAAAGTAATGTTTAATCCACAAACACCAAAGAGCGTCATCAAAATAAGCGATGAAATTCTTTAAGAAGTTGAGGAGTACAACTACTTGGGACAAGTATTAAAATTAACGATAGATCATGATAGCGAAATTAAAAGATGCATTACAATTGGATGGAAAGCTTTCGGTAAACACAGAGACATTATGAAAAGTAGCTTGCCAGTTTGTATGAAACGAAAAGTATATAACGAATGCATAATTCCAGCCATGACGTATGGTTGTGAGACCTGGAAACTGACAAAATTAGTGGAGAATAAATTAATCCGTTCTCAGAGAGCAATGGAAAGGTCAGTGTTGGAAATATCTTTAAGAGACAGGAAAAGATCAACTTGGGTGAGAGAGCAGACTAAAGTCAAAGATATAGTGGAGGTTATAAAGGAACAGAAATGAAGGTGGGCAGGCCATACAGCAAGAATAAGGGATAACCGATGGAGCAAGAGGCTTACTGACTGGACACCAAGAGAATGTAAGCGTAGCAGAAAAAGGCCAGACATTAGATGAAGAGATGAGATAGAGAAATTTGCAGGGAAAACGTGGCAAAGATTGGCTCAGTAAAGGATTTCGTGGAAAAGGTTGGAGGAGGCCTTTGTTCACCAGTGGACTAGTTATGGCTGATGATGATGATGATGATATCTATCTATCTATCAATCAATCTATCTCTATCTATCTATCTATTTATCTATCTATATATCTATCTATCTATCTATCTATCTATCTATCTATATATATATATATCTATATATATATATGTACATATATATTTATATCTATATCTATATATCTATATATATATATATATATATATATCGATGGGGCTGTGAGAGAAGTAAAAACACGAGAGAGGGATGGCGTTGGAAATGAATGGTGATGGATGAAATACCTCAAATTTGTTGCATGTTGATGATGCAGTGCTACTTGCAAATACCGGACAAGAGCTTGGTAGATAAGTTCAGGGTTTTGCTGATGTCTGTGAGCATCGTGCCTTGCGAGTAAATGTAGAAAAGAGTAATGTGATGGTAATCAAGAATGAAGGTGACTCCCAGTGTGATGTTACAGTGAATGGAGAGAGACTGGAACTGGTGAGAGTTCAATACATGGGTTCTGTGATAGAAAAGAGAGAAAAATGTGCAAAAGAAGTAGAAAGTAGAGTGACACAAGGATGGAAGGTAGCTGGTGCTATAAAGGCCTAGATATGGAACAGTGTCTTGAATGTTGCAGCTGCACGAGGCTTACATGAGAGAGTGTTGGTGCCAGGATTAACATATGAATGTGAGACTATGGTGTGGCATGAAAATGAAAAGCCAAGAGTAAGAACAGTGGAGATGGAACTGCAGAGGATTGTATGTGGAATACAGAGAGTTGATAGGATACGAAATAATGTGATTTGCGAAAGATGCGGAGTGAGGAAGTCGATGGACACCAGAATCGATGAGAGTGTACTGAGATGGTATGGTCATGTGGAGAGAATGGATAACAATAGAGTGGTGAAAAAGGTACAGTATATCTGAGTGAATTTAAAGGAAGGAGGTGGCGAGGTAGGCCAAGGAGAAGGTGAAGGGAAATGATGGATGAGTCTGTGAGGAAGAAAGGCATGGAAGTCGGTGAAGCTAGGGAACTGACAAGAGATCGAGCTGGCTGGATGAATGTTGTGACAGGAGGTTCATAATCAGGGATTTGGCACCCTTTTTTAACGTGACAGCGTTCAGATTGACTCTATCGGATTCGTTTATGTGAAGCTACAGAATGTGGTGAAAGTTTTTGGCGTATCAGATAGAGACAGGTTTGCGAGGGCCTGAATGATGAATGAATGGAATTGTGGCTCATTGGATTTGGCAAACTTGGGCTGGCTGGACGTTGCTACTCCTCACCCTGCCCAAGGGTGGGAAGGGGGGTCCGGATGATGATGATGATGATGATGATAATAATAATAATAATAACAGTAGTAGTAGTTGTAGTAGTAGTAATAATAATAATAATAATAATAATAATAATAATAAGGCGAAGAAGAAGAAAAATAAAGAAAGAGGGTGGACGAAAAGAACAAAGAGAGTTAGGAAGCTGGAGAAAACGAGACTAATATGACGATAAAGAGGAAAAGAAATCGGGTAAGAAAGAGGCTGATGAAGATGAGAAACAATGTTGTAAACTAAGACATAAAACAGAAGATAGTTTGAAGCAAATAAAGACTTACAAATCAAAGAAAACTTTTGGTAGCCGCAACCACTCCAACAGTAATCAAAAGCGAAGGAGATAATTATTCTGTGGTTAAGCTCTTCATTGATACCCTTCCAGCTCAAAGGCCGTCCCGATACAGCCAATAGCCCATCTCATTGCTGTGACCCTCTTGCGTCATATATACAGCTATTCAGGTACGTCGCAAGTACGCGGATGAATAGATGCTCACCATAGGTACCTTAGACACACCCAAGACAAGACACTTCCCATTGACACACACGAGACACACCACCAATATCCCCCTCTCTCACCACACCCCCATGTACGACATAGACTTCATCATTAAACTTGGTACAGTGGCTCAGTGAGTGAGTCACACAGTTAGAAACACACTCTGCCCATGTCACACCCATCCACTCAGTGAGTGTGGAAAAAGCCACAGGAGAGAATTTGTAAGAGGAAAAATAAACAGGCAAGAAGAAAGACGAGACGAGGAGGAGGGGAGTCGTAAGAAAAGAAGGGCAGGGAGGAGGAGGAGGAGGAGGAGGAGGGGAGAGGTAAGAGAGGAGGAGGAGGGGGAGCAGGAAAAGGAGGAAGAAGAAAGAATAAACTCTGTCCTGCTCGTCTCCCTCACAGAAAGTTCCCTCCTTCCTCTCAAGTTCTAACTTAGGACGATCTTTACATTTCCTTTCTTGCACCTCCCCTAACCTCCACCACCCACCTTCCCTCTCTCCTTTCCAACATCAGCATCTTCGCTTTCCCACTTTCCTTTCCCCTCCTCCTTCTCTTCCTTTCCGTTTCTAAACCTTCGCTTTTCTCTTTTCACTCATTTATTCATTCATGGTATTCCTCTTTCCTATACAACCTTTCCTTTCGCCCTATTTACATGTCTCTTTTCTTCACATTCCATTCAGTCTGTCCCCCTGCCCCACTCCTCTTACCCTCTTCAGTTCTTCATAACTCCTCATATCTTTCCTCACCTTTATTCCTCTTTCATTCTACCTTCCTCTCCTCGCTTCCCCTTTCACTACCTCCTGTTGTTTCTCCCTCACTCATCCTTATTTTCTTTTTTACCCAAATAGACAAAAAATAAAATATTACTGATACATTTCCTCCGGTCAGTTAAGTAATCAACATTAAACAAATGTTGTGCATTTAAGTAATGATTTACGGAAAGATGGGAGAGTAAAACCACCTGACCTCACTAACATAGCAATAACATACCATAACAATAATACAACAACTAGAGATAGCATCGGTATGCCAATGCCTATACCATACAATTAAGATCACCTCCAGATTTTATCGGCTCTTTCTTGGTTCATGGCCCACATATCTACGATATTTAAATACCTTTTTTGATATATCTTTTGGACAAACAAACAAAAAAAGTCTTCAGCTGGGATTCGAACTCAGATCACCACTAAAATTTAATAAACTCTTCCTTGCTCCATGGCATAAGTATCCACGATATTCCACCTAAATCCACCTTACACTTTCTGAGTTATCTTGTGGACAATCGAACAAATGATGCTGTCATAGGTATAGTGCTTGCCCAGTGGATCTCCCCCTCTTCCCCCCGTCTTGTCTGCTTAGTTTTCCCCGGCGTGTAGGCGGTAGATCGCTTGCAGGATGGATCCGATTGTGTCTGCATAGTTTTCAACGGTGTACAGCAGTCATTTGGTGAAATTTTTCGCGCTTCATTGCGAAGCACAGGATGGGTTTGAGAATCAAAACAATTTCATTGCCACGAGCGCCAAACGTTTCTCTTCAATTTAGCAAGAAAAAAAAAATCGACTTTCGGAATATGAAAAAAAATGTACCGGGGCCGGCTACTGGGTCCCGACGATTTCCAGACCTACGGCAATTGAGGGGTTTCAACCCCCCACCCTACCAAGGGACTTGACCGATTTTGATGAAAAACAATCGGCTTTCAGGGTTTATGGATATCCACCTTCTCATTTTTTTTTTTTTTTCAGAACGAGTGACGCAAAATTGTGAGCTGTAGAGGAGACAATCAACAGACAGACAGACATATTGGACTGACCATAATGCTTGCCGAATCTTTCGATTCTGGCAAGCAAAAAACAGGCAAGCACGGGTATATACATAGCCTCTTGCAACTTAGTAGGCGGATATAATGAAACAACCCTCGCTTCTTATTACGAACACCGGTAACCTAGGGAACCAGTTGACTCTCTCTCTCTCTCTCTCTCTCTCTCTCTCTCTCTCTCTCTGTCTCTCTCTCTCTCTCTCTGTCTCTCTCTCTCTCTCTCTCTCTCTCTGTCTCTCTCTCTCTCTCTCTCTCTCTCTCTCTCTCTCTCTTTTCGCCCAAGGTAAGTTCTTCCCATTCTCCACTGCCATTTCCCACATCCATACCCCTATCACCTCTCACACCACACCCCCCGCCTCACACCATGAAGCAGGCACCAATATTAGTGAAGGTTCGGTCTAAAAGGCTGATGCCTCTGTACGAAAGAGATACTGTTAAGGAGTATGTCGAATTTTTTAAAAGTCTGATAAGGCCTTGGATGGCAGTTTCACGGAACTGTTAGATTGATATTGCGATGATGATTGAAGGAGGGTACTGGGGAGGATTAAACTGGTCTCTCTCTCTCTCTCTCTCTCTCTCTCTCTCTCTCTCTCTCTCTCTCTCTGTTTCCAAAACCATTCCAGTCCTCTCTATTTCTCGCTCTGCAGTAGTAGGATTGTCTTCTTTTCTTATATATTTCTGGGACCTTGTCTTCCCTTTTCAATAGTTTAATTTCGTATTTTTCTCTCTTCTTCGTTTATTTCCCATCCAACTACTAGGCCCATTCAAAATTTCCCACCCATTCCTTTCCTCACCTTCTCTTCATCTCCTGCCCCTGCCTAATTTGCCTCACCTGCTGACCCATTGAGTGCGGCCACAGGGTACCCCAGTTCTTGGTTAATGTCAAGCGTGTCTTCCTACACCGGATCCTACGCATTGACAACTAACAATTATTACTGAATGAAAATGAAAGAAAATAGTAGGTGCATGAAAACGAGGGGGAGAAATTAATAGGGAAGAGAGGTTGTGAGAGATTCGGTTGGGCTGTGGATGGGAGCATGATAAAACTTACCGTGGGTGGAGAAGGCAAACTGCTTAACGAAATGTGATGATGGGAGAGGAAATGGAAGGTGGAGGAGATGAGGACCTAAAGGGAAATGACAGACAGGAGTGACTGTGGAAAAGAAATGTGATACAAGGGGAAAATATAGTAAAAAATATTCTATCTATCTATCTATTGCCAGACGCCTCAATCCCGTTTGGGGTGGCCACAAACAAATCGCCTCCAAGTCGCCCTGTCCCCCGCCATTTCACTACCCTGCTCCCAACTCACACCCCCCTCTCTCATATACCTCTCCACCCCATCCCTCCATCTCATCCTCGGTCTCCCCCTCCCTCTTCCACCCTCCACCTCACTCACATACACTCTCTTCGTCAGTCTTTCACCCTCCATCCTCTCCACATGGCCAAACCACCTCAGTGTGTTCCTCACAACGCTTCCTATCACATCCACATCAACACCACAACGCTCCTTTATATCCTCATTCGTCAGCCTGTCTCTCCACGTGACTCCACAAGCTCCTCTTAAATAACTCATTTCCACTGCTCTCACTCTTGACTTGTGTCCTTCCAACAACGTCCAAGCTTCACTTCCGTACGTTAGAGTTGGTATCACAATACTGTCATGTAGTAACTTTTTTACTTCCATGCTCACTTCCCTGTTTCTTATCACTGCTTTCAAGGAACCAGCAACCTTTCTTCCCTGCTGTACCCTTTCAAGCACTTCACCCTCCAAACCTCCATCCTTACTCATCACACCACCCAAATACTTAAACGTATTCACATTTTCCAATTCCTCACCATCCAACCTCGCTATACATTCACTGACTTCACCTCTCTCAAAGACCATCACTTTACTCTTCCCTACATTCACCTTTAGGTTCCGTTTCTTACACACTCTCTCAAACTCATCCACCAAGCCTTGCAGCTCCCCTTCATCTTCACTCAACAACACAGTATCATCTGCAAACAACAGTACAGGGAGTTTCCAAACACTATCCTCTCTCACCAGGGCCACTCCAACATCCACTACCCTACCTTGTACCTCTTTTATTACCCCATCCATGTACAGATTGAACAACCATGGAGACATGACACATCCCTGTTTCAAACCAACTTTCAAAGAGAAAAATTCACTTAGTTCACCATCCACACGCACTGCAGCCTTAGCACCATCATACATACTCTTCACAGCATTCAACAACTTCCCATCTACTCCATATATTCTTAACACTTTCCACAATCCTTGTCTATCCACCCTGTCATATGCTTTCTCCAAATCCATGAAAGCCGCATACAACTTCTTTCCCTTCTCTAGAAACTTTTCCACTAAAGATCTAAGAATGAATATCTGATCTACACAACCTCTTCCCTTCCTAAAGCCTCCCTGTTCTTCTCCAACTAATTTCTCTGTTCTTTCTCTAACTCTGTCTATAAGTATCCTACCATACACTTTTCCTATTATACTAAGAAGACAAATGCCCCTATGATTACCACACACTTCTTTTTCCCCTTTTCCTTTGTACAAGGGAATAATTATACCTGACTTCCAATCCTCCGGGACTCTACCTTCCTCCCAGGCCAATCTGCACATCTTCCACATCCATTCTACTACTATCTCTCCCCCATGCTTCAGCATCTCACCACACACTCCATCAATTCCTGGGGCTTTCCCCGATTTAACTTTCTTCATTGCTTCCACAACCTCTATCCTACTGATTTCTACCTGTCTTCTCACCTCCCTCCTTCTCCCAGCCATTCCCCAGCCACTTATACTCGCATTACTTCCATTGATGAGGTGAAATAAAGCTAAGTTAATCAATAACGCTATGGCCTGATAACAAATAAATAAATCAATAAATAATATGCGTTGGGATTCCTTTCGGAGTGAGGCAATAAGAGGGGAGTGACAAATAATGAAACGTAGGAATGGAACGTAACTGGCTCAATCGAAGATGGAAAGGCATGAGGGCTGGCACAGCTATGAGGGACAGAAGGAGAAATAATGACATTGAAGTGGCTGTGAGTGATGTGGGTAAGAGTTACAAGAGTGGATCGTGGATGATTTGGGGAAAGGATGGATGGATGAAAGAAACGATGGATAGTTGAATTAACATGTGGATGACCTGATGCGTGAATGGATTGATAGGTGGAATGAACAGACTGATGAGTGAGTTAGATATAAAGGTGGACCAGTCCACGAAATGCATTCTACAGTGAGTGAATGGATGGATAAGTAAAACGTTGAGAAAGTGGAGAAAAGTGGGGTGAACTAATTAACGAAGTGCTTTGGTTGATTGTTGGATGTCTGAATGGATTGTTTACCAAACAAAGAGCTGGGTTGAATGAATGAAAGTTTTTTGGAAGAACTGAAGAATGAATGGATGGACAGATTAATGGATGACTGAATGGCTAGATGACAGAAGAAAATGATGGGGAATGGATTCTATGATTATTTGATGAGGTGATAGATAAGGAAGTAGGTTGGTGGTTGACTGGATGGATGGATGAAAGAATGGATATAAGGATAATATAAGTTGCAGCTGAATGATTGGAAGGGTGGATGGGAAGAAAGATTGGAAGACGGCTGCCCGGTTTATACAATGATAAAACGAAAGTGTTCAAGAGATAACAGAAGTGTTGGTGTAGTATTTGGTGTTTTTTGGTAACATGGCGAACCCGACCACATTCTGCATGGAATGATTCTTATTTTATTGGCCACTGGTACTCTACGTCCATCACTTGCATGGCAGAGTTGAAAATTATTAACTGGGATGGGTTAAAGACAGTTCATCACTCAGATACCAAAAATCAGTGAAGTAAAACTCCGTAATTACCAGAAAATCCTAATACAGATAACTGACCGCAAAAGTATCCTCCCTCCCCCCCCAAAAAAAAAAAAAAAAAAAAAACACGCATTAACATGTAATTGTGGCGAATTTCCTGGGCTGCGTTTCAACTGCTGGAGCGCCACGGAACGTGACGGAGCTTTCGAGAGTGAAAGTGTGGGGCGTGAAGGGGGGGTTGTCCCGGCCTCCGTCACGATTGGAACTATTTGGAGAGGTGGGTCTTTCTGGCGACGTCTGACAACTGTGAATGGTTTAGATCACAGTTGTGTAAAGAATAACAGAACTTTAAATACCAGGGTATTTTTCCTTGTAATTTAAGACAGTGAACGGAATTTGAATACTAACACATCATAAATGAAAAGATTTGTTACAATATCCTCTTCATTTCAATTTAGCAATAATTATTCGCTTAATGAAAGCAAAGGCTATGCGGATCTAAAGAGTACATATTGAGGGTTTGTTTTCAGTCATTCCTGCGAAAACCTATTCCTTGAAGTACTCCTCACCTCCGCACAATCATCATATCTTTCAAAGTCATCTTGTTCCACTGCAGTCTTGCGCTACAGGGTCCATTTCGCCATCAAATAGAGGAAAATCACAGGATGAAGCAACTGTGACGAAGGCTGGATTTGTTATGGTTTTTCGATACTGCTTACTTAGTGGTTAAATATTTCCAAAGTATTTCGGAATTTTGCTTTTACCACCGTATGTTACAGCCAAATATTCATCTAACTTGTTAATATTGTTGTCAATAATGCTCAAAAATACATAATTACGAAGGTGTTATTCCAGTATTGTGTCCTTATAGAAGTATATCTAGAGTAAAACCGAATACGCGCTCCAAGTATTTGGTGGTTTCACTGTTACCCCCACTACCCCAGACCGCTCCGTGGAGCTAGCCTCTTGAAACGCAGCCCTGGTTAATTTTACAGTGTGGCCGAGTAAGAGTCTGGGATCCTACTGGTGTGAGAATTCCGGTCATGCAGTGGTGCTGTGTATCCCACATACAGTCACCACTGTAATGACACGACGTAATCACAGTTTACCAGGATAATTGCAGAAGTAAGATATGTGTGAACAGGACAGTTCATTAACCTGTTTCATCGTCATCATCATCATCATCATCATAACAATAATAACAATAACAATAATTACAATAATAATAATAATAATAATAATAATAATAAATGATAATAATAATAATAATAATAATAATAATAATAATAATTTATTATTATTATTATTATTATTATTATTGTAGGCAACGCTGGCCTTTCCCCTGAGTCGGCCTGTGTAAGCTCCTCGATTCAGATGGATATGACTTGGGTTACCCCTGGGGGTAGGGGGGTTTTCAAGAATACTCCCCCAGTATCCCTGCTTGTCGTATGAGGCGACTAAAAGGGTTGGTGGTGGGTTAGTGCCCCACCCCATAAAAAGAACTAACTAAAAAAGTGAACAAAGCGCCTCGGACCCGGACGGACCATACGTTGACGACTAAGGAACAGACGAAGGACATTCTTAGGGTGGGAACGTGGAATGTGAGAGGAGTGAATGATGAAGTGAAAGAGAAATTGTTCAGGTGCTTGAGGATGCAAAAGTGGATATATGTGGATTGACTGAAACTAAATGGGAAGGTGAAAGGGTGAGAGAATGGGAATATGGTTTAGGTATATGTGTGGGAGTCAATGAAAATGAGAGGGCAAGAGAGGGAGTATGTCTGATGATAAGCAAGAAGTGAAAGGAGAATATAAGAGAGTATGGAACAGTGGGTGCAAGGATTGTATGGGTTAGGATGAAAGTAGGTATACAAGCGTGGGCGATTGTATGTGTGTATGCCCCGACAGAGGATCGAGTGGCAAGAATGAAAGATGAGTTTTGGGCGAGTGTAGAAGCGTGTATGGACAAGTTTGAGAGGAGCAAGTGAGTGCTGTTGATTGGAGACATGAATGGCAAAGTTGGGAATGTACGAGTGGATGGAGTGGTTGGTCAGTGGGGTGTGCCAGCTGACGTAGATGGGAATGGAAGTGCTTTGGTGGACATCTGTGCTTGTCAAGGGTTGGCAATAGCCAACACTTACTTTCGGCATAAGATGATCCACCGGTATACATGGAGAGTAATGAGGAGGATGGATGGTGAACTTGTTGAACGAAAGGCAATGATAGACTACGTGTGTGTGGATGAGTGAATGAGAAGACAAGTGTTGGATGCAAGAGGGTGGGGGAATGGAGTCTCGGACCATCACTTAGTGATGGCCAAGGTAGAACTGCAAAGAAAGTGGTTGAGGAGATGAAGGGGAAGACAGGAGGAAGCAACTCATGTGAGAAGAGTGGAGAAATTGCAAGATAGTGAGAAAATGACAGAGTATAAGAGCATAGTGGAAGAAAGACTGGGAAGGTATGAGCTAGAGCAGATGAAAGGGGTGGAAGACGTATGTAAGATATTCACGGAAGAGATAGACGCAGCGTGTGAGGCGGTTTGTGGAGTGAGGAGGAGATGCAAGGGTGTACAAGGGACAGCATGGTGGAGTGATGAGGTGAAACGAGCTGTGGAACAAATGAAGAAGGCATATAGTGAATGGTTAGCGAGTAGAGGTAGGGGAGAAGATGAGAGAGAGAAGAGAGAGGTATATGTGAGCAGGAGAAGGGAGGTTAAGAGACTGGTGAAGGAGAGTAAAAAGAAAGTGAATGAGGAGTTTGGGAGGAATCTGAGTGTGAAATGGAGAGAGAGTAAGAAATTGTTTTGGAAGGAGGTAAAGAAAGTAAGGCAGTGTGAAAGGGGAAATAGTAGGGGATTGAAAGATAGGAATAATAGATTGTTGGTGGAGAAGAGAAAGAAACTGAGGAGATGGAAGGAGCACTTTGAGGATTTGTTGAATGTGGAGAGTGAGAGCAGTGCGAGTATAAGTGGTTGGGGAATGGCTGGGAGAAGAAGAGATGAGAGGAGGGAGGAAGAGATCAGTAGGGCGGAAGTAGTGGAAGCGATGAAGAATATTAAGTTGGGAAAGGCCCCAGGAATTGATGGAGTGTGTGGTGAAATGCTTAGGTATGGGGGTGAGATTGTTGTGGAGTGGATATGGAAGTTGTGTAGATTGGCTTGGGAAGAGGGAAGGGTTCCAGAGGACTGGAAATCAGGTATAATTGTTCCTTTATACAAAGGAAAAGGAGAGAGAGAAATATGTGGTAACCATAGGGGTATTTGCCTACTTAGTGTGACTATTAAAATATATGGTAGAATACTCATTGATAGAGTTAGGTATATGACAGAGGAGCTAGTTGGAGAAGAACAAGGGGGATTTAGGAAGGGAAAAGGGTGTGTAGATCAGATATTTGTTCTAAGATGTTTAGTGGAGAAGTATCTAGAGAAGGGAAGGAAAGTGTATGCTGCCTTCATGGACTTGGAGAAAGCTTATGTTAGAATAGATAGGCAAGGTATGTGGAAGGTATTAAGAATATATGGAGTGGAGGGAAAATTGTTGAGTGCTGTGAAGAGTATGTACGAGGGAGCTAGGGTTACGGTGCGAGTGGATGGTGAGCTGAGTGAGTTCTTTGATCTCAATGTGGGACTGAAACAGGGTTGTCTGATGTCTCCATGGCTGTTTAATATATACATGGATGGGGTTGTAAAGGAGGTGCAGGGTAGGGCAGTGGATGTGGGGGTGGCTCTAATGAATGAGGGTGAGATTTGGAAGCTTCCGGTGTTGCTGTTTGCTGATGATACAGTACTGTTGAGTGAAGACGAATGGGAGTTGCAAGGTTTGGTGAATGAATTTGGGACAGTGTGTAGGAGGAGGAATCTAAAAGTTAATGTAAACAAAAGTAAAGTTATGGTGTTTGAGAGGAATGAAGTCACAGAGTGTGCAGTGAGGTTGGATGGTGAGGATATGGAGAATGTGAGTGCATTCAAGTACTTGGGTAGTGTGATGAGTAAGGATGGAACTTTGGGGGATGAAGTGCATGAAAGGGTACAGCAGGGAAGGAAGATTGTTGGTACACTGAAAGCAGTGATGAGAAATAGGGATGTGAGTATGGAAGTTAAGAAGTCACTGCATGATAGTATTGTGATCCCTACCCTGACGTATGGAAGCGAGGCATGGACCTTGCAAGAGGGGAACAAGTCAAGAGTGAGAACAGTGGAAATGAGTTACTTGAGAGGAGCATGTGGAGTGACGTGGAGGGACAGGTTGACGAATGAAGAAGTGAAGGAACGCTGTGGGGTGGATGTGGATGTGGTTGAGAAGATTAGGAGAAATACACTGCGGTGGTTTGGACATGTGAAGAGAATGGAGAATGAATGACTGACTAAGAAGGTGTATGTAGGTGAGGTGGAGGGAGGGAGAGGGAGAGGTAGACCGAGGATGAGGTGGAGGGATGGAGTTGAGAGGTATATGAGGGAGGGGGGGGTGAGTTGGGGGGAGGGTAGTCAAATGGTGGGTGACAGAGCGACTTGGAGGCGTTTTGTCTGCGGCCACCCTTTGCGGGATTAGGGCGTCGGGCTATAGATAGATAGATAGATTATTATTATTATTATTTTTATTAATAATACTATTATTATTATTATTATTATTATCATCATCATCATCATCCCTCCATCCATCCCTCCATCTATCATCCAATCCTATGTCGCCCTGTGAGGAGCGCAGGAACCCGGGGCTAGGGAAGTTGGTCCTGGCATTTAATATGAGAGTCATCAGCCTCACTCATCCCTGAGTGACATAACGTAAGCAATATTATTATCATTATAATTATTATGTTACCTCCAACCGATTTTATCTAACGTATTTAAGGTTTTACATACTGAAGGTGTTTATGGATATTATGTTGCCCACACTGCCAAACAGACCGTGGTAAATAACTGCTTCTGTGGCACCGATGAACAGGTAAAGAAAAGTACATATACGATGTGGAGATGCAGCGCCCATTCTGGAAGGTAGCGCCTCACCTGGGTTGGACCTAGGTTCTTCTCAAGGCGAGGTGCTGGGAAGCATGAGATTTGACTCCCAGATGGACGACATAGCTGCTCAACCGAGAGTGCACAGCATCAGCTCCACCGAGGGTGCACAAGATTACCAGATGTATGCTCTTTGTCAGAACCTGAATAAGAAATAATTGCTTATAATTAATCCGTTTATGAGTAACAAACTGCAATTATAGTCAAAGAACACTCACCAGCAAGAATGGAGTATTCGAAGGGGCAAGAATATTATACTCGCTGAGCACCTAATTGTCACTCTTCTGGCTCACAAGCTCACCACTAACTACCAGCTGCTGTTCGCTACTCATCTGTCATTTACAGCTATTCCTGCATCTTATAGGTAAGCGCAGTCGCTTAGCGCTCTTGCTTCGTGCATCTGTGTGTGTTACATGGGGTGCTTAGAAAAAATGCAGGAGAAAGACTTGAAGTTTGTTCTCTGACGGTTTAACCATACACTATTATTAAAGAACATCGTCTTTGAAAAAGGCTTTAGGCCAAAACAGTAGAAAATAATTTCAAAGTTGTCACCTGTGTGTTCCCCAATGATCCTGTATGAGTATAACCCACTCGTTAGTATGAAACATTCTCATATTTGTGTGTATATGTTTGTAAGTATGTATGTATGTATGAACCGATTTTTCGTGCCCCCTGTGCCACAATTACTACTGTTCAGGCACGTTGCATATTCGCGATCGACTTGAAAAAATGGAAATAATTAATACAATATTGTATCACGGTGTGTGTAAGTATGTGTGTACTCGTATGTATGTACTGTATGTATTGCCCTGCTACTCGGTGTTATATTTATGACTGCTCCACCATGACGCAGTTACGCCGTGGATTGGTACTCCTGCATTGTATATCTCTGTGGTTATTAGTGAGTCTGCTTAGTACAATGTACTACACCTATCTATTCCACGCATAAGTATTACTGTCATTTTTGTGGTGCCGTTCTATGTAGCTGTAATGATATACGTATCGAGATTGTTGTGTTGTGTTTTGTACAATGTCTTGGGTTTCCTTTGTACAGTTAACACTAAACCACTGTCATTAACATAACTGTTTTAATGCCATCCTACCTGTTAGAGGTCTGTGTCAGGGTGCGGGCAAGAGCGGTACGGGGAGTAAATAGAATGGAAGCAAAGGAGGGACAGGAAGGTAGAGGAGGAAAGACTTGAGGAAAGGAGGAAGTTTACGAGGTAGTGATAGGAACGAACCCAGGGCGTGTACATGACTGAAGATGACAATGAAACTGATGGAGAAAACAGAATAATGAATAGAGGAGAAAAAATATAGAGGAATGGCAAAGGAGGACTGAATAATGAAACGTAAAGAACAATAAATGATACATAAGGGAAGACAGGTTAATATGGAATGGAGCGTGACGGAGTCAGTGGTAATGTGAAGGATGTACATGTGAGAGACTATCACTGAGTAATTACTCGTCCCCGCCCCGGCGAGGCCTGGGGACGGTATTGTTTTCATATGTTTGTCTCCCTGTCTGTCTGTTAACAACTTTACGCGAAAACTACTGGTTCGATTTTGACTAAAATTACAGGGATGATGACCTTCTGATCACCTGATTAAACTCTGGGCCAAAGCGGCCAAGGGCTGGGCTGTAGGGCCAAAAAATGTAAAAAGAAAATAAAGTGAAAATGGTTTTTCGCCACAACTCCTTTCAGATTCGTCATATCGACATGAAACCAAAACCTAAAGGTCTATCTATCTATCTATCTATCTATAGCCCGACGCCCTAATCCCGCAAAGGGTGGCCGCAGACAAAACGCCTCCAAGTCACTCTGTCACCCACCATTTGACTACCCTCCCCTCAACTCACCCCCCCCCTCCCTCATATACCTCTCAACTCCATCCCTCCACCTCATCCTCGGTCTACCCCTCCCTCTCCCTCCCTCCACCTCACCTACATACACCCTCTTAGTCAGTCTTTCATTCTCCATTCTCTCCACATGTCCAAACCACCTCAGTGTATTTCTCCTAATCTTTTCAGCCACATCCACATCTACCCCACAACGTTCCTTCACTTCTTCATTCGTCAACCTGTCCCTCCACGTCACTCCACATTCTCCTCTCAAGTAACTCATTTCCACTGCTCTCACTCTTGACTTGTTCCCCTCTTGCAAGGTCCACGCCTCGCTTCCATACGTCAGGGTAGGGATCACAATACCATCATGCAGTGACTTCTTAACTTCCATACTCACCTCCCTATTTCTCATCACTGCTTTCAGTGTACCTAAAGGTTCTTATTTCAAATCTGCATCTCATTACATGCCCCATTACATCAGGGGGTCACTCCCAGTTAGCGATAGTGGGGTCAGTGTCAGGTGGGTCGGACCTAAAATTTCAAATGGGCATAAAATCGTCAATTTTCACCCGATTTACTCCAAATTTGATATGTGACATCTTTAAATAGATATCGTGTTGTGTTAATACGTCAGCACTAAAATGACTGCCGAGGACGGGTTTGCTATGCCGTGCACAGCATGTGGTCAGTTTAATCGTAACAGAAAGTTGCTCAGTGGAAAAGAGCAAGCTGTGCACTTAAACTGACGATGCCATTTTCACTTTAATCAGCGCACTAGAAGACAAAATTATTTAGTTAATGGGAGGTGTCTTGTCTTGAACACAGTAAGAACATTCTGAGACAAAAGTAACGTGAAAATTACTCTTTTTTTTTAGCTTCAGTGTTAATATGAACTAGACACCAGTTTCGGGGATGGCTGCGTGTTACCGATATATCACATATAAACTATCACAGTCACATTTTTTCTGCAAAGTCAGGGACATCAGCGGTAATAAATATTTTAATCCATGTTTGCGCTAGCAAAGAACCCTCCAGTAAGATGATGGACTTGTAATATCATCCTTGGTACGTGCAACGGTTTCAGGAATATTAATCAGGCTAATGGGAGGCTTCCTCTTTGACAACAGGAATGCAGTATGAACAACAGTATAAAAACGTTTCACTTTACATGTGCGACATATAGTAACTTACAAACGCATGGAAATTCAGTGCAACTGATCACAGACGAACAAGAAAGATATGAGGAGCTTTTACTAAAGGGTTAGTGAACAAAGAGTCTGTGAAGTAAGATACTATCTATCTATCTATTGCAAGACTCCTTAAACCCATAAGGGGTGGCCATAAGCAAATAGCCTCCATGTCGCCCTGTCCAACGCCATTTCTCTGCCCTGCTCCCAGCTCACACCCCCGTCTCTCATATACCTCTCCACTCCATCCCTCCATCTCATCTATGGCCTCCCCCACCCTCTACCCCCCTGCACCTCACTCACATACACTCTCCTCGTCAGTCTCTTACTCTCCATCCTCTCCATGCGCCCAAACCACCTCAATGTGTTTCTCCTAACGCTTCCTATCACATCAACAACCGTGCCACAACGCTCCTTCACTTCCTCATTTGTCAGTTTGTCTCTCCATGTGACTCCACATGCTCCTCTCAAATAACTCATTTCCATTGTGCTCTCACTCTTGACTTCTGTCCCTCCAATAAGGTCCAAGTTTCACTTCCATACGTTAGAGTTGGTATCACGGTACTGTCATCCTGTAACGTTTTCACTTCCATGCTCACTTCCCTGTTTCTTACCACTGCTTTCAAGGAACCAGCAACCTCTCTTCCTTGTTGTACCCTTTCAAGCACTTCACCCTCTAAACTTCCATCCATACTCAACACACTACCCAAGTACTTAAATGCACTCACATTTTCCATTTCCTCCTCATCAACCTCACTGAACATTCACTGACTTCACTTCTCTCAAAGACCATAACTCTGCCCTTCCCTACATTCACCTTTAGATTCCGTTTCTTACACACTGTCCCAGACTCATCCATCAAGCCTTGCAGCCCCCCTTCGTCTTCACTTAACAACACACTATCATCTGCAAACAGTACAGGTAGTTTCCACACACTACCCTCTCTCACTAGGGATGCTCCAACATCCACTGCCCTACCTTGTATCTCTTTTACAACCCCATCCATATACAAATTGAACAACCATGGAGACATGATACATCCCTGTTTCAATCCAACCTTCAAATAAAAGAATTTACTCAGTTCACTAACCAAGTGCACTGCAGCCTTAGCACCCTCATACATACTCTTCATGGCATTCAGCAACTTCCCATCTACTCCATACATTCTTAATACTTTCCACAATCCTTGTGTATCCACGCTGATATATGCTTTCTCCAAATCCATGAAGGCCGAATACAACTTCTTTCCCATCTCTGGACACTTTTCCACTAATGATCTAATAATGAATATGTGATCTACACAACTTCTTCATTTCCTAAAACCTCTCTGTTCTTCTCCAACTAATTCCTCTGTTATTTCCCTAACTCTGTCAATAAGTATCCTATCATATACTTTTCCTATTACACTAAGAAGGCAAATGTCCCCTATGATTACCACATACTTCTTTTTTCCCTTTTCCTTTGTACAGGGGAATAATTATACCTGACTTCCAATCCTCCGGGACTCTACCTTCCTCCCAGGCCAATCTGCACATCTTCCACATCCATTCTACTAATATCTCTCCCCCATACTTCAGCATTTCACTACACACTCCATCAATTCCTGGGGCTTTCCCCATTTTACTTTCTTCCCTGCTTCTGCAACTTACATCCTACTAATTTCCTCCTCTTTTCTCACATCCCTCCGTCTCCCACATATTTCCCAGCCACTTACACTCGTACTGCTTTCATTCTCTATGTTCAACAATTCATTAAAGGGCTCTCTCCATCTGCTCACTTTTTCTCCCTTCTCTACTTGTAATGTACCGTTTTTATCTTTCACTCCCCAGCTAGCTACTTTGGCACCCTGTCTAACTCTCTTTACCTCTCTCCAAAACATTTTCTTACAGTCCCTCCACTTTACACTCCCAAATTCCTTCCAAATTCCTCATCCACTCTCTTACTCGCTCTTACTAATCTTTTCACCTCTCTCTTCCTCTCTACATGTAACTCTTTCTTCCTTCACTCAACTTCTTCCACGCCCGTTTCTTTTCCACTCACTATATGCTTTCTTCTTTTGTGCCACAGCCTCTCTTACCTCTTCATTCCACGACGCTGTTGTCTGCACCCCCTACCGTCGTCTCTTCACCCCACGCACCACCTCACATCCTGCACATATTTCTTCTGTGAATATCTTCCACACACCTTCCACGTCCCTCATCTGCTCCTCTCCATATTTACCCAATCGCTCCTCCATTTCCCTCTTATATTCTGCCTTTTTCCTATTCTCTTGGAACCCATCCACTCTCCTTGCATGAACTACTTCCTCCTGTCCTCCTCTTTCTCTATTTCTCCATTTCCGTTGGACCTTGATTCTGACCACGACCAAGTCCACTTCCCCAACCTCTATATGCTCTTGCATCCATTACACACGTTCTCATCCTTTCATCCACACACACACATAATCAATCATTGTCTTCCGTTCATTCAGTTCACCACCCACCCTTCTCATCACACGCCACGTATACCTATGGATCATTTTGTGCCTGAAGAGAATATTGGCTAACACCAACCTTCTCCCGGCACAAATGTCCACCAAAGCACTGCCATTCTCATCCATCTCTGCAGGCACACCCCACTCACCAACTACTCCATCCACCTTAACAGTCCCTAATTTTTCATTCATATCTCCAATCAAAAACACTCTCTCATTTCTTTCAAACTTTTCCATGCACACTTCCACATTTGTCCAGAACTCTTCCCTCAGTCTGCTTGCACGATCTTGCGTTGGCACATGCACATAATCGCCCATATTTGTAGTTCAAATTTCAGTCTTACCCACACAATCTTTGAGCCAACCGATCCATACTTTCTTATATTCTCCTTGCTTCTGTTACTCACAACAATACACACTCCTTCTCTTGCCCTCTCATTTTTATCTTCTCCCGCGCATGTACCCCACATACCCCAAGTAAGATGCACTGAAGAGGAATTTGAAAGAGGATGCCCCTTAAAAATAGTCAAGTTAATAATAATTGTAGCTAATTACTTCAGAAAGGAAAAATGCCATATAAAATGAGTTGATCTATATGACTACAAATAATTTATTACTCATTATGTTGGAAAACTGAAAAAAAAAATGTTTAAAGACATATTTACATCATGGCTGAATATATAACGCTTTACTTCATTAAATTAACTAGTATTTCATATACAAATTCACCTTTCTTTCAAGCGTTCGTTTTCTTTTCTTCATATCTTGTTCGTTTTTCCAATATTCTCAGTCATTTGTACTCTTGTCAGACCCTCACTATAATTCTTCTACTCTCCACAGCTTACTTTCCCTTTTCAGATTTATTTATTTCTCCATTTCATCCTCCTCGCCTTTCTTCTTCTTTCCTGTTTTTGTATCCCCATCCAACACAGACATGTGTAACAGGGCGTCTGAACAGTTAACTTCAGGCCAAGTCATTAGCATTATATTAGTAGTTAATTGGGCAAGTGGCGGAGAGAGAAGAGAAGGTATTCGGGTGTGGATTGGGGGCTCTCTGATATACATAGCTCACAAGTATTGTGTGTGTGTGTGTGTGTGTGTGTGTGTGTGTGTGTGTGTGTGTGTGTGTGTGTGTGTGTGTGAGAGAGAGAGAGAGAGAGAGAACTACCTACATCAGGGCATCCTGTTTAACAACCATCACGAATACCACCACAGTAACAATCAAACCACCACACCTGGCACCAGAATAACACCCAACCACCACAACATCACAACAACCACGACAATAATCCTCAGAACATCACAGATACCAAACTATAGCCATCCAGTCACTACAACCACCACCACAATAACATTTCAATCACCAAAACAACATTGTGATAATCATATCATCCACCGCAATAACCCTAAGCCATTACAAGTACCACTAGAAACTTAATACAACAGCAACTCCCACCACAACAACCCTTCATCCACCAAACCTACCCAACACGCCCAACCAACCATCACAACTACGGTGCCGCCACAGTAGCCCACCAAGTATCACAACAACCACCACCACATTCCATCGACCACCACCACTACTACCACTACCATCACCATCACCCCCACAGTGTCTGGATCTCCTGGGCTCTGAAATTTTGCAGGTTTTAAATCTGACTGAAAAATTCCCTTCAGTGAGTAATGTCTCTCTCTCTCTCTCTCTCTCTCTCTCTCTCTCTCTCTCTCTCTCTCTCAGCAATAGTAATTTTTCTACTTCTGTATTAATTATGTATTATCTGCGTTTAGCTGTGAATACTGTATTTCTTCCTTTTTTTTTGTTGTCTCTTCAACGTTTTTGCTATCCTTCGTCCTTCTTTATACTCTCGTAACCCTCAGTTACAACAGCCTCTTTATTCTTTTCGTCTTATTGTGGCGTTCTCTTCAGCTTGTGTTATTTCTTTTTCATTTTCACTTTCCTCTGTTAGCTTCATATCACAAGCCTTATTATTCCTTTTATGTTTATGTTTCTATTACATCTTTCCTTTAATTTTGTTTATCCCTTCTTATTTGGTGCCTTTCGTTGTTTTTACGCCCGGTATCAAATTCCTGTTTCATTCTCAGTTTACATCTTTTCCCATTGTTTCCTTTTTCTTTCTAGAACTATCATCGACCATTTTTGTTTTTCTTTCATTTTCGCATTCCGTCTGTTTCCTGTTATGTGTTCTATATTCCTCCCTCATTTTCATCTTTATATATATATATATATATATATATATATATATATATATATATATATATATATATATATATATATATATATATATATAACTATTGCCAGACGCCTCAATCCCGTTCGGGGTGGCCACAAACAAATCGTCTCCACGTCGCTCTGTCCCCTGCCATTTCACTGCCCCGCTTCCAACTCACACCCCCCGCTCTCATATACCTCTCCACCCCATCCCTCCCAAATCCTCGGCCTCCCCCTCCCCCTTCCTCCCTCCACCTCACTCACATACACTCTCTTCGTCAGTCTTTCACCCTCCATCCTCTCAACATGGCCAAACCACCTCAGTGTATTCCTCCTAACGCTTCCTATCACATCCACATCCACACCACAACGCTTCTTTATATCTTCATTTGTCAGCCTGTTTCTCCATGTGACTCCACAGGCTCATCTTAAATAACTCATTTCCACTGCTCTCACTCTTGACTTATGTCCTTCCAGCAACATCCAAGCTTCACTTCCATACGTTAGAGTTGGTATCACAATACTGTCATGTAGTACCTTTTTCACTTCCATGCTCACTTCCCTGCTGCTTATCACTGCTTTCAAGGAACCAGCAACCTTTCTTCCCTGCTGTACTCTTTCAAGCACTTCACCTTCCAAACCTCCATCCTTACTCATCACACTACCCAAGTACTTAAAAGTACTCACATTTTCCAATTCCTCACCATCCAACCTCGCTGTACATTCACTGACTACACCTCTCTCAAAGACCATCACTTTACTCTTCCCTACATTCACCTTTAGATTCCGTTTCTTACACACAATTCCAAACTCATCCACCAAGCCTTGCAGCTCTCCTTTGTCTTCATTCAACAACACAGTATCATCTGCAAACAACAATACAGGGAGTTTCCAAACACTCCCCTCTCTCACCAGGGCCACTCCAACATCCACTACCCTACCTTGTACCTCTTTTATTACCCCATCCATGAACAGATTGAACAACCATGCAGACATGACACATCCCTGTTTCAACCCAACCTTCAGAGAGAAAAATTCACTCAGTTCACCATCCACACACAGTGCAGCCTTAGCACCATCATACATATTCTTCGCAGCATTCAACAACTTCCCATCTACTCCATATATTATTAATACTTTCCACAATCCTTGTCTATCCACCTTGTCATATGCTTTCTCCAAATCCATGAAAGCCGCATACAACTTCTTTCCCTTCTCTAGAAACTTTTCCACTAAAGATCTAGAAATGAATATCTGATCTACACAACCTCTTCCCTTCCTAAAGCCTCCCTGTCCTTCTCCAACTAATTCCTCTGTTCTTTCTCTAACTCTGTCAATAAGTATCCTACCATACACTTTTCCTATTATACTAAGTAGACAAATGCCCCTATGATTACCACACACTTCTTTTTCCCCTTTCCTTTGTACAAGGGAATAATTTTACCTGACTTCCAATCCTCCGGGACTCTACCTTCCTCCCAGGCCAATCTGCACATTTTCCGCATCCATTCTACTACTATCTCTCCCCCATACTTCAGCATTTCACCACACACTCCATCAATTCCTGGGGCTTTCCCCGATTTAACTTTCTTCAATGCTTCCACAACTTCTATCCTACTGATTTCTTCCTGTCTTCTTAACTCCCTCCTTCTCCCAGCCATTCCCCAGCCACTTATGCTCGCATTACTTCCATCCTCTATGTTCAACAATTCCTTAAAGTGTTCTCTCCATCTGCTCACTTTTTCTCCGTTCTCCACGAGAAATCTACCATTTTTATCTTTCACTCCCCTGCTAATTTCACTTTCACCCTGTCTTACTCTTTTCACTTCTTTCCAGAATATTTTCTTACAGTCCCTCCACTTTACACTCAAGTTTCTTCCAAATTCCTCATCCACTCTCTTCTTACTCTCTCTTACTAATCTTTTCACTTCTCTCTTTCTCTCTACATATAACTCTCTCTTCCGCCTCTCAATTTCTTCCATGCCCCTATTTCTCATCCATTCATTGTATACTTTCTCCTTTTGTGCCACAGCCTGTTTCACTTCTTCATTCCACCACGCTGTTCCTTGCACACCCCTCCTTCTTCTCTTCATCCCACACACCACATCGCATGCTGCACATATTTCTTCTGTAAATATCCTGGACACACCTTCCATGTCCCCCATCTGCTCCAATTCATATTTGCCCAGTCATTCCTCCACTTCTCTCTTATACTCTGCCTTTTTCTCATCCTCTTGTAACCTTTCCACTCTCCTTACAAATACTCCTTCTTCCCGTCCTTCCCTTCTTCTATTTCTCTATCCTAATTGGACCTTGATTCTGGCCACCACCAAGTGGTTGTCAGAAAGTCCACTCCCCCAACCTCTATATCTCTTGCATCCATTGCACATTTTTGCATCGTTTCATCCACACACACATAATCAATCATTGCCTTTCTTTCATTCAGTTCACCACCCACCCTTCTCATCACTTGCCATGTATACCTGTGGATCATTTTGTGCCTGAAGAGGGTATTGGCTATCACCAACCCCCTCCCAGCACAAATGTCCACTAACGCACTGCCATTCTCATCTATCTCAGCAGGCACACCCCACTCACCAACTATTCCATCCACCTTCACATTCCCTACTTTACCATTCGTATCACCGATCAGAAACACTCTCTCATTCCTTCCAAACTTTTCCATGCACACTTCCACATTTGTCCAGAACTCTTCTCTCACTCTGCTTGCACGATCTTGCGTTGGCGCATACACACACACAATCGCCCACATTTGTATTCCCACTATCAACCTTACCCACACAATCCTTGACCCAACTGATCCATACTTTCTTATGCTCTTCTTCCATCTTTTACCCACAACTATGCATACTCCTTCTTTTGCCCTCTCATTCTCACCTACTCCTGCACATATACCCCATCCATACTCCCATTCTCTCTCAATCACCTCTCCATTTCGTTTCAGTTATTCCGCATACATCAACTTTCGCACCCTCAAACACCTGGACAATCTCTCTCTGTTTCACCTCATCATTCGCTCCCCTTACATTCCACGTTCCGATTACCATGTCCTTTGTCCAGTCCTTGGTCGTTATCTTTTGGTCAGTCCTTGTCCGAGGCTTATTGTTTGTCTTTTTAGTTAGTTGTTTTCCGGGGAGGGGCACTAACCCTCCGCCAACTTTTTTAGTCGCCTTTTACGACAAGCAGGGATACTGGGGGAGTATTCTTTACCCCCCTACCCCCAGGGCGTATATATATATATATATATATATATATATATATATATATATATATATATATATATATATATATATATATATATATATCGTCGTGTATTATTTATGCTTTTAGGTTTTCATCATTTGTTTCTCTACACTCTCCTTCTAGACTTCTGTATTCCCATTTCAATTCATTCACTCCTATATTTCATCGTTTCTTCCCTCCCTCCTTATATATTACTTTTTTTTCCTTGTCATCCTCTCTCTCTATATTTTTTCACTTTCGTCTTCCTTGTCATACTCTATATTTTTTTATTTTTTCACTTTCATTTTTCCTCGTTTCTTCAATTCCTCCCCTATTTCTCTTACAATTGCATACCGGTATTACTTTTCCTCAGACTTTCGTTTGCCACCGTCTGCACGAGAAGCTGCATTAACACAATTTTTCCTCCTATGCATCTATTCACCTCCACCTACTATGTTAACAGGATTATTTGTTCTGTATTGCTTTGACATCTTTGATATACTGGTTTACATTCGTTTTTCTTTTCGTACGTGCCCAGTCTTGTTCAGTTTACTGGATACATAAAGCTATATATATTATACTTGCTCACTGGGGTCCGTCTTTGACAAGTGCCGCAAAATATTAGGACATTAAAGTCTCGCTTGCTTTCACTTATACTCTAAAGTAAGTATACGATGATAAAGCGTTACCTTGCTTAACCACTTCCAAACCGAGAACATTTTCCTGTTCGTAACTTTCCAGATAACAATAGAGATGTGCAGTTCTATGCATTCAGAGAAAACATGGAGACTGGATACATAATCTTCCGAAATATCTGCCGATATCTTTGAAATTCATGTGCTGAAGATCCCCTATTTAACAATTTTGTCTTGCAGGAGGACTGACCCTCCAAGAAAATAATTCGGGGTCACGCTTCATAACACTCATATTTCGGATGAGACTCCATCATACAAAATGTGCTTAGACATCAAAGCCATATTTAGCCTCCTTTCGCTATTTCTAGGAATGTTCAAAGATACTCCTGTATATGATATCACCGAGTTGAAGGTCGTAAGATCTGAGTTATTCAGAACACAAAAATTTTAAGCCATCTTTCCTATCACAACCTTCTTTCTTATCATCAGTATGGGTTCCGTCAGGGACGCTCCACTGGCGATCTTCTCACCTACCTTTAGACTCCTGGTCATCCTCCCTTCGGTACTTTGGTGAAAGCTTCGAAATTGCACTTGGCATTTCAAAGGCTTTCAATTGAGTCTGACATAAATCTTTAATTTCCAAACTGCCCTCTAGCGGTTTCTATCCTTCTATCTGTGCTTTCATCTATAGCTTCCTTTCTGGTCGTTCTATAGCCGCTGTTGAGGACGACTATCATTCTTCTCCTAGATCTATCAACAGTGGTGTTCCTCAGGGCTCTGTCCTGTCACCAACTCTCTTCCTTCTTGAAATATCGGCCGTGGCAACTAAGCACCACCGGGACAGAGCGACACCCCCCCGGGAGGTGACCACGGAGGGGCTCTGAGGGCGCCCACGTTGTCAAGGCAGTATGGAAGTATGTCCCTAACTACCTTGCGCCCTTATTCCCTAGAACAAACTCACCGGGAGTGTCGCAGTCCACGCACATTACCCTCTGATCGAACTAGCCCTTGACACGTTCGGGGTGGAGCTGAAAAGACATCCCCGAGCAGCACCCCTGTGATGGCCTCTAGGCACACGACCAAGGAGACGGCCCCTAGCCGCCCCAAATTAGTGATGGCCTTCAGCCGCACACCAAACATGACAGCCTCCAGCTGCACACCAAACGTGACAGCCTCCATCTGCACACCAAACGTGACAGCCTCCATCTGCACACCAAACGTGACAGCCTCCAGCCACACAGCTAAATATGATGGCCTTCAGCCGCTCAGGTGTTGCTCACCCCCGCCCCTCTCCTGCAGAAACCAGTGACGGCCTCCAGCTGCACTCGAGGAGAGCAAAGTACGTCCCCTCTCCTTCTGCAGCTGCCTGCAGGAGCAAAACACCTGTGACAGCCTCCAGCCACACCAGCAGGCAGGTAACGGCCTCCACCCACACCTTGACTGCACGTCATTCCCCCTGCAGGACACAGGTGACGGCCTCCAGTCAAACCCATGGTCAGGTGACGGCCTTCACCCACACTTTGCCCACGGTCCTGCTAGGAAGTCAGGCCTCTGTGACAACCTCCAGCCGCACCAACAGGGAAGGGACGGCCTCTAGCCACCCTCCCCTTGTTGCCTACAGGACCTCGGCGACGGCCTCAAGCCACGCCAGGGAGAGGCATCACCACCAAAGTCTCACCACCTGAGACTTTCCAAGCAAAGGATGACCCTTGCTCGGCTAGCCTCTCCTGTAGCCGACCAGGACGTTCCTCCGCCCCTTTTCACCGAGGCAGCCCTCAGGAGGAACCTTCCTGCCTGGAAGAAGTGTGGCGAGGTCCTTTCCTGTCCCTGAGAGTGTGTGCCATCCAGCCGGCACCCGTTGGAGACGACCAACTGACGAACTCCTTCCAGAGGTGACAACGCAGTGCGACCCTGATGGCACACCAATGGAAGGGAGACCGCAGATGCCAGACTCCTCGCGGTGCCCATAGAACCCCGGGGCGCGACTTCTCCAGCCCTAGAAGATGGTGACCTCATCTCCAGGGTAGACACAGACAAGCATGCCTGCTCGCGCTGTTTGGCCCGAGCCCCGAGGACCAGACTACCCTGCCACGTCCCTCAAGTAGAGGGTCTCCCACCACGCCTGACCGCAGCTCCCAGCAGACGATGTCACCTTTGAGGATCATCCCATGGCTCTTGAGAGAAGGGACACCAGGCGGAATCCCTCCAACACCTGGCTGACACCTGGAGACCACCCTGCTCCTGCAGTCTAGCTAGAGTCCTCCAACCTGCACAGTGTAATAGTGACTGCCCAGACCTATCGTGACTATGGTGCTTGTGATATATATACAGTGTCGAGCTAGTGCTCTAGTGACTATGTAGTTTGCCCATGTGTCTCTGTGTGTGTACTGTGTTGCACTAGTGCTGTTACCACTGTGTGATATATGGTGAGACATTTATATTCAGATTGATATCAGAGCCCAAGTAACAGACTGGCTAGTATCCTGTGTGATACCCACAAACCAGTCGGGACCCTCTAGTCTGTCCAGCACAGTTGATAGTAAATAGTGTATCGTGTACTTTCCATCCATATTGTACGAAGGTTGTAATTTAGATAATACACATGTAAGGTTGTTGTCCAGAGTTTTTACGTCCTGCTCTTCTCATTGCACGTTCTAGCTTTGGTCTCGAAAGAGGACCCCGGCTCTATCGCTGGTGTTTCTAGGACGAGAAGTCACCCTAAAAACACCTAGCATAACACTTTTATTCATCAATGACCTTCTAATCTGTACATCTAACCCTATCCACTTTTACGCTGATGATTCCACCCTTCACCTTTCCATTCAGTTCTCACAACGTTCATCTCAGCAGTTACTGCAACATAGAAGGGATGAGGCTATAGCACACCTGATGTCTGATATGGCTCGTATCTCTGACTGGGATAAAAATAATATTGTTGTTTTTAATGCATCAAAAACTGTTTTTACACCTATCAACCCAACACAATCTTCCACAGGAGTACCCACTAATGTTTAATAATATCCAGCTCAATCCTGCATCATCCTTGAACATGCATGGGGTTTCATTCACTCGGGATTTATCTTGGAAAGATCATATTGCAACTCTCACAAAATCTGCATCCAAGAGACTGGGTGTGCTAAGCCGATTCCGTACTTTCTTTACCCCCGCACAGTCGTTGACTTCATACAAGGGTTTCATTTGCCCCTGTGTAGAGTACAACTCTCATGTGTGGGGAGGCTCCCCACATACAGCTCTTCTCAATAGGGTGGAGTCAGGGGCTCATTAACTCTCCTCTTACTGGCTCCCTTCAGCCTCTGTCTCTTCGCCACAATGTTGCATCTTTTTCTCTTTTTCCATCGCTACTTCACTGGTCACTGCTCCTCTGAACTGTCTGATTGCATCCCTCCACCTCTAAGACGGGTGCGTAGCACGCGCCTAGTAACAAACTCTCATCCCTTTTGTCCAAGTCAAATGCAAGAGTTAACCGTTACTCCCAGTCCATCATTTATGCAACAGGTCAACTCTGGAACTGTCTCCCTCTGTCTGTATTTCCTACTTCCTATGATCTCCAGTCTTTCAAACGCAGTGTGTCCAGGCATCTCGAAATGAACGAATCTTGAATTTTGCCCTCTTTTGTATTGTGTCTTTTTTTTCTTGGATGGAATGGTTTGCGGGCTCCTGGCCTTTGGTTCCTTCTTTCTTATAAAGAAAAAAATTCTTTCCATCAACAGTGTAACCTTTGTGAAGCAGCATAGTAGACACGTTATTTACATCTTTTGTACTACACTGACTTCTAAATATCTGATATGTAGTTTACATATGCAGTTCATCCAAAGCGAACCTCACCCTTAACACGACTAATAATAAGTCCAGTATCGCCTCATGATTTACCCTTCGTCATTCGTTTCAAGGGCTTTCCTATTCTTTTTTTTTTTTTTTTTTTTTTTTTTCCAAAGTAATGCTGAGGATCAGTGTGTCCACCAGATCTCCATCCTATGTTGCCTCATTGCTTGTTATATTTCTTCCGTTAACTTTTGTTTTAAATTGTTCCTCTTTTTTATCACATCATGGGAGGGGGGAAGAGGGAGGGGGAGGCCGAGGATGAGATGGAGGGATGGGGTGGAGAGGTATATGAGGCGTCTCGTGGACAAGGGGCGAATGCGCCATTTTTTTTTTTTTTTTTGTTATGAGCGTTTAAAGTTCAGGAATAGGTGGCAGACATAGAATATTATAGAATAGCATGTTATTATATATCATTAGAATCCTCTGGAAGAGACAAATTTATACTGCAGGAAAAAATGAAAACACACACACACACACGCACACACACAGTAAAACACGCGATGGTGTTTTTTCAGCATATAATAATTATTGTTCAATCAACTTGAAATTCATTCCTGTATTAGATGTACATGAAACTAAGATACTGTGAAATTTTCAGCCAAAAATTCCCATAATTAATATTTTTCCTATAATTATTAATTAAATATTTTCATCTCCTTATCGGCAACAGGTTGTTTTATTGTGTGTATGATAACCATTATATTGTTAGTGACTGACACAATGAAGTTATAAGACTCACCAAGTATTTACAACTCCAACCGCACACCAAGATGAAGAGGGGGGGGGGGTCTAATGGTTAGTAGTTGAGGACGTCATCGGAGTGTAAACAAAGCCAGGCTTCATTCACGTGCTTGGCGGGATGACTAGCGGGGGCGCTAGCGCGCGTCTGAATGGCTGAGAGGCGGCCCTTAAACTCTGACAGAGGGAGCCGCTCGCCCATTGGCTGAGCGCATGCCGACATTCGCCCCTACAGCTCTGAAATCACAGACCCTCCCCACCCTCCTCCTCCTCCCCTCCACGTGTGCAAAACAAGGGAGATTGAACCGAGAATTCTGAACCCACATGGGTCGGAATCGGAAAACGCTCTTCACCACGAGATTTTCAGTGCTTCCATCTATCGGAAAACATGCATAACTCATTTTTGATGGGGGTGGCGCATTCGCCCCTTGTCCACGAGACTCCTCATATGAGAGAGGGGGGTGTGAGTTGGGAGCAGGGCAGTGAAATGGCGGGGGACAGGGCGACTTGGAGGCGATTTGTTTGTGGCCACCCCAAACGGGATTGAGGCGTCTGGCAATAGATAGATAGATAGATTTCTATTGTTTACTACTTCTACTTTAGGGCCTCTCATGGCAAACATTACTATCTGCTTACATATATCCTTTGTTTCGTTGCATTCGGGTTAACTGAAATCTTTACTTCTCCCCATGTTACATTTTCTGTACTCAAAATAATAATAATAATAATAATAATAATAATCTTCATAATAGTTTCCCTTTTTACATCTGCATTACTGTGATTCTTTTTCTCTTTCCTTTGGAAGATCATATATGCCCTTTGAGAGTTTGCTGTTATTGTTTTGGGATTTTACCCTTTTTTGCCGACAATGCTGTGTCGTTTAGTGTCCTCGTTATATTTTCGTTGTTTTGTGTTGATATCTTCTGCACTTCGTCCAATAACTGTACTTATACTACATATTAATCTCTGCAATCTTCTCCTTCACTGATACAAGGTCTGGTTATTTCTTTCAGATTAGCCTCTTCCTCTGTAATATGAATGCAAGTATTACTTTATCCTGTTCCCCCATTCTCTTCCTACATATTCGTTGCTTAGCACACTACGTTTTCATCGTACAGTCGGCCTAAGAAGTGACGGCAGAGTATCCAGAAGACTTCGGTCAGCGGTAACGCACATACTCTTCCTTATATCTTTACAAGGTGAAACCTGTTATGTAAAACTGTTACAGAAAACAATGAGTTAATTGTCAATGTACCGGTGTATCTCGGAATTGCAGGAAGAATTTCGTTTGTTACGATTATTGGAAAGCCTAACCGGAACTAACCGAAATTTCACAAATTTCGCTCAGGGACAGTCAGGAATAATTTCCAGAGTTCAAGTCTAGTATGGTAACAAGCAATATATATATATTTTTCATAGTGTATGCCTGAAAAGAGGAGTGCTTCAGTAAACAATTAAAAATAGTCATTACTATTAATGAAACAATTTCCGCATCAATATTAGGGAATAAGTGAGTCATTTATTTCCGTTTCCAATGACTCCATGTCCGACGACGACAGAAAGCGGGAAGGTGTAAGTCAGTGGGCTATTTTAAATGTTTTTATCAGCAAGCACGAAAGGAGACAACTTTTACTGAAAGACACATAGTTATTACACTGCGTATGGACAGTTTTTCATTAAGAAAAATCTCTGGATGATTTAATATTAGCCAGAGGACTATCTGTGAAAAAAAAAAAAAAAAAAAAAAGAACCTCGAAATTTGCCGAGTCGGAGCTCCTTGGAGAATGCCAACTTGTGTCATTGCCTAGTATCCTCAGTGCATAAACTATTAGCAAGCGTAATAAAATGCAAAGGTTCATGAACAAACAATTGAACTCAGAACTTCCGAATCAGAATTTTCAGTTAAGCAGGGTATAGCGGTGTATTTAAAAAGAAAGGTATGACATTAAAAGATAGAACAAAAAGTGTGCTTTTGCAGTGCAAGAGTTTAGAAACGCATGATTTGGTCCTCTTTATTGCTTAGTGTAAGAGAAAAGAGCAAAATCTGCCATACCTCCTTACAACTGAAAATAATGTTAAGAAGCTTCGAGAGTAATGTAAGGCTATATGAGGATGGGGAAGGGACTAGTCCTTCATGTATATGCTGAGCGTTTGGGCGTTGGCCTTTCTGGGGATTCCCCCATGTGCGGCTCTGCCAAACCTCATACGGGATCAATTGTCGGATTATTGTGTCAGTTCCCTACTGGGTCAATTCCCACCGTCACTAACTCAAGAGTTGCCAATGGTCGCCAGCTAGTCCAATATGGAAGTCGGGCTACTCATGCAGAGACCACAGAAGTCGCATATTTTTAAAAATCTCTCCCATGATAGTTATTGATATACCTTACGTAAGCTCTTCATGATATTATTCTTTAGTAGTTATACTAATTTTCTAGATATGCTTTAATGCGATGCTTGCAGGAAAACGTTACTACAGAATCCTGAAAGCGCACCAGGTGTGACACCATTCATCACATATTTACAAGTCTCTAGCTGCACCTTTTGTTTGAAACCCATATAATTTAGTTTTCTAAAGGAACAATGCTTCATCTCCAAAATGCTGAAGAAAATCTGCAAAGTTTTTCATATGAAAATTGTACAATGTTTAATGCCGAAATCGTGCAGAGACGAGATCGCCGGCCGAAATCCGACGAAGCCGAGGGCTCCAAAATACCGTACAAAAGTTAAAACAACAAGCCAGTGGTGTACCCTGAACAGGGTATTCCTCTAGACTTCAGGAAAAACTTCAGTCTAGGCACTGTCCATTTTTCTATGCAACGGTTTTCCATGATCTTTATACAGCAGGTCCAGCGGGGCAGTAGACACACGTGAGTTTGTTATTATTTATAATCGTAACGTACGATCTTAACCGTGTCGTGCTAATATTTCTTAACGAAGAATCGTTACATGTTTCTCATAACACTATTTATTTTTGTTTTGATGAACAAATACATGAAATGGATATAAAATAAAGCTTATGAATATTTAAGGAAGGAAAGAATAATAACTGTCCCAAAACCGAGATGGTAGACTCAGCCCACCAAATTTGTATTCTCAGTAACTATATTAAAGCCTCTCTTCCTTGTAGCAGTGAGTAAAATAATGTTATAATTTCCCCCTTCCTTTTAGCGACAAAGAGGGCACATAAAATGTACGGGGTTTAGTTGACCGTCTTTGATGTCGAAAATTAAATAATCTGGTGAAGAGTATCAGTTTTTCCGTGGTTAGTGACATCGGGAATTATCGGATCTCTCTCTCTCTCTCTCTCTCTCTCTCTCTGCATAATAAAAGAAATGCTATACATTTTGTGTTGATAAGCCAATACAGTATGATGAATTATTCGAATTGGAGAAGCCTCTCTGTCTGTCTGTCTGTCTGGCGGCCAGAGAGTAAGTGACCTGACCTTTGGATTAGCTCGGTCATCCCAGACCGTGTCACCCGTCCCCATGCTAGGAGGAAAGCAACGTCGGACAGAACACTGCAAAGTATTGTTGTATTTATACGAAATCATTGCTATTATACAAAATAAAAGATACATTCATAACACTATATAGCCTTATTAGAGAAGTAAATATATACAAATTAATGTAGAAGTAGTAAACAGCTGACATAATTATAGCCAGAGTGACGTGTGTTGGGCCTGATTTGGCATTGCACGGGCTGGGGAATCCCCAGAAAGGCTAACGCCCATACGCTCAGCATATACTAGGAGGACTATAGAGGGAGTTCAGTCGGTTTTCAGTTCAGTTTGAGTGTAGTGCAGTGTCAGTGCAGTGAAGTTTGTATATTTTAGGTACTTATAAAAACAGTAATGTGTTGGCAACCAGTGAAGTGTTACTGAAGTTCGTATATCATCAGTACTCGTGAAAATGGTAAAGTGTTCTCAGGCATTAGGTGTAACTGCAGTTAGTAAAGTTTGTATAGCTCCAGTGTTTGTGTGAATAGTGAAGTTAAGCTGGAAAGCATTAAGTGGATTTTTTTTTTTAAATAAAGAGTGAACTCTAAGAAGCCAGTTTTTATCTATGACGCCTGAGCTGATCCTGTGTACCGTACACCTAAAGGCTGACTATAAGAAGAACAACTCACTGGGTAACATCCTTCCTGCACTGTACTACTGTTATTGGAGCATGTGGCAGTGTGGGGTAGGGACGTAACAATAATTTAGCGTCATCTGGGGATAAAGAAGTTAATTATAATTATAAGCAAGGGGAAGACAAGGAAGAAAAGGTAGAATGGTCTTGCTGCTACTGCAGGTAGGATATCATTATTATGAATAATTTCTTTGTTGTGGCAACCTTTATCTTGCTCTATCATCACCATAGCATTTGAAAATAAGGTAGTGTATTGCAGTCACAAGAATTTTCCTTAATTGGTCTTCGAAACTAGAGCATCTGTATTTGAAATCCTGGGAAGCAAATAAATCAGGAACAAGGGTTATACTGCATAATACATTACACATTTATTCAAATCGGGAAATGTAGCTAAATGTTAACTTTTAATATATCACTGCCTCCTGCAGTTCATTTTCCATAATTCTTAGCAGGATATAATATACACTTTATTTGATATGACATGATGAAGGCACAGAATTTTTATCTTATATTCAATGTTTTCAATGAACATACAGCAGTGCAGGGTGACCAAAGCAATTTGAAACTCTGCCATCACTTGTTGGGGCGACTGTGCTCATGTGGTTTGTCGGTGAGTATAAATTACCTCTCCCCAATGGACTCCAGCGAGGTACTGTTTTTGGTCGAGTTTGTTTGTTTCACTGTTTCTTTGTTTGTTAGCAACATTACGGAATAACGGCTGATTGAAATTACATGAATCTTTTTCAGGATATGTGGGCACTGGTCCCAAAAGGCAGTGATTAAATTTTGCAGGTAATTGAGCAACAGGGAAAGGTTAAAATCAAGGTAATTGGTTTTCAGGGGTCTATTAGTTCTAACAGGTTGAAGATAGAGATATTTCCTATTATCAACATGCAGGAACTCCCATATGGGATTTCATTTGGCACCAAGATCTTTGGCCTTGAATAACCTTGAAAGGGCAAACTCAAAGTCACTGATATTCAGGGGGCTATAACTCAAAACTGGTTGAAGATAGAGATATTTACTGTTGTCAAGATATATGAAGTTTTATATGGGCTTTAATTTGATGACCTTTGACCTCGAGTGACCTTGAAAGGTCAAATGCAAGATCACTGATTTTCAGACGGCATAACATGAAAACAGTTGAAAATAAAATAGCTGCTGTTAGGCGAGGATTGTTGTGCCTGGCACCACTTGTTAATTGTATCACTGTTCCATGTCCACTTCCATCTCAGTTTCTTTAGAAAGAAATTTCTTTAGAAAGAATTTAATTATCATCCAAAACCTGTTCCTTTCTGTAACTTACATTGACATTTGGCCTCACATTCCAGATATCCACTGCAATAAGACCAATTACAGTTCCCCATACTATTTGTTTTCCTACTTTTATGTTAAATCCTTTCGTCATCAATATACACTTTGTTACGTGCATTTTCATAGATTCCTGTACAAGTTTTCAAGTTTTGCCATTTATTCTTCATAGGCTGATGTCAGAGTGTAGAACTGGAATAATTCGTCTTGTACCTCTTCTCCACTTATATTGTTGGAGTGCCGCATTAACCATTTCACTCGTGGATAAGTTTTTAAGTTTTCCCGGCTGTGATACGCAGGCTTTTCTCCCCTCCCCCCTGACCACCACACGCTCCAAAAATGTGTATTCTCGGCTTATTTTCACCAGCCAAACATATTTATTTGGCCACAAAACCCATATATTTCTATTCGCCGATGTTTGTTCTACACGATAAGCAAAAAAAAAAAAAAAAAAAAAAAACACCATATGTACGTTAGGGTGCCCGGAATAAACATTCAGGATCATTGATTTCACTTCCCAACATCACAAGCCAAATGTTTATTAATCAATCTCTACATGTTATATCATCAATCGAAAGAGAATTTTATTAGTTTTCGAATGGGTCAGGTCCCAGTTTGATACGATGTATTGTCTTCGAGTAATAAGCGAGAAAACAAAACCCATTTTTGACAGAAAACAACTTTGTTATTCGAGGAAGGTTTGCGAAGAACTTTTAGCGGCACCCTTATGTTTTTGTTTCATCATCCTATGCACAGTTTCATCATCTTCTCAGTAAAAAACGGTGATCCTAGGCCTCATAGTTTCCAAGAAAAATACAAAAAACTATGGTATATTTTGCAACACGCTGACCCGCCATCATCCGCGCTCACTTATGCTAGTTTCCCGTAGTGCGCTAACACTAGCTTGCTAGGTTCGCTTTCTTTGGTTTTATATCAACAACTGTTTCATATACTTACTTCTGTTTCGTTTTTAGTCCTCTCAGAAACCACACATGAACACTAAACCTGTTGCTACCAACTGAAACTGAAGCTGTACTTATTTCCCTGTCATTTGTGTTGAGGTAAAAAACAGTATATATAAATATATGTAAATATACTGTCATAAAGGTAAATAGATAAATAAAAAAAGAATACCACGTACTTCTCCAGTGGCAATGATCTTCCTGCAGGACCACATCGGCTGGGAGGTGAGGAGTTTTGTACTGTGTGTATTTTTTTTTTTTTTTTAGGTGTCCGACTGAAACATGGAATATGGGTGTAGCAGAGAGGAAAAGTTTGAATGTAATGGAGATGAGGTGTCTGAGGAGTATGTGTAGAGTGACGCGTATGGATCGAGTGCGGAATGATGAAGTGCGAAGGAGAACTGGCGTTGTTCGGGAGATGGCTGGTAGAGTTGAGCAGAGGGTATTGCGATGGTTTGGGCATATGGAGAGAATGGATAATGAGCGATTGCTGAAAAAGATAACTAGATCTGATGTGAGAGGTGTAAGGCTGAGAGGAAGGCCACGAATAGGATGGATGGACAGTGTGAAGAGAGCGCTGGATGCGAGAGGGATGTCTGTTGAGCAAGGAAGAGTGGCTGTGCATGACAGAAATAAATGGAGAGAAATTGTGAATGCATAAGTGATGACGCAGCCCTGAGGGGATATTCTCCCGCATTTGGTCTGATCAGCTATTTCAGGTCAGGTGCGGGTAAGGGGATGAGTCTGTTATGATGTGGCAGGGGTAAACCAGCTCTGCTGTCAGGCCCTGCTGCGGATGTCACTGATTGCATTGCACAGTTGACCCTTGTGCGGTGTGGTGGGGTGAGGATCTGTCCGTTCTCCCCTTTGGGGCTAAGATGCGAATGAATGTGTTTGAATGGATGAGTAAATGGAGAGTGTGTCGTCCTGTCTCGGCTACCTCCCTTTCCTTGGGGGAAGCAGCCTAGGTATATAGATAGATAGATAGATAGTGTCCGACTCTGGGCATAGGCTTCACAGCCTGCTCTCAAGACCCAGTAGTCCTCCTACATACCATACACCTCTCTACATGTCACCACTTCGGTGCTAACACCCACCGTCCATATTGAATACATGCTAGGGCTGTCTCATACAGGACTGGTGTATTGGTATTAGCAGGGGTATTTTTATGACATGTCGGTGGGTCATCTGGTAGATCAGGAAAGTCTGCTTTTAATGAAATTCAAATCCTTAAACTGTTCCTTGCCGCAGCCGGGATTCGAACCTGGGTCCATCAGGACTACAGGCCGCCTCTCTGCCGATTCAGCCACCGCATGTGTGTGTGTGTGTGTGTGTGTGTGTGTGCGCTTCACTAGTGAAGGTATCGCTCGGTATGGTACCAGTCGAAACAATCACCCATGCAAAGCGGCACATCACATACAGGACACATGTTCCTTGTGTCTATCCTCTTCCCCTACTTGAAGCACAAGGCACACCTGAGCCTCTTCTTGTCAGGGATCCTCGTCTGGTGGTGGCCCAGTGTGCGATCCAACTTCACGTCGTCATCTATGACCCGGTGATGCTGGCTTGGATACCCTCATGCTCTGTGGTCCTGTTGTGCTGGAGCTGCAGGTCTAGGCACAGGTTCTCCCGACGGACCTGCAACTGGAGGTGGTGGTGGTTCTGGCACCCCTGATGGGCCTCCTGCAGGTGGTGATGGTGGCACCTGTGATGGCCCTGCTTCTGGTGATGCTGGTGTGGGGTCTCCTGCAGGCTGTGCTAGTGCTGGTGGTGGCTGGGCCAATCCTGGCATTGGTGGTTGTGCCTGCTGGATGCCAGTTGATGTTGGTGCTGGCTGCCGGGTAGGTAGGTCTGGGGCATGGTGGAGTGTATGTCCAGATGTGGGCCAGTTCTCTTCGTGGAAATGAAGAAGATCATAGAAGGTCTGCTCCACAAATTCCGGGAGAGTTACTCGCGCGCATCTGTGCTTCTTATACAAGGCAAACGCATTGAACAGTGCCGTTTGGATGAAGTACAATGTGATCTTCTTCATCCACTTGACACTTTGGCATTGGATGGGGTAGTACTGGACCATCTGATCTAAATGTTTCACCACACCCATATACCTGTTGTACTCCTCCACAACAACAGGCTTGTGAACGACCTTCTTCACGTACGGTGTCCATCTGTCATTACCCCACACCTATCCTCGAACCCTCTTCGGAATGGTGTCTACAGTATGGAAGGTGGACGCCATGTTCACAATGCGCTTGTCCCTCCACAGTAGGACTAGCACATTGTTCTTGTGCCTGTATGCCACGCCCCCCTCCAGCAGGCTCTTAGCCTTGGCGATGGCCTGCAGCTGGCGTGGCGCTCCTCTAGGCAGCCGTAAGGTCCCACACACATAAAATCCTGCAGTGAAGAGTCGTTCACACAGGGCTACAGAATTAAAATAGTTGTCCGTGAACAACTTATAGCCCTGGTCCTTCAATGGTTCCACAAGGCCCAACACGGTGTTCTGGAGGGTACGCTGCACCCCCGTGTAGACCTCCAGGTTCCAGATGTAGCCCGAGGGTGACTTGGCCAGCATGTACATCTTGATGGCATACTTGTTGGGCTTCTGGAGGTTGTAGATGGAGAAGGACAGCTGGCCCTTCCACCCCAGAGAGCCCTCATCCAGGCTGAGCTGCTCCTCGGGTAGGTACGCTGACTGGATCCGTGAAGGAGGTACTCCATGATCGTGCGAATGCGGATGAGCCAATCTTGGTTGTCCTGGGGAATGGCGAGTGTGTTTAAGGAGCGGAAGTGCTTCAGGATGGCGTTGAAGTACCTTCCACTCATCGCCCGCCGGACCCTAGGGTAGTCGAGCAGCTCGGAGCTCCTCCAGTAGTGCCTGATGGTCATGTGCATGACCCCCATGAAAAGGTATAGCCCCTGGAACTTGGCCATCTCTTCTTCATTGCAGGAGAACCAGGCATCCAGCTGAGTCCCCAGGAATGTGGCGTACCAGTTGGTCTCCATGGTGAGGTATGACAACAACTCCGTCGCGAAGAAGAGCAGGCAAAACTGTAGGGGAGTTGTTGGAATATCCACCTTTATCCCGGGGGAGCCAGTGAACGGCCCACGGTTCGGTGTGAATGGGCCACTGCTCCACCCAGGATCCTCTTCAGCGGCAGTGGCAGTGGGTTGTCCAGTTGACACCCTTCGGCCTGCTAAGGTGTAGCAGACAGTGATTCCCTTACGAGAACATGCTGCAGTAGTCAGTCTTTCACTGTCTTTACACATAAAACATAGCCAAATATATCAGTACATGGGAAACACAGTAGCTTTCACCAAGAAAAAAAACATGTATATGTAAATGCACGTGTTCCAAACCTCGCGTTGCATTTTGCTACCTTTGTGGTAGCTCAGGTGTATGACACACACTCTTCCTTATGAGCACGTGGCTCACTTTTTCACTGTCTTTTCACATAAAACATAGCCAAATATATCAGTAAATGGGAAACAGTAGATTTCACCAAGAAAAAAAAAGTATATATATATATGTAAATGCATGTGTTCCAAACCTCACGTTGCATTTCGTTACCTTTGTGCTAGCTCGATGACACACACTATTCCTTACGAGCATGTGGCACACTTTTTCAATGTTTTTTCACATAAAACGTAGCCAAATATATCAGTACATGGGAAACAGTAGATTTCACCAAGAAAAAAAAAAAAAGATATATACGTAAATGCACGTGTTCCTAACCTCACGTTGCATTTCCCTACCTTTGTGCTAGCTCAGGTGTACAACACATACTCTTACGAGCACGTGGCTCACTTTTTCACTGTCTTTTCACATAAAACAACCAAATCTATCAGTATATGAGATAAACAGTATATTACACAACAACAAGTACAAGTACATGGCCCTTACCTGTCCGCTAAGGTGTAGCAGATGATGTTTCCCTTACCAGAAGATGCTGCAGTGTTTACGATTTTATTTCACAATACACATAATTTTTTGAGACATACATGCTATTTCACCACAACAGTACCTGATCGTGCTCTGTATATAACATCTGCGATATCTGAGGTATCACAGACGATATTTTCCGACGAGCACGTGGTTCAGTGTTTACGTTCATCCACACAAGCACACGATAAACATATCAATAACACTCATGCTTTATTTCACACAGAAAGCACATGGAATAAACATTACAATATGATAAAATCAAATATCCCTATAAACCTCCTGTATTTTACCCCTCCTGACAACGGCGTGCCATGGCCAGGCGTACGTGACTCCTGCCCTAGCCAATATTTCATCACATACACTCGCTGCTTTATACTCCTATCTATTGTACAATAACACTATCCACCATATATCAGCATAAAGCAAGGACTTCATCAACACCTTGGCAAATATTCCCTTCAAGACAACACCGTGTCATCAGGTGGTTTCCCGCTTCCCTCAGCTAAACGTTTCACCATGTCCTTCCTCACTGGCTATTGCACACTATATTCACCTGATTCATTGTCACTATTATTCAATGGTTGAATACTTACAGTGGGTGCAGGGTAGAGGGAGTGTAGTTGTTGGGAACCGCCAATAAACAGTTTAGGCCTACCACAATCTTCGTTGGGCCAACGGCAGAATAACGGCCACGAATGATTCACAAAAACCTAATTCCCTATTGCAAACACCAAATCTAATCACAATAGTGCCCAAAAAGTAAACACAAGCACTATTGGTGTAGTGGAATATGATGCGTGTCCCGGGATGGGGTAAATAGAGTACCGGTAAGATTTACATGCCCAGCCATGCACTACCTTCTCCCTTGACAGCTGATGCAGAACTAATCAACCTGGCTGGGCTGCTGCGCATCTCAGGCCCTGTGGTTGCCAAGTCATTACTTTTGACGAGACGCGCGGGAACTATCACGCGTCCAAAAATGACACTGATCGGCTGAAAACTTTTTCTAATGACATAAGTTTTTGTGCTTTTAGGATGACAAATGCGTCTTTATGTATATTCACAGACACTTCCAAATGAAAACAAGAACCTCATTGCAGGCGAAGGGGTTAATATGCCACTTTATTATTGCCATTTAAGCATTTTTTGATCAGAGATCCCACACCAGGTTCCATGTCTTATCTGCTTCTGTAGCACTGTATGTAACCAAGGACAGTTGTCAGTGCCTTACATGATGATCTAACATGTTTAATACGAGAATCCCAGTATACATCTTTCAAGTCTTCGTAATCTGACAAGTCAGGTTAACAACGAAGAGTCCGGTTACTGTATGTCCTCAGATTTAACCTCCTTGGGCTGTTAGATTTCCCTCCTCAGAGATTCTTTGCTCACATTGCTCTGGAGCAGGTCAGACCTCTGCCATAATCAAGTGCTTCTTAACTACTGGTTATCATGGCCCATGGCTTGGAAGAGCTACTCACAGTGATTAAGAGGGAGGTTTGGGGCAGTAGCCTGCAGAATCGACTCAGGTAATTACAGTAAAGGGAACTCATTTTTTTCATCCTTAAAACTGATCCTGCTTAGCATGGTTGCACCTGGCTGGTATTCCTCCTCTTTATTATGGATGCACAGGCTTCTTCCTCAAGGTAAGACAGTTCTTTAATGGATTTAGTTGATTATATCACAATTAATGCACAGTCAGAAATGCTTATATATCTGCAGTGCATCTTGCTGGACTAAGCACTGTTAAGCTGACTTAGCCGGATATGTCAACCTTCTCTTCAGGGTAGGAGAAAACGCCCAGACGAGGTAGCAAACTGCATTTTACTGTTCGGTGTGATGTATTCTACCATTTTTAGGGCAAAAGGAGGCTTTTGATAGACTTGAAAAATTCCTGTGCAGCAGATATGTAGAATCCTAACAATAGCACTGGCTCAGGAGTTAAAATTAGTACTTGTTTTAGTGTTGCAGTCCTTAATATCACCACCAATACAAGTTACATTTTAGACTGATTGGCCTGTTGTTGAATACTGCTTCTCCACCCAAATGACTATGCACTGAATGTGGATGCAAGAACATGATGTCACTCAAAGTCATTACTAAATATCTGGGAAATGGACGGTGTCAATCCCCCATGTATTTAACCACGTGGGTTCACAAGCTGATATATACCACCCTTATACTCCCCTGGCTGTAACACTGGTATTAGTGTGCCAGGGGCCTAATGGCAATAGAAATAGTGCATTCAATGGTAGTGTGCACCTCTCACGATCTGTGAGTGTTTTCAAAACCCAAGTAATGGTGGACATTAAAGATGAGTGCAGGTAGTACCGGGTACATCCATTGATATTCATGCATGTGTTCGTACCCTGGTTGGTACCGATTATATACTAAGTTTCTAGTACAAACACGTAACCATTATACTACTTTCATGTTCATGCTCATTATTTTAACAACAAAAATTCCTTCCCCATTCATACTTTGGCAGCATGAATGAAGGGTTATTTCTTGTTACTACTCTCCCTCCATGAAGATAGCATGGTACTTTATCATGAAGGGGTGCACTTATAGACGTTCCCATGGTAACTATATATAGCTGCTGCGTCGACAGCCACGGTTCTTCTCCTAGAGTTATCAACAGTGGTGTTCTTCAGGGCTCTGTCCTATCACCAGCTCTCTTCTATTCATTCATCCATGACCTAAGCTGTACATCTAATCCTATCCACTCATACATTGATGACTCAACCCTTCACGTTTCCATTCACTTCTCTCAGCATCCAATTCAGCAGTTACTTCACCAAGCAAAGGATGAGGTTATGGCACACCTAATGTCTGACTTGGCCCATATCTCTGATTTGGATAAAAGTAATCTTGTTTTTAATTAATCAAAAACTCAGTTCTTAATCTTTCAACACGACAAAGTCTTCCACAGGAGTAACTTCTAATTTTAAACAATATCAAACTCAGTCCTGCATCATCTTTTAAACACATTTGGAGTTTCATAATCTCAGGATATATCTTGGAATAATCACATTACCCTTCTTATAAAATCTGCTTCCAAGAGATTGCATGTGCTAAGCCGACTCTGTGCCTTCTTTACTCCTGCACAGCTGTTGACTCTGTACACAGGTTTCATTTGCCACTGTGTAGAATGCAACTCACTTGTGTAGGGAGGCTCCCCCTCATACAGCTCTTCTCAACATGGTGGAGTCAAAGGCTTTTTGTCTCATTACCTCTTCTCTTACTGGCTCCTCCAACTTCTCTCTGCCACTCTGTTGCATCTTTATCTCTTCTATCGCCACTTCAGTGATCACTGCTCCTCTGAACTGTCAGCTTGCATCCCTCCACCACTACGGTGGGCACGTAGCACCCAGTCCTTCATATATGCAACATGTCAACTCTGGAACTATCTTGTTCTATCTGCATTTCCTGCTGTCTATGACTAGTCTTGTAAACATAGCGTTTCCCGGCTTCTCGAAATGAACAGATCTTGAATTGGCTGTCTGTTATCTTGTTTTAGTTTTTTATTCTAAGAGAGAACAATTGTACAGGCTTCTGGCCTTTGGTTCCTTCTTTCTGGCATAAAAGAAAAAAATCAAGAGTTTTTCATAACTGATCCGACTACTATATATTATTAATGTGAACTTAATTTTTTTTCTGATCGACTGCTATATATATTATTAATCTGGACTTAAATTATTTTTTGATTAAACTACTCAAGATGAATTTCAGTTCAGAGACAAAAAGAGGTAACCAAGACAATAACGTGGCGCTGATTTCAAATTTGATGTTCAATATGCTCTAGCACGTACAGTTTTTCTGAACTCACTGCCCTCACACGCATCCCTGTAGTACAGTGACCCCTCTATTCATTGCTTTATGCATGCTTTTTGTACGTCGTTATGTATATGCAGCGTATAATATCCAACATATACATTGCGAGTTTTCTACATCCACACTCTAAAGTGTGTCTGTGTATATTCATTATGCTTAATATAAATCATATTTCAGATTTATGGGCTGACAATGCCTCACAGATGTGTGAATGATCCTAATGCTTTCTGGTATATATGTGAAAGTTTCACTCCAAAGAAGGAGAAATAGAAGATCACGTCCCTTGTAAAGACAAATTATCTACATTGTTTTGGTGTTAAGATTGGCGGCCAAAACAAACGATGGGCGCCTCATATCTGCTGCGTGACTTGTTCCAGCTATCTTTGCAAATGGCTACCAGGAAGGAAAACAGGGATGCCTTTCGCAGTTACTGTGGTGTGGAGAGAACCTAGTGATCACACAACAGATTGCTACTTATGCATGACAAAAGTTGTGAGATATTCTAAAAAAAAAAAAAAAAAAAAAAAAGCATTGTTCATCCAAGTATATCATCAGCAATAAGCCTGGTCGATCACACAGAGGACATTCCCATTCCAAGGCCACCAACAAATAAATGTGTATTCCAGATGTCAGATGAGTATGAATATGGAGAGGCATCAAGAGCAGCTGCCCAAGATTCTGACTTCGAATGTCAGCCATCTGGCAAAGTCTAGCTGTCTATCTATTGCCAGGCGCCTTAATCCCGTAAGGGATGACCACAAACAAATCGCCTCCATGTCGCCCTGTCCCCCGCCATATCACTGCCCTGCTCCCAGCTCACCCCTCCCTTCCTCATATACCTCTCCACTCCATCCCTCCATCTCATCCTTGGCCTCCCCCTCCCTCTCCCCTCCTCCACCTCACTCACATACACTCTTGTTAGTCTCTCATTCTCCATCCTCTCCACATGGCCAAACCACCTCAGTGTGTTTTTCCTAACACTTCCTATAGCATCTTCACTTCCTTATCTGTCAATCTGTCTCTCCATGTGACTCCACATGCTCCTCTAAAATAACTCATTTCCACTGCTCTCACTCTTGACTTCTGTTCCTCCAACAAGGTCCAAGCTTCACATCCATACATTAGAGTTGGTATCACAATACTGACATGTAGTAACTTTTTCACTTCCATGCTCACTTCCCTGTTTCTTATCACTGCTTTCTAGGAACCAGCAACCTTTCTTCCTAGTTGTACCCTTTCAAGCACTTCATCTACTAAAATTCCATCCTTACTCATCACACCATCCAAGTATTTAAACGCACACACATCTTCCATTTCGTCCTGTACATTCACTGACTTCACTTCCCTCGAAGACCATAACTTTACACTTCCCTACATTCACATTTAGATTCCTTTTCTTACATACTCTTCCAAACTCATCCACCAAGCCTTGCAGCTCCCCTTCGTCTTCTCATAACAACACAGTATCATCTGCAAACAACAGTACAGGGAGTTTCCAAACACTGCCCTCTGTCACTACGGCCGCTACAACGTCCGCTGCCCTACGTGGTATCTCTTTTACAACCCCATCCATATACAGATGTTTCCAAACACTACCCTCTCTCACCAGAGCCACTCCAACATCCACTACCCTACCTTGTACCTCTTTTATTACCCCATCCATGTACAGATTGAACAACCATGGAGACATGATACATCCCTGTTTCAATCCAACCTTTAAATAGAAGAATTCACTCAGTTCACTATCCACACGCACTGCAGCCTTAGCACCCTATATATACTCTTCACAGCATTCATCAACTTCCCATCTACTCCATATATTCTTAAAACTTTCCACAATCCTTGTCTGTCCACCCTGTCATATGCTTTCTCCAGATCCATGAAGGTCACATACAACTTCTTTCCCTTCTGTAGAATCTTTTCCACTAAAGATCTAAGAATGAATATCTGATCTACACAACCTCTTCCCTTCCTAAAACCTCCCTGTTCTTGTCCAACTAATTCCTCTGTTGTTTCCCTAACTCTGTCAATAAGTATCCTACCATATACTTTTCCTATTACACTAAGAAGACAAATGCCCCTGTGATCACCACATACTTCCTTTTTTCCTTTTCCTTTTTACAAGGGAATAATTATACCTGACTTCCAGTCAACCTGGACTGTACTGTACCTTCCTCCCAGGCCAATGTGCACATCTTCCACATTCATTCTACTACTATCTCTCCTCAATGCTTCAGCATATCACCACACACTCTATCAATTCCTGGGGCTTTCCCCATTTTAACTTTCTTCATCGCTTCCACAACTTCTATCCTACTGATTTCTTCCTCTCTTCTCACATCCCTCCGTCTCCCAGCCATACACATTAGTGTCATTCTCTATTTTCAGCAATTCGTTAAAGTGTTCTCTCCATCTCCTCACTTTTTCTTCCATCTCCACTAGTAAACTCCCATTTTTATCTTTCGCTTCCCAACTAACTTCTTTGGCACCCTGTCTTACTCTCTTTACCTCTTTCCAGAGAATTTTCTTACATTTCCTCCACTTTACACTCAAATTCCTTCCAAATTCCTCATCCACTCTCTTCTTTATCTCTCTTACTAATCTTTTCACCTCTCTCTTCCTCTCTACATTCAACTCTCTCTTCCATCTCTCAACTTCTTTCATGCACCTGTTTCTCATCCACTCTTTATATGCATTCTTCTTTTGTGCCACAGCCTCTCTCACCTCTTCATTCTACCATGTTGTTCCCTGCACCCCCTTTCGTCATCTCTTCACCCCACACACCACCTCACATGCTGCACAGATTTTTTTCTGTGAATATCTTGCGCACAACATCCATGTCCCCCATCGACTCCAATCCATAATTACCCAGTCGCTCCTCCACTTCCCTCTTATATTCTGCCCTTTTTCCATCCTCTTGTAACCTTTCCACCCTCCGTGTATGAGCTACTCCCTCCTGTCCTTCCCTTCTTCTATTTCTCCATTTCGTTTAGACGCTGATTCTGACCACCACCAAGGGGAGTCTACTCCCCGAACCTCTATATACTCTTGCATCCATTACACACCTTCTCATCCTTTCATCCACACACACATAATCAATCATTGCCTTCCGTTCGTTCAGTTCACTATCCACCCTTCTCATCACTCACCACGTACACCTGTGAATCATTTTGTGCCTGAAGAGGGTATTGGCCATCACCAACCCTTTCCCGGCACAAATGTCAACTAAAGCATTGCTGTTCTCATCCATCTCTGCAGGCACACCCCACTCACCAACTATTCCATCCACCTTCACATTCCCTACTTTTCCATTCATATCTCAAATCAAAAACACTCTCTCATTCCTTTCAAAGTTTTCCATGCACACTTCCACATTTGTCCAGAACTCTTCTCTCACTCTGCTTGCACAGTCTTGCACTGGCGCATACATGCACACAATCGCCCACATTTGTAGTCCAACTTTCAATCTTACCCACACAATCCTTGTGCCAACTGATCCATATTCTCTTATATTCTCCTTCCATCTGTTACTCACAAGAATACGCACTCCTTCTTTGGACCTCTCATTCTCACCTACTCCCGCGCATATACCCCATGCATACTCCCATTCTCTCACACTCTCACCTCACCATTTAGTTTCAGTTAATCCACATACATCCACTTTCGCATCCTCAAGCACCTGGACAATCTCCGGCAAAGTACTCCGTCTAATCACCCAAGGTGATCTTAGCAGTCTTGTAGGTAATATAAATTTATCAAAACAACGGTTAGAACTACTCTCTTTGAGACTGCAAGAATGGAACTTGATGTATCCAGGTACTGGGGTAACGAGCTTAACAGGAAGCGGCAACAAAATTTGGAACGTTTTTCAAGCCAGATAGAGCAATATCGCAGGTTTGTTCGAAGCCTTGGGTAGGATTCATGATCCTGACATATGACGACTTTTTACTGACTCCAGCAAATCAGGTCTGAAGGCTGTTCTCTACAATTGGAACATGTTACCCAGAATACCACTTATTTTATCCCCCGAAATGAAGGAAACGTACGATTCAGTGCAAAAACTTCTCGTTTTGACTAAGAACGATGAATTCTGATGGAAAATCTGCAGCGACTTGAATGTTTTATCCATGCTGCTTGGACTACAAGGAGGTTTCACGAAATACTGTCGCTTCTTGTATTTATGGGACAACCGTAATGTGCTGCAACACTACATCCAGCGTGAGTGGCCTTCCTGAAGTTCCTACTCTTATCTAAAAAGTACAGCTAAATCACATTAATCCCAGGATACATAAAGTTAGAGCAGATAAGTATTTATAGTCGATAAAGCGAGAATGGACTGTAACAGACCCTATTATTCAGAGTTTACACACAAACACACACACACACACACACACACACACACACACACACACACACACACACACACACACACACACACACACACACACACACACACACCAGGGGAAGCAATAATTCACAACTGATGAATGGGGGAGTCAGGATATCCCCTCATCCACTTGGTAATGATAAAATATGAGCACACATAACTCAGGGTTAAGCGTTATCTTTCTAGGCCAAAGTTCAACCTAATTTGCCGACTGAGGCTACAAAATTCTTCCATTACCGGGAAGTTTGGTTTAGCTCAGGAAAAGACTAATGTTGCATTTGCTTGCGTATTATGGCATTGTACTTATGAGTGCATTCAACAAAAAAAGCTGATTATATTTTTTCTCATTGTGGATAAACTATTGATATGTATGAGTTTTTCTATACGTCACGAAGATACACTCAATGAACTATATTGCTAGCAAGAGAAATTGACAGAGGCTATGTGGAATAAATTTTTTTTGCTAGCTTAATTCTTCAGCATACTGGGCAATTATGACCATAGAAAGCTGGAGTTGTTATTGTCCATAAATATAAATGGAATAATATTTTACTAAGCAAGAGAATAACTGTGGTTGGCTTATCGTCGGCTGCAGATGCATAACGAATTTTATCTGATTAGCAAGTTAACCTGAGTATGGTAGAGCCTGTTTAGCAGAAAGTAAAATGAGTAATACTTGTCAACGTGGGAAGCTAATATTTTTAGGTACAGTAAGAGAGACAAGCAAATATAAGTAGTCACTACAAGCAAATAATAATAATGTTAAAAGTTATCATCAGCATCAAAGCTGAAGTGAGATGTCACCTTACTGTCAGCAATATGACCTACCAGTGTATAAACAAATAATCAGGAATAGGTTAAAATAATTGAAAACAAACGTAATAGTCGGGTAAAAGTTGTTGTTGTTGTTGTTGTTGAGAAACAGAAAACACTCCCGTAGAGGACAACAGTTTCAATATTAAGCAAAATATCCATCACATGGCCCAAGTTTTATATTCGTTTTCTTGGCAGCCAAGAATGAGAAAACCACCTCGATCTCCATGGTGGTAAAATACCAAATAGGACTGTGCTTAGCCTGAGCAAATATATTTTCCTTTGAGTGTAATTTTGTATAACATAGGGTGGATGGCATGAGAGGCTGCCTTTGAGGACCGGTGCCCTTGGGGAGGGAAGTCCCCGAGAGTCCCATCCTTAACCAATATCCAGGGCCAAAAATTTTAACCAAGGAGCACGAAATTTTGCTTAGTGGTAAACCTTTAATCGGGTCACGTTTTAGACAGGATTGAACCCTTGAGGGATGCACCCACCACGAGGGAATGCCCCAAGGATGCCTGGTCAAACCGTACCTGTAAATGCATGTGTTCCAAAACGTTTGCGGATAGCGTTAACAATGTCATGTTGATTTTGCTTGATTTCTTTTTAAAACTGAGTAGCTGGTGTACCAAATCGTCCTTTATACAATCAGGCAGCTAAATGCAGACATAAACCCTACATCCCTTCCGATACCTCCACCATTATAATATATTCAGAGTTCGTCACTATTTCACCTAGTGGTCGAAGAACAGTGTCAAAACACGGTATCTGTAATATGTCCTGCAGTCCGCTCACAAATTTCTTATGCTTGAATTTTACTGCAGTTTGTTCCATTATCATATAGTCTCCAGTCATGGAAAATTAAGTACATTTTGTGTATGACATCTAGTGGTTCATTTAGTTTTTCGTTGCATGAAAATTGCACAGTTATGCGTGGTAAAACGCTGAAGAACGGGGGAAAGACAGATTTAGAGTGGATACGGACGAGGAGCAGAATGGCCTAGGAGGAAGGTAGGGTCCAAGGGGATTGGAAGTCAGATAAAATTATTCCCGAGGTACAAAGAAAAAAAGAGAAAAGAAGTGTGTGGTAATCAGGGGGGCATTTGTCTTCTTAGTGTAACAGGAAAAGTATATGGTAAGATACTTACTGAGAGTTAGGGAAATAACATAGGAATATTTGAAGGAGAAAAGGCATGTTTTAGGAAGAAAGAGGTTGTGCAGATCAGATACTCATCCTAAGGTCTATACTGGAAATGTTTCTAGAAAAGTGAAAGAAGTTATATAAGGTCTTCATGGATTTGGAGAAAGCATATGACACAGTGGATAGACAACGAATGTGGAAAGTACTGAGAATATATGGAGTAAATGAGAAGCCGCTGAATGCTGTGAAGAGTATGGTATGAGGGCGCTAAGGCTGCGTGCGTGTGGATGGTGAAATAAGTGATTTTTTTCTATCTGAATGTTGGATTGAAACAAAGATGTGTCATGTCTCCATGACTGCTTAATCTGTGTATAGATTGAGTTATAAATGAGATACAAGATAGGGCAGTGTATGTTCGAGCAGCCCAAATGACAGTGTCTGGGAACTTCCTGTTCTGTTTTTTGCAGAAGATACTGTATTATTTAATGAGAAAGAAGATGAAGGGCAAGGTTTGTGGAATGAGTTTGGGAGACTGTGTGAGAAAAGTAATCTAAAGGTGAATGTAGGAAAGGGTAAAGTTGTGGTTTTCGTCAGAAATGAAGTCACTGGATGAAGAGTCAGGTTGGATGGTGAGGAAATGGAAAATGTCAGTGCATTTCAATACTTGGGCAGTGTAATGAGTAAAGATGTAAGTTTTGAGAATGAAGTGCTTGAAATGGTTTGTACAATAAGGAAGAAAGGTTGCTGGTTGTTTGAAGGCAGTGATAAGGAATAAGGAAGTGAGCATGGAAGAAAAAGAGACGCTGCATGGTAGTATTGTGATACCAACACTAACGTATGGAAGCGAAGCTGGAACCCTGTTGCAAGGACCCATGTCAAGAGTGAGAGGAATGGAAATGAGTTACTCCAAAGGAGCATGTGGAGTTGCATGGAGAAACAGATTGACAAATGAGGAAGTGTTGTGGCGTTCTGGTCTGGATTTGGATGTGACAGAAAGCGTAAGGAGAAATACACTGAGGTGGTTTGACCATATGTAGAGAATGGAGAACGATATACTAACAAGGGGAGTGTACTTGAGTAAGGTGGAGAGAGGAGGAGGGAGAGGGAGACCGAGGATGAGATGGAAGGATGCAATGGAGAGGTATATGAGAGAGGGGTATGTGAGTTGGGGGAAGGGCAGCGGAATAGAAGGGGACAGAGCGACTTGGAGGCGATTTGTTTGTAACTACCCCTCACGGGATTGAGGCATCTTGTTAGGGAAAGAGAAATACAGTATTGTATATTAAAGCTATTCGCTACATAACGTAGGAAACGGTGTGGAAAAAGAGAATAGCCAGAGCTCTGTTTATAGTGTTAATTGGAACTCTCTTACAGTATTAACCATGATGTTTATTTACAATTTTGTTAAGTGGCTGAAAACAAAAAAGGATTTGAGAGCACCATCCTCATTAGCGGAATGATACTGTCTGTTGCCAGAGCTTTTACATTGCGTGGGTGTACCAGGTGGTAATAGGGTCTTACTATACCAAAGGTCATATATCTCCCTCCTTAATGCAGAGGCGGAGTGTAAATTTAAAATACATTTTATTGAAAGCTGATACAAGCTCAAATATTGATATTGTTGTCCAGATTTTTCGCCGTTTTCTTTCTTTGGGGGATATTGTGTCTTGAAATGATTTTTCCGTTAGATGTGTTGAATACTACTACAAGGCACTGCATCACTTGAAAGCTCCGAGGCGAAAATGGAAAGACAAAAATTAACCCCTACACCTCAGTCATGTTTTTGTGCTCCTTGCATGTCCCGCGAGGATATTCGTGCTCCGACTGACATTTTAAAAATATTTGCCAGAAATCAGTTATTAGTCCTAGAATATTATAATTATATGTGCATATGGCACATACCTTCAGCTTTCTCCTGGGATGTTTGTTGAGCCTTCGTCGAATACCGTAGGACTTGTGGAGACTTCTGAAGTTGGATAACGAATTCTTCACTTTACACTTCCCGACACCCCGTAATATGATTACCACAGCCTGATATTATCACTAGAAACACTATTCTATGATTTTCAAGTAGTTTGGAATCCATACACCAAAAAAACAAAACAAAAAAACACTGAAAGCAATGAAAAATACGAGTGCGTAGGAGCTTCCCACCTGTGCTCATTCCCCGCTGGTATTCTGTAATTTATTATTCATAAACACACTCACACTTTATATTCCTATTACTTTATTACACACACACACACACACACACACACACACACACACATATATATATATATATATATATATATATATATATATATACAGTATTTATCCATAAGTTTCCTTCAGTAATAGTAGTTTATTTTCACTCCAGGCATTAACTTTCTCGTTCAGTAAACTAGCGTAGAGAGCAAAGCTTTGACTGTCATTACTCCAAGTATTTGTACTCATATTCTTATATTAGTAATTATTTACATTTCTATTTTATTTACACTATGTTATACACTGTCACTTCCAGTAAATAAGGGCTCCTTTCCCTTGGAGCCAGGATGAACTTGGGACACTGAAGCACTCGTAGTTTATCACCATTTCCTCCACTGGCTCATCACGCGATTCACCAGAAAGATTGTAGTCACTGTCCATCATTATCATGGATCAATTAGCCAGTTCATGCTCCACAAAAGAGTCATTTAGTCCTTTAACCCCTTCCCACACGAGGTTTAGTAGGGGTAGAGGTCACAGGGCCCTCTAGAAGCGACGGAAATGGAGGGGCGCGAGTACAACGTGCTTTCATCTCAAGAAACATCACTGAACTAAATGATGAGGTGGATATGGGGCCGTCAAGGGTTGACAACGTCAGCGAGGTGACAGCTGCTATTTTATATGCTGCGAAATGATTGGCAGGAAATTAGGTAGTTCCAAGTGAATGTAAATATCACTTAGGCTTCTCCCTTCCTTTCTTATATATATTTTTATTACGAGAATAGATTATACGGCATATTTCAAGGGGATATTACCAGGGAAAATTAGCTAACAAGTGCACGTGGGGTGTTGCCAGGTGATAATTAGCCAACTCCAGGTGTATGGCACTATCAGTTACCTTTTATATATATATATATATTATTTTGTATAAGAATAGGGCATAGGGCTTATTTCAATGGATGAAATCAGTGGAAATTCAGGGGAAGATTTGCTTAGCGCAGTGCGGCCAGGCTGGCGAGAGGAGAGGGTAATAGAGGGGAGGTAGGGAAGGGAGTCAAGAACGGGGATAAATAGCTAAATTGTCAACAATGGATGGGAGTACAGAGGACATTAGCAATGCTGACTATTGTTGGACACTGGGAGTACTGATAGATGATACAAGCCACCACTTGAAAGCCTGGGAGAATTCAAAATAACACAGAATCCCAAAAGTGACGCCCCGCGGTATGATCCATTGTGCCTGAGCATCACAAAAGTGACGTCCCGCGGTAAAGGGGTTAAGAAATATTAACTATGTTCAGAGAGGCAAAAGTGATAATGGTAAAAGGTATTCCTATATTACTCCAATGGCGTTCTAATGGATTACAGGTAAAGTATGGCCAGAAACAAGGTTACCATTCTGTAGATCATAATGTGAGCCACTGAACATAACATTCATGGTAAAATAATTAAGATAAGAAAACATTCATCCATCCCTTGGACTCAAGCTGTGGCATGTTTAGCGTATGGTTGCTTCATGCCAGTGCCATACCACTGAATTACCATGACACAAGGTGCAAAGCAGGAATCCAAATGAAAAGATAAATGACGTTCAGCTAATTTGTTACAAATTGTGCTGATGAAATGAAGGAAGGGAAAAGGAAGCTGCCGTAGAAAAGAGAGGAAAACGAAAAGAGGAAAATTATATAAGAAGTAATGCCCTTCACTACATCCTTTGACTAATGCAACCCTAAAACCAGAAAAACAATCACCAGGCGAACGTTTCAGGAGTGGAGGACGGGCGAGAGAGAGAGAACAAAGCCTCCTGCTGACGGAGGTGGATGACCAGTGATCTGCTAGATCAGTGCTGATGCCCTGGACGAGGTCATTACGGAGTAATCAAAGCCATCAAAGAACTTTTTATGTGGCCTGTTTCTACTGAAGGTTACGGGCAGTGAGCGTATAGCTGATAAAGAATTATTTTGAGAAAAGACCTTTAATTCAGGAGCAAATTTTCCAGTGACTAATGAAAGTGGCCATTATGAATGTTGTCAGGGTGAAAATTCCTGCACAAATATTATGTTTAATAAGTCCGATGGTGTGTGAACGAGAGAGAGAGAGAGAGAGAGAGAGAGAGCAGATTGACTTTCATGACAGACATTACGTTTGATAATTATGTCAATTACAGCAACCGAATGTGCGCTGGAAATAATGCGTCATTTTTTCCCCGAAATAATGCATAAAGGTATGATAATGCAAACCACAGAAAGTAGAATCTTCCACTCACTAAAAGACTACATGTATCAAAATGAATTAACAGCATCATGACAGTAGATAGAAATCACGACTAGGAAGTATGAAAGAACAATGAAGTAAATGAATGAATGAATGAAAAAATAAATAAATAAATAAATATACACCAAATCACATTCAAATTCGTGTTCATGAAAAAATGTATTAACATTTATTGTAGGTCTTCCAGTACAATACACAAACATTCATATTACAACTTTGTCTTGCAGCACGTATGAAAATATATAAAGAAAATTACAGTAGTACGGAAGCAAGAAAGACCGATAAAATCATAACGTAGAACTATTGATCAGAATGGAGAAGAAAAGATTACCCACTGCACTCAGATACAGTGCACAGGGCAAAAGTCATAAACATAGACAAGAAAATACTGCAGTGAACAACATATTATTAGAAATCTCAGAAATTATTACGGAAAATAAAGTGGAGAGGTAAGGTGCACAACTCGCTCTTGAGAAGGATGTTGATTTCCATCCCAATGAAGTAAGGATTAGGTCAGTTGAAGTAATACATGAGGGAAATTTTCCAAGTTGTTTGCAGTTCATGGAGGATGAGCAAAAGAAGCCGGGATAATTATAGATGTATTAAGCTGCCAGCCCTAGGAAGGTTATGTAGGTAATAATGTGGGTTGAAGTGAAATCTGGCAGCAGGAGCGGGAGTGTGACAATGGTGAGAAGTTTAAAGCAACAAAATTTGGATGAGAAAGATATATTTGAGGAGCGTCGAGAAAAAGATCACCTACAAATGGATAAGAAATAATAACTGAAAAATATATCTCAGTAAATTGAAAGTTCCGTGCCATTTCGTTAAACAATCTTAAGTGCTCTTTAAAAATAAAATTTTTGCTTCTACTGCATTTTAACCCGCCGCGTCCCGGAGACGTGAATTCACATCCTCACATGATATGCACTCATATCCCGGAGACGTGAATTAATGCAGCAACATTGCAAGGTCCCTAATTTGCACAATTTTCAATTTTCGCGAGTGATTTCGCGAGTGATTTTTGGCACGTATAGACGGGACACCTTCCTCTATTCCTCTACAAGATGCCAAGCAGGGACAATGCCTTACACCGCATAACCTTCCCCCCTCCCCCTGCACGCCATTGTCTCGGCAATTCACCTGTTACCAGTGACCTGGACAATAAAGACATTCAGGGCCAGAGTGATTCCCCAATCGATGACAATGTGGAGGACAAAGTTTACATGACATTAGAGGAAGAAACAGTCAGAAATGATGATCAGGTAATGTGGGAAAAAAAGGTCATGAATGATGATGAGTTAGTGAGTGAAACAATGCTCATAATGTCTATATTACTGTTTGAAAACCAATATACTCTTGTACTACATATAAATTCGTACCAAGTAAATAAATAAATACTGTTTATGAGTGGATAAAATAGTTACCCTCCCATAGAACTCGTTTTCTTAGGTGCCAGCCTGTTAGAAAACCCAGTCAGGTAAGGAGGTACTCGTACCTAGATCGCGTATTTTAAACCTCAGGTGAGCGATTTCTCTATGAATTTTCGATGTTTCTCACCAAAAGTGGATGTTTGGGCCAAAAAAAAAAAAGGTCCAAAAATGTCGGGACTGGGGCGTACCAATGCCCAGAAAACGTCGGGATGGGGCGGGTTAAGCAGCATCACCTGAGGTAAAGAAATGAAGAATCATTTTTTTTTTTAAATTTTCCCAGCCTCCTGCTCAGCACTACCGAGAGATTTAGTTATGTTTTGATGTGGAACACGAAATTTCTGTGCCTCACTTGGGGGTTAAGAGAAGTGATACCCTTATCACTGGACTTTCTCATGATATACTGTACCTTTATAGTGGTATATACCGCTCTTCTGAGTTTGGCTTGTGCTCACATCCTGCTTATAAGATCAGAAAAAGTGGGGTGGGATGATGGTTATATATACTGAAATGCTGACTTCTCAATGAAGCAGCAGCAACCTTGTCCGAACCACCTTTCGTTAAGCAATATTCTTTAATTTTGATAATCTCAATATGTAAGAGAGCTCTGGTATTAGCCACAAGAAGGGGAAGTAGATGCAAAACGATAGACCTATCACCAAGAGAGGCAGAAAATCATTAATACTGGTTGTAATCGAATGAAAAAGAGAAGATACACCAGCAGCCCTCAAGAGACAAGGTAAACTGCCACATATTGTTCAAATGTTGGAAGTTATGGCCGGAGAACCTCTTCAGTCTGGTTAGGCAGGCTTGATTTATTTTAACCACCTCTAGGAGAGTATGGTCAAATTAATTAACTGAAAGGGTTACACATCTTTCAAGAGGAGAGACCATTCCTTAAGAAAATACAATAGTCTGCTAGCAGCAAGAGCATACTGAATGTGCTATTTGACCTTGAGAAACTAAATGATAATGAACTGCCGTGACAGGCAGGCAGACGATGGCAGGATAAGTTTCTCGAGACTTACACAAATGACGAGGAAAATTAACCCGTCACATCCCAACCACTTTCGCACCTCCGACACAAACCAGTCTCGACCATTTTTGGATTTTTTTTTTTTTTTTGGCTTAAACCTTCGCTTTTGGTGAGAAACATCGAAAATTCATAGAGAAATCGCTCACCAGAGATTTAAAATACTCGATACAGGTAGGAGTACCTCCTTACCTTGCAGGGTTTTCTATCAGGCTGGCTGCAAAGAAAACGAGTTCTATGGGAGGATAACTATTCCGCACCACTCCTAAACGGTATTTATTTATTTGGTACGAATTTATATGTAGTACGAGAGTATATTGGTTTTCAAACAGTAATATAGGCATTATAAGCATTGTTTCACTCACTAACTCATCACCATTCCTGACCCTCTTTTGCCACATTACCTGATCATCATTTCTGACTGTTTCTTCCTCTAATGCTATGTAAACTTTGTCCTCCACTTTGTCATCCATTGGGGAATCACTCTGGCCCTGAATGTCTTTATTGGCCAGGTCACTGGTAACAGGTGAATTGCTGAGACAATGGCGTGGCAGGGGAGGGGAGAGGTTATACAGTGTAAGGCATTGTCTCTGCTTGGCATCTTGTAGAGGAATAGAGGAAGGTGTCCCGTGTATACGTACGAAAAATCACGTGCGAAAATTGAAAATTGTGCAAATTTTGCAACTGCAAAACGTACCAGTACGTCGACGGGACTGGCAAATGCAAAATGTTGCAACATACCCATATGTCGATGGGACGTCTCGGGTTAACAATCAGAGATGATCACAACCCGTGTCACATGTCTGAAGAGTTTATAAAAGAATAGGGTTTGATGATGAGAGGGGACATGACACGGAGAGACCGTCCCAGACCAAAAACATTATTTGGACAGTATACTCTCTCTCTCTCTCTCTCTCTCTCTCTCTCTCTCTCTCGGTCGTCCACGGCTTCACTTCCTTTATATTCAGATTCTTCCAAATCTTCAAGTTTCTCTCTGACTTTTCTACTCCTTCTGTTCAGAGAGAGAGAGAGAGAGAGAGAGAGAGAGAGATTGTAAATTATGAAAAAGGAGATGAGTGGTGAGGAGTGGTGTGGGGTAGGTGAGACTCGGTTGGTGAGTGGGGAGAGGAGGACGAAAGAGATTAGAATAAAGAAAAGGACAGGGAAAATGGAGAGAGGACGGGACAACGGGAAAAATAGTATGCATTTTTGTTTCAAAAATAGTATTAATAAATTTCAGAATGAATAGAGTAGGAAAATAAAAATATACTTTACTACTTGACATTTTGGGGAATGTGTACACATTTTATGTTTAATAGGAAACTCTAGGGGATGAAAACGATCAGTAGCTTACCGTCACCTCAATACCCTTATTTGTTCATCATCTTGTGTACACCGATGTACCGTAATGCACACCATCAATGAAACCTACATAAATGTGAACCTGAAGCAGCAAATCATGTTTGCCTGATGGGTTTGAACGAAGCTTCGTGATTTGAAGGTACTGTGAGAAGGTGAGAGAAAGAAGGATGTCCCGGCAGTCTTAAGTCAGCACCGGACATGGAGCCATACACGTCTGCAGAGTACCCAGACATGTTACTTATGTTGGGTGCAGCAGGAGGAATGCAGCTGAAGCAGTAAGGATGTATGGTGAGCAATATCCTAACTGGAGGCAACCATCTCGGCCTACTTTCCTCCATGTAGAACGACGACTACGGGAATATGGCTCACTGAATCCACGTATAGTAAACAAAGGAAAGCCTCATGCTGAGCACCTACTCGATGTAGAAGAGAATATTCTCAACGCTATCGGAGATTAACCATCCACAAGTACACGTTGACTTGGTACACGATTCGGTATGGCTCATGCATCTGTATGGAGGATTGTAAACAGACAAGGCCTGTACCCGTATCATCACCAGCCCATCCATGCTCTGACCGAACGTGATTATCCCCAGGAAGTGGATTTCTGTAGGTGGCTTCTTACTCACGCGAGGGAGAACAACGATTTTCTTGCACATGTTTCGTGGAGTGATGAGGCTGTGTTCACAAGAGGTGGCGTGCTAAACCAACATAATACACATACACGGACGGCAGAAAACCCACATGTAACAACAACAAGGGGACATCAAGAACGCTTTGTGACCAATGTGTGGGCCAGTATTCTTGGTGATCTTCTGATCAGACCACTTTTGCTACCACAACAACTTACAGGCAATGTGTACACCAGACTTCTTCAGAATTACCTCCCCATATTACTTGAAGTGTGCCCCTCAGAACACATACACGAATGTGGTTCCAGCATGATGGGGATCCACCTCACTTTGAACGAGGTATGAGGGATTTCCTTAATGCTATGTACCCTGACAAGTGGATAGCCCGTGGAGATCCCAGTGCCTGGCCACCTAGATCACCCGACCTAACTCCACTTGACTTTTATCTTTGGGGACACCTGAAGAGCATGGTGCATGCTGCACCAGTCAACACCCATCAGGAACTGTGCCAAAGAGTTCAAGAGGCGTGCAGAGTAGGGAACACACCAGGGGTATTTGAACGTTTACATCAGTCACTTCTGCACTGAGCCCAGGCCTGTATCAATGAGGGGGATGGGAGAAATTTCGAGTAACTATTGTAATTCTGTAGTGTACAATACATTGATGTATACAAATGTATGAAAAAATAATGGTATTGAGGTGATGGTAAGCTACTGATCGTTTTCATCCCCTAGAGCTTCTAATTAAACATAAAATGCATAATATCACAGTAAATATGATAAAATTTTCAAAAATGTCACATAGTAAAGTATGTTTATACGTTCCCACTCTATTCATTCGGCAATTTACGAACACTATTTTTGAAACACCCTGTATACTCGGCAAACTTTACCAGTGGGCATAATCGATTACGATTAGTCAGTTATACTGAATACAGAATGAAAAGATTGTTATACTGTTGACTGATTATTCTTGCGGTATTCTCTTAGTAGCAAAGCAATTACCTTGTATAACAATTTCAAATCATTATTTAAAACATGATGGGCTAATTTCATAGTTATTTAACAGCACACAAAATTTCCTCTCAGGAAAGAAACATTCGACCCTGTTAGCCAAGATATAATTTATATATTCCCTTCTGTTGTTAGGTCGCATAATTATTGTGTTTTACGTGTATTCATCTATCTCAGGTGGACCTGTTCTTTTACGGGGACAGTGATCGATTATTTTTTCCAAAAGTAATCAGTAATCACAGTTACTAAAGAAATTTGATGTCGTCCACCAGTAGTGAGCTTATAGGCTAAACAAGTAAAATTCTTAAGTACTGAACAATGTACTGTAAGATATAAAATGAGTAATCTAGGAAAAGATATTTGCAAAGCATGGAAGTTAAATAGATAAGCGCAGTCAAATACTGAAGTAAATATGGAGAAATGAACTACGAAATAAATTATAAAAGCTTGGAAACTAGAGAAAGGCAAACATGAAAGAGCATAGAAGGAGTAAAGGAAAAATTAAAGTAATGACAATAATACTCAAGCCAATAGAGACGAAATCATCACAATGTGGGATGGAAATTATTACAAATCAGGAGCACATAAGATTAAGAACTGGGCATAACACAGTTAACCCACTGCATGCCAGTGCCATTTTAAAATGGTCTGACATAATGCCACGGCCAGTGCCAGTGCCGTTTTAAAATGGTATATAATAGAAAACTTCACTGTGACCGCATTTTTCAAGATTCGTGGGTAAGAAGTGGCAGGCATGTAAGGTAACTGTTCCTCTACCATCCCCCAGGCTATCAAGGTGATACACTCACTCGCTCCTCTGCTCACGCTTACTCTGCCACACTCTGCCTGTGTGCCTCACCCAGTGCTGTACATAGTGAAGGCATTTTGTAAATATTTTCATGTAAGCGTAAGTTGTAAATATTTTCATGTAAGTGTAAGGATTATATAGTGAAGTCAAGTTGTAAATACCTTCCTGTAAGTGCCAGGAGTGTATGTAATGAAGTCAGGTTGTACCTATCTTCAAATAAGTGTAAGATAATGCATTCACAGTGAGAAAGACATGCAAATTGTCATAGATGTTGAAGTAATAAGTAATCAGAAAAGTGTACTGAACATTGCTATACCTTCCCAGCATAAATACCTGAGTATACCTTACATAGGAAACGGCTTTCTCTCACATATGTGGTGAGCATGAGAGAGCGGCTATACCTGTACATGAGTATGCAGGACTCGATAAAAATGATTTCCGAGCTTTGATGAGCGTTTTAATGGCGAAATTCGCTGTTTCCACATCAAAATCTGTCATTTCAGCCAAAAAAAAAAAAAGGTCAAAAAATGGCCGGCATTGGGGTGACCCATAGGGCGAAAAATAGCCGGCACGCGGTGGGTTAAAGATGCTTACAAGGGCATAACTATCTATCTATCTATCTATATACATAGGCTGCTTCCCCCAAGAAGAGGGAGTTAGCCGAGACAGGACGACACACTCCCAATTTACTCATCCACTGAAACACATTCATTCGCATCTTAGCCCCAAAGGGGGGAAGGGACAGATCCTCACTGCACGAGGGTAAACTGTGCGATGCAATCAGCGACATCCGCAGCAGGACCTGACAGTAGATCTGGTTTACCCCTGCCACATCATAATGGACCCATCACCTTACTCTCACCTGACCTGATCAGCTGATCAGAGAAAATGCGGGAGAAGATCCCCTCAGGGCTGCATCATCATTTATTCATTCGCAATTTCTCTCCATTCATTTCTACCACACACAGCCACTCTTCCTTGCTCAGCAGACATCCCTCTTGCATCCAACGCTCTCTTCACTCTGTCCATCCATCGTATTCGTGGTCTTCCTCTCAGCCTTACATCTCTCACATCAGATCTAGTTATCTTTTTCACCAGTCACTCATTATCCATTCTTTCCATATGCGCAAACCATCGTAACTCCCTCTGCCCAACTCGATCAGCCACCTCCCGAACAACTCCAGTTCTCCTTTGCACTTCATCATTTGTTACTCAATCCATACGCGTCACTCCACACATACTCCTCAGACACCTCATCTCCATTACATTCAAAATTTTCCTCTCTGCTACACCCATATTCCATGTTTCAGCCCCATATAACACAGTCGGTACCACAACACCCTCATACAACTTTCTACATCCATTCTAAGTGAACGACATCTAAACACTTTTTTCATTCCCCGTAGCACCTCTCCTACTTCATTCATTTTTAACTTTACTTCTGCATCTTTTTTTCCATCCACAGCAACATGTGACCTTAAATACTTAAAACACTCTACCTCCTTAAGCAACTCACCATTCAAAACTATATTCATCCTCCTACCATCTACCAGCCTCGTACACTTCATCACTTTACTCTTATTCTCATTTACTTTCAATTTCCTCCTTTCACACACCCTTCCAACATTCCTCTACCAACTGTCTCAATCTCTCCTCAGAATCTGTCACAAGTGCAATATCATCAAGAAACAGCAGCTGCTTCAGATTCCACTCTCTACCACCAACATTCACCAGACTCAGACCTCCACCTAACACCCTTGCATTCACCTCCCTTACAACACCACCCATGTAAATATTAAACTACCAAATCGACATCACACATCCCTGCCGCAACCCCACACTCACAGAAGACCGATCACTCACAGTATTTCCCACTCTTACACACGCTCTGCTATGTACATAAAAATTTTTCACTCTTTTAGCAACCTGCCATCAACTCCATACAAACTTAAAACAATCCACAAAGCCTCCCTATCAATTCTATCATATGCTTTCTCGAAATCCATGAACGCCCAAAACACATCCTTACCTTTCACTAAATATTTTCACACATCTGTCTCACAGCAAATACCTGATCCATGCATCCCCTCCCTCTCCTAAAGCCACACTGCTTATCACCAATCACTCCTTCTGTACCCTCTCTAACTCTCTTAATATACACTCAACCATACACCTTACCTACAACACTCAACAGGCTTATACCCCTAAAGCTTGTACATTCATACTTATCACCCTTACCTTTATACAACAGGACCACACAAGCACTTGCCCAGTCAACTGGCACCATACTTTGCACAAAGCACACATTCAACAGTTTTACTAACAAGTCAACAATAGTCGCTCCACCACCCTTCAGGCATTCCACAGCACACCCATCCATACCTGCAGCTTTCCCTGTTTTTATCTCCTTTACTGCCTCCTGCACTTACTCCATTGTGATCAAAGAATCATTCAACTCTCCCAACACATTTATTCCTTGCACCCTTCCATCCGCCACAATCTCAGCCTCCCTTTCCTCCTCTACATTTAACAATCTTTCAAAATACTCTAGCCATCTCTTCCTTACTGCATCCATCTCAGTTAACATCGTTCCATCTTCTGCTTTTACTCACTCTTCCGTCACAGAGTCTCCCTTTTGCACCCATTTCACCCCCTTCCAAAACATTTTCTTATTCTGTTGAAAATTCTCAGTCAACTGCCTACCCCACCTCTCATCTGCTGCCACTTTAGCATCACGCACAGCCCTTCTCGCCCCAGTCTTTTCCTTATACCTCTCATATGACACCTCATCCTTCCTCTTCGGCCACACTACATATGCACGTCTCTTCTCAGCCACAGCCATCCTTACTTACTCGCACCACCATTCACTTCCCTTTCATACACACCCACCCACTCGTCTCACACCACACACCTCTTCTGGATACCCCACCACAGCACTCTTAAACAACTGCCATTCCTCCTCCACACTGCCATTTTCCTGATCTTTCACTACGTTCCACTCATCTTTCAATTTCTGCTGATACTCTATCATATTCTCTCTTCTACCCAACTCACTCACTTTCACAACCCCTCTGCCACACCTAACTCTCCAAGCTCTCACCCATCTCTTACCTACTCTCAACTTTCCCTGCACCAGGTAGTGGTCAGACATACCTCCACCCTCCCCTCTCAAAACTCTCACATCCAACAATCTTCCTATTACATTCCTGGACACAACCACATAGTCCATCAATGCTCCACCAACAACCCTTCCACCCTCCTGTCTCACCCATGTATACCTATAAATATCTTTCTTCTCAAACAAGGTATTTCCAATCACCAATCTCTCGCTGAACGCACATCCTTATCATTCGTTCCCCATTTTCATTTCTTCCACCTTCAACTCCAACATTTCCCACTCTAGCATTCAGATCTCCCATCATTACCACATTCACTTTCCCTCCAAAACTCTACAGACACTCATCAGCATCATTCCAGAAAGACTCCCTCTCTTCTTCATCCCTTTCACTACCAGGCCCACATGCACTCACAAATACCCACAACTCACGTTCAAATTTCTCTCTCACTCACATCAGTCTCGATGACACTTCCTTCCATTCAGTCACACACTGCTGTACTTCCGGGCTCACTAACGAGGCCACAACTTCCCTTGCCCATCCTCTATCAGCACCTGACAATCTTCCATTCCCACTTCCAAACTTAGACTCACCTTTCCCTTTCATCTTCGTTTCACTCAAAGCTAACACATCCAACTTTCTTCTCATTAAAAATTCTCCTAATCTTCTCTCTTTTAGCTTCAATCATACTACAACCACTCACATTCATAGACCTAATCTTCAGGGTACGGGTATAACTCAATCCCCTATCCCTTCATATGGCCTGTCTCTTTTTAGGAACAAAAAAAGAAAAAAAAAAAGCAGAGGAAGGGGTCCCTAGTCCCCTCACCCCGCCGCAGTTAGTCGCCTTTTACGGGAAGCAGGGAATACGGTGGAAGAATTCTTCCGAATACAACCTGGCCGCAGAGTATTAGTACCACCCCATTGTGCGGCCAGACTGTGTCCGCCCCCCTCCCCCCGCCACAAGGGGGAAGGGTATAACGTTTATGGAAAATATATATAACTTAGTAAATGCAGCAAGTTTACGGTAGAAAGAATAAACGCAACAGATTATGGAAGATAACTTACAGAAGAAAAATAGGAAACAAATAGGACTCAACGTGGAACTAAACAAGGAGAGTTTAAGAAATGGTTCAGGGAGTAAAAGACGATTGAACGGAGGAAAGGTGCAAGGGAAAAAGAGCATACCATTGCATGGAGAAGGTAGAAAGAAAAAAAGCAATACAGATCCAGTTATGGTGAACGATGCACATGCAACAAGTGATATCTAAGGTAGGGTGGGAAAACAGAGTTGATAAAGGGAAGTGATTTTTCACACTAATAGGTCAAGGGATAATATAGAGATTTAGATATTCGGTGGAGGATTGGGGGTGCCAGAGGGAGAGGTTGTACCGATGGTGGAGGTGGAGTATGAAGTACAAGAGAAAATATGAGAGAGAGAGAGAGAGAGAGAGAGAGAGAGAGAGAGAGAGAGAGAGAGAGAACAAAAATGAGAGAATGAGATACAAGAAGGAGGCATCAAAAAGAGGGATGGAAAGTAGAGAGATAAGGACAGACATAAGGGTGGTCGAGAAAAGGAGAAAAATTAAAAGTGTAGTGAAGAAAGGAAAGAAACCGAAAGAGGGAAAGAAAGGGATCAACGCAAGCAAATACTGAGGGAATACAAGAGGCAAATTAAGAGGTGAGAGAACACGGAGAGAACCTGTTTCTAGTCCAGAACTTCTCTTTTTATGGGTCACATAACTCTCTCTCTCTCTCTCTCTCTCTCTCTCTCTCTCTCTGTCCGTCCATCCATCAATCTATCTTCACTGGATTCTTACAAACTCTCCCATAACTATCGTAAGTCACTTTTTTCTCATGCTTGTTGTCTCTTTCATTTCCTGCATATTAGTTTTTTTTTTTTTTTTTTTTATCAATTCCATGTTCATATTACGAATATAACCGTTGCATTCTTCTCCCCTTTTCTGGCTTTGATTTATCCCTTCCTTCGAATTATCAGTTCCGTTTATTGTTATTATCTGCCGACCTCCAGTTTCTTCATTATTTACCCATTATATATATATATATATATATATATATATATATATATATATATGTGTGTGTGTGTGTGTGTGTGTGTGTAGATAGATAGATAACTATAGATATAGATATAGCGTTTCTCTTTCTCTCATATCCTTGATAACTCTCACCCCCCCAAAAAAAAAAAAAAAAAATCGTCCAAGTACACGTACTTTATCCCCAGATTTGGAACTTTTGAGGAACTTTGGGAATAATCTGGGGATTTCGAAAAATTTAGGGAATTCTAGGGACTTTTTTTTTTAAACACCAGGGATTATTTAGGGAATATGTCCATATGCACTTAATCTTCACCGGCGCCAGTATAAAATACTACACTCAAACATTAACATTTCAAATATCTCGCCTAACCAGTCAACCATCCAGCGACCATGTAGAAGGTACTCACTGGCTGACAGAACCCCACTCCCCGATTTGGAATCTCAGCCAGTGAAAACGCAGGAGTCACGATGGATCTGTTGTCAATGGTGATTTGACCATCGGCTCACTTGCACTGAGTGCGAGCAGCTGAGCAGCTCGGCCTCATCGTCAGTGTTGTATGACTTGCGTGTGAGTCTCGTGGTAGGTGAGCTTAGCGTCTTCATTTTTTCATGACTTTTTAAAATGAAATAAATATGTTCTAGTGCCTCAGTTTTTGAAGTAAATATTTCTAATGCAACTGTGCATTTTCATAAACATTTTCTAGCATTAAGCGATAAAAAATCTGGTAAAAATCATTTGGGGAATTTTGACCAAATCTAGGGAAATCTAAGCAGCTGTTTGGGGAAATATGGTAACAGTAAAGTGGGAGCCCAGATATCTAGCCGATTTACGGAATATGTCGTTGTTCTCTGGTTATTGGTATGCCCTCCTTATTCTGAACTGCAGGACATCTTAATTCATCAATTCATTTTTCAGAGGTAAATATGCTTAGCTGGAAATTAGAAGATATGCATAGTATATATATCGTGTTTTTTTTTTTTTTTTCAATGTAACTCCTGTCACAGTTAACCTCATAGGTGGCAACTTGTTCCATATCTATCTATCTATCTATATCCATCTCTCTCTCTCTCTCTCTCTCTCTCTCTCTCTCTCTCTGTATATATATATATATATATATAAATATATATATATATATATATATATATATATATATATATATATATATATATATATATATATATATATATGCATCAAACCCTATCCACTTGTACACTGGTGACTTCACCCTTCACCTTTCCATTCGGTTCCCACAACTTCCATCCCAGCAGTTACTTCAACAAAATAGAGATGAGGCTATGGCACCCCTAATGTGTGACTTGGCTCGTATCTTTGACTGGGGTAAAAATAATCTTGCTGTTCTTAGTGCACCAAAGACTCAGTTTTTACATCTATCAACCGACAAAATCTTCCACAGGAGTACTCACTGATGTTTAATAATATCCAGCTCAATCCTGCATCATCTTTGAACATGCTTCGGGTTTCATTCACTCGGAATTTATCTTGGAAAAATCATATCATATCTCTGGTAAAATCTGCTTCCAAGAGATTAGGTGTGCTAAGCCGTCTCCATACCTTCTTTACCCTTGCACAGTTTTTAACTTTATACAGAGGATTTATTCTCTCCTGTGTGGAATACAACTCTCATGTGTGGTGAGGCGTCCCACATACAGCTCTTTTCAATAGTGTGGACTCAAAGGGTTTTCATCTATTTAACTCTCCTCCTCTTACTGGCTCCCTTCAACCTGTCTCTCTGCCACACTGTTGCCTCTATATCTCTTTTCTATCACTACTTCCATGGTCACTGTTCCTCTGAACTGTCTGCTTGCATCCCTCCACCTCTACGATGGGTGTGTAGCACCCGTCTAGCAAGAAACTCTCATCCCTTTTCTGTCCAAGTCTCTAATGCAAGAGTTAACCATTACTCCCAGTTCTTCATTTATGCAACAGGTCAACTCTGGAGCTGTGTCCCTCTTTCTGTATTTCCTACTTCCTATGATCTCCAGTCTTTCAAATGCAGTGTGTCCAGACATGTCGAAATGAACGGATCTTGAATTTGGCTTTCTTTTGTATTGTTTTTATTTTTTTTTCTTGAAAGGAACTGTTTTGCAGGCTCCAAACCTTTGGTTCCTTCTTCCTTCCATTAAAAAAAAAAAGCCAGCTCGATCTCTTGCCAGTCCCCTAGCCTCACCGACTTCCAAACCTCTCCTCCTCACACTCTCATCCACCTTATCCCTCCACCTTCTCCTTGGCCTACTCTGCCTCCTCCCTTCAAATTCACTCTGATATACCTTATTCACCACTCTATTGTTATCCATTCTCTCCACATCACCATACCATCTCAGTACACTCACTTCGATTCTGGTGTCCACAGACTTCCTCACCCCACATCCTTCATGAATCACATAATTTCATATCTATCCACTCTCTATACTCCACATAGATCCCTCAGCAGTCCCATTACCATTGCTGTCACTCTTGACTTTTCATTTTCATGCCACACCATAGTCTTACTTCCATATGTTAAAACTGGCACTAACACATCTTCATGTATGCCTCATGCAGCTGCAACACTCAAACCTTTGTTTCTTATCAAGGCCTTCATTGCACCAGCTACTTTCCTTCCTTTTGTCACTCTACTTTCCACTTCTTTTGCACATTTTCCTCTCTTTTGTCGCTGTACCCTGGTATTTGAACTCTGTCACCAATTCCAGTCTCTCTCCATTTACTGCAACATCGCACTGGGAGTCACCTTCTCTTCCAGTAACCATTACTTTACTCTTTTCTCCATTTACTCCCAAGGCATGACACTCACAGATGTCAGCAAAACTCTGCACTAGTCGACCAAGTTCTTGTCCGGTATTTGCAAGTAGTACTACGTCATCAACATACAACACATTTGAGATAATCCATCCATCGCCACTCATTACCAAACCCATCCCCTCCCCCTCCCTCTATTACTCGTGTTTTTACTTCTCTCATCACCCCATCCATATATACTGTATATTGAACAACCATGGGGACATCACACAACTTTGTCCCACCCCCACACCGATTGTGAACCATTCACTTAGATGCCCATTAACCCTTACACATGCTTCACTACCATCATAAAAACTCTTCACGGCACCTAGCAGCATACCATCTACACCGTACATGCGTAAAACCTTCCACAATCCTTCTCTCTCTACTTTGTCGTATGCTTTTTCCAGGTCCAGGAATGCCATAAACACCTTATAGTCCTTCTCACAAGCCTTCTCCACTATCTGTCTCACTGCAGATATTTGATCCACACATCCACTGCCACTCCTAAAGCCACCCTGTTCATTACTCACTAGGACTTCCGATATCTCTCTTACTTTCTCTATAGGCCTAATTATTCTTCCATATACCTTCCCTACCCTACTCAATAAAATTATGCCACGCTAATTCTTGCATTCCCTTCTCTCACCTTTATTTTTGTACTAGGGTACAATCATAGCCTTTTTCCACTCTGCTGGCACAATTTGACTCATCCATGCCTTTTTACATATCTCCAACAAGCATTTCATTCCACTCTCTCCACTACACTTAATCATCTTCGCATACACCTCATCAACCCCAGCTGCTTTCCCATATTTCATCTGCTTCACAGCGCTCTGCACCTGTGCAAATGTCACATTTCCTGGCACTGCATTCTTTTTCCATACACCCCCAAAACAAGTCACGTTTCCAGTGGCTCTAGTTTCTCTATTCCCATTCATCAGGCTTTCAAAATATTCTTTCCATCTTGTCCTTACGTCATCCCATTGGTTAATCTACCACCTACATCTTTCACAGCTTCACGTTTCTTGCCGCTTTCACTTCTACATTTTCGCACCTCTTTCCTGAATAACTTCCTATTTTCAGAGTAGTTTGCATTCATTTTACTTCGTAGATCATCATTTACCTTCTTCCTTTTCCTCTTCACTAGTCTCTTTATGTACTTCTTGTTCTCAATATATTCATTTCTTATGTTTATTGAACCCCTGTCCTGTAATCACTCTAGCCACTTCTTCTTTTCCTCCACTGCTATCTTAACCTCATCACACACCTTTCTTCTTTGTTGTTACTTTCTGAAGTTGTGTACTTGTACTATTGTGTTACAGACTAAATTGAAAATTGAGGAATTCCTGTTATGGGAGGATAAGAAAAAAATGTATACAAACATTCAAGTACTTAGTGCCAATAAACAGAACAAACCAAACTGATTTCGTACCAAAACTGAAGATGAGTTGGGTTAATACAGATAATTACAGGCGTAAAATTATTGATATCTAGAGTGGAAATACAGAGGACTGATTATCCATAATTACACAAAATAAAAACTTTATTCTACAGTATGTGATACTTTCATACTAAATACCTACACTCAACGATGCAGCAAATAAACGAAGTGAAAATACAATTTGATCTTACCTGTAAAAGAAATCGAACAATTACTCCAGTATGAAACTTGATGTAAATAGCATAATAGCAGTTGGGCAAAAACAAAACAAAAAACAACTGGACGCCTGGTGCATTTTAACCCGCCGCGTCCCGGAGACGTGAATTCACATCCTCACATGATATGCACTCATATCCCGGAGACGTGAATTAATGCAGCAACATTGCAAGGTCCCTAATTTGCATAATTTTCAATTTTCGCGAGTGATTTCGCGAGTGATTTTTGGCACGTATACACGGGACACCTTCCTCTATTCCTCTACAAGATGCCAAGCAGGGACAATGCCTTACACCGCATAACCTCCCCCCCCCTGCACGCCATTGTCTCGGCAATTCACCTGTTACCAGTGACCTGGCCAATAAAGACATTCAGGGCCAGAGTGATTCCCCAATCGATGACAATGTGGAGGACAAAGTTTACATTGCATTAGAGGAAGAAACAGTCAGAAATGATGATCAGGTAATGTGGGAAAAAAAGGTCATGAATGGTGAGTTAGTGAGTGAAACAATGCTCATAATGTCTATATTACTGTTTGAAAACCAATATACTCTTGTACTACATATAAATTCGTACCAAGTAAATAAATAAATACTGTTTATGAGTGGATAAAATAGTTACCCTCCCATAGAACTCGTTTTCTTTGGTGCCAGCCTGTTAGAAAACCCAGTCAGGTAAGGAGGTACTCGTACCTAGATGGCGTATTTTAAACCTCAGGTGAGCGATTTCTCTATGAATTTTCGATGTTTCTCACCAAAAGTGGATGTTTGAGCCAAAAAAAAAAAAGGTCCAAAAATGTCGGGACTGGGGTGTACCACTGCCGAGAAAACGTCGGGATGGGGCGGGTTAAGTAGCATCACCTGAGGTAAAGAAATGAAGAATCATTTTTTTTTTTTTTCATTTTCCCAGCCTGCTGCTCAGCACTACCGAGAGATTTAGTTATGTTTTGATGTGGAACACGAAATTTCTGTGCCTCACTTGGGGGTTAAGAGAAGTGATACCCTTATCACTGGACTTTCTCATGATATACTGTACCTTTATATTGGTATATACCGCTCTTCTGAGTTTGGCTTGTGCTCACATCCTGCTTATAAGATCAGAAAAAGTGGGGTGGGATGATGGTTATATATACTGAAATGCTGACTTCTCAATGAAGCAGCAGCAACCTTGTCCGAACCACCTTTCGTTAAGCAATATTCTTTAATTTTGATAATCTCAATATGTAAGAGAGCTCTGGTATTAGCCACAAGAAGGGGAAGTAGATGCAAAACGATAGACCTATCACCAAGAGAGGCAGAAAATCATTAATACTGGTTGTAATCGAATGAAAAAGAGAAGATACACCAGCAGCCCTCAAGAGACAAGGTAAACTGCCACATATTGTTCAAATGTCGGAAGTTATGGCCGGAGAACCTCTTCAGTCTGGTTAGGCAGGCTTGATTTATTTTAACCACCTCTAGGAGAGTATGGTCAAATTAATTAACTGAAAGGGTTACACATCTTTCAAGGGGAGAGACCATTCCTTAAGAAAATACAATAGTCTGCTAGCAGCATGAACATACTGAATGGTGCTATTTGACCTTGAAAAATTAAATGATAATGAACTGCCGTGACAAGCAGGCAGACGATGGCAGGATAAGTTTCTCGAGACTTACACAAATGACGAGGAAAATTAACCCGTCACGTCCCGACCACTTTCGCACCTCCGACACAAACCAGTCTCGACCGTTTTTGGATTTTTTTTTTTTTTTGGCTTAAACCTTTGCTTTTGGTGAGAAACATCGAAAATTCATAGAGAAATCGCTCACCAGAGGTTTAAAATACTCGATACAGGTAGGAGTACCTCCTTACCTTGCAGGGTTTTCTATCAGGCTGGCTGCAAAGAAAACGAGTTCTATGGGAGGATAACTATTCCGCACCACTCCTAAACGGTATTTATTTATTTGGTACGAATTTATATGTAGTGCGAGAGTATATTGGTTTTCAAACAGTAATATAGGCATTATAAGCATTGTTTCACTCACTAACTCATCACCATTCCTGACCCTCTTTTGCCACATTACCTGATCATCATTTCTGACTGTTTCTTCCTCTAATGCTATGTAAACTTTGTCCTCCACTTTGTCATCCATTGGGGAATCGCTCTGGCCCTGAATGTCTTTATTGGCCACGTCACTGGTAACAGGTGAATTGCTGAGACAATGGCGTGGTGGGGGAGGGGGGAGGTTATACAGTGTAAGGCATTGTCCCTGCTTGGCATCTTGTAGAGGAATAGAGGAAGGTGTCCCGTGTATATGTATGAAAAATCACGTGCGAAAATTGAAAATTGTGCAAATAAGGGACCTTGCAACTGCAAAACGTACCAGTACGTTGACGGGACTGGCAAATGCAAAATGTTGCAACATACCCATATGTCGATGGGACGTCTCGGGTTAACAATCAGAGATGATCACAACCCGTGTCACATGTCTGAAGAGTTTATAAAAGAATAGGGTTTGATGATGAGAGGGGACATGACACGGAGAGACCGTCCCAGACCAAAAACATTATTTGGACAGTATACTCTCTCTCTCTCTCTCGGTCGTCCACGGCTTCTCTTCCTTTATATTCAGCTTCTTCCAAATCTTCAAGTTTCTCTCTGACTTTTCTACTCCTTCTGTTCAGAGAGAGAGAGAGAGAGAGATTGTAAATTATGAAAAAGGAGATGAGTGGTGAGGAGTGGTGTGGGGTAGGTGAGACTCGGTTGGTGAGTAGGGAGAGGAGGAAAAAAGAGATTAGAATAAAGAAAAGGACAGGGAAAATGGAGAGAGGACAGGACAACGGGAATAATAGTATGCATTTTTGTTTCAAAAATAGTATTAATAAATTTCAGAATGAATAGAGTAGGAAAATAAAAATATACTTTACTACGTGACATTTTGGGGAATGTGTACACATTTTATGTTTAATAGGAAACTCTAGGGGATGAAAACGATCAGTAGCTTACCATCACCTCAATACCCTTATTTGTTCATCATCTTGTGTACACTGATGTACCGTAATGCACACCATCAATGAAACCTACATAAATGTGAACCTGAAGCAGCAAATCATGTTTGCCTGATGGGTTTGAACGAAGCTTCGTGATTTGAAGGTACTGTGAGAAGGTGAGAGAAAGAAGGATGTCCCGGCAGTCTTAAGTCAGCACCGGACATGGAGCCATACACGTCTGCAGAGTACCCAGACATGTTACTTACGTTGGGTGCAGCAGGAGGAAATGCAGCTGAAGCAGTAAGGATGTATGGTGAGCAATATCCTAACTGGAGGCAACCATCTCGGCCTACTTTCCTCCATGTAGAACGACGACTATGGGAATATGGCTCACTGAATCCACGTATAGTAAACAAAGGAAAGCCTCATGCTGAGCACCTACTCAATGTAGAAGAGAATATTCTCAACGCTATCGGAGATTAACCATCCACAAGTACACGTTGACTTGGTACACGATTCGGTGTGGCTCATGCATCTGTATGGAGGATTGTAAACAGACAAGGCCTGTACCCGTATCATCACCAGCCCATCCATGCTCTGACCGAACGTGATTATCCCCAGGAAGTGGATTTCTGTAGGTGGCTTCTTACTCACGCGAGGGAGAACAACGATTTTCTTGCACATGTTTCGTGGAGTGATGAGGCTGTGTTCACAAGAGGTGGCGTGCTAAACCAACATAATACACATACACGGACGGCAGAAAACCCACATGTAACAACAACAAGGGGACATCAAGAACGCTTTGTGACCAATGTGTGGGCCAGTATTCTTGGTGATCTTCTGATCAGACCACTTTTGCTACCACAACAACTTACAGGCAATGTGTACACCAGACTTCTTCAGAATTACCTCCCCATATTACTTGAAGTGTGCCCCTCAGAACACGTACACGAATGTGGTTCCAGCATGATGGGGCTCCACCTCACTTTGAACGAGGTATGAGGGATTTCCTTAATGCTATGTACCCTGACAAGTGGATAGCCCGTGGAGATCCCAGTGCCTGGCCACCTAGATCACCCGACCTAATTCCACTTGACTTATATCTTTGGGGACACCTGAAGAGCATGGTGCATGCTGCACCAGTCAACACCCGTCAGGAACTGTGCCAAAGAGTTCAAGAGGCGTGCAGAGAAGTAGGGAACACACCAGGGGTATTTGAACGTTTACATCAGTCACTTCTGCACCGAGCCCAGGCCTGTATCAATGAGGGGGATGGGAGAAATTTCGAGTAACTATTGTAATTCTGTAGTGTACAATACATTGATGTATACAAATGTATGAAAAAATAATGGTATTGAGGTGATGGTAAGCTACTGATCGTTTTCATCCCCTAGAGCTTCCAATTAAACATAAAATGCATAATATCATAGTAAATATGATAAAATTTTCAAAAATGTCACATAGTAAAGTATATTTATACGTTCCCACTCTATTCATTCGGCAATTTACGAACACTATTTTTGAAACACCCTGTATACTCGGCAGTGGGCATAATCGATTGCGATTAGTCAGTTATACTGAATGCAGAATGAAGAGATTGTTATACTGTTGACTGATTATTCTTGCGGTATTCTCTTAGTAGCAAAGCAATTACCTTGTATAACAATTTCAAATCATTATTTAAAACATGATGGGCTAATTTCATAGTTATTTAACAGCACACAAAATTTCCTCTCAGGAAAGAAACATTCGACCCTGTTAGCCAAGATATATTTTAAATATTCCCTTCTGTTGTTAGGTCGCATAATTATTGTGTTTTACGTGTATTCATCTATCTCAGGTGGACCTGTTCTTTTACGAGGACAGTGATCAATTATTTTTTCCAAAAGTAATCAGTAATCACAGTTACTAAAGAAATTTGATGTCGTCCACCAGTAGTGAGCTTATAGGCTAAACAAGTAAAATTCTTAAGTACTGAACAATGTACTGTAAGATATAAAATGAGTAATCTAGGAAAAGATATTTGCAAAGCATGGAAGTTAAATAGATAAGCGCAGTCAAATACTGAAGTAAATATGGAGAAATGAACTACGAAATAAATTATAAAAGCTTGGAAACTAGAGAAAGGCAAACATGAAAGAGCATAGAAGGAGTAAAGGAAAAATTAAAGTAATGACAATAATACTCAAGCCATTAGAGAAGAAATCATCACAATGTGGGATGGAAATTATTACAAACCAGGAGCACATAAGATTAAGAACTGGGCATAACACAGTTAACCCACTGCATGCCAGTGCCATTTTAAAATGGTCTGACATAATGCCACGGCCAGTGCCAGTGCCGTTTTAAAATGGTATATAATAGAAAACTTCACTGTGACCGCATTTTTCAAGATTCGTGGGTAAGAAGTGGCAGGCGAGTAAGGTAACTGTTCCTCTACCATCCCCCAGGCTATCAAGGTGATACACTCACTCGCTCCCCCGCTCACGCTTACTCTGCCACACTCTGCCTGTGTGCCTCACCCAGTGCTGTACATAGTGAAGGCATTTTGTAAATATTTTCATGTAAGCGTAAGTTGTAAATATTTTCATGTAAGTGTAAGGATTATATAGTGAAGTCAAGTTGTAAATACCTTCCTGTAAGTGCCAGGAGTGTATGTAATGAAGTCAGGTTGTACCTATCTTCAAATAAGTGTAAGATAATGCATTCACAGTGAGAAAGACATGCAAATTGTCATAAATGTTGAAGTAATAAGTAATCAGAAAAGTGTACTGAACATTGCTATACCTTCCCAGCATAAATACCTGAGTATACCTTACATAGGAAACGGCTTTCTCTCACATACGTGGTGAGCATGAGAGAGCGGCTATACCTGTACATGAGTATGCAGGACTCGATAAAAATGATTTCCGAGCTTTGATGAGCGTTTTAATGGCGAAATTCGCTGTTTCCACATCAAAATCTGTCATTTCAGCCAAAAAAAAAAAAAAAGGTCAAAAAATGGCCGGCATTGGGGTGACCCATAGGGCGAAAAATAGCCGGCACGCGGTGGGTTAAAGATGCTTACAAGGGCATAACTATCTATCTATCTATCTATATACATAGGCTGCTTCCCCCAAGAAGAGGGAGTTAGCCGAGACAGGACAACACACTCCCAATTTACTCATCCACTGAAACACATTCATTCGCATCTTAGCCCCAAAGGGGGGAAGGGACAGATCCTCACTGCACGAGGGTAAACTGTACGATGCAATCAGCGACATCCGCAGCAGGACCTGACAGCAGATCTGGTTTACCCCTGCCACATCATAATGGACCCATCCCCTTACTCTCACCTGACCTGATCAGCTGATCAGACAAAATGCGGGAGAAGATCCCCTCAGGGCTGCATCATCATTTATTCATTCGCAATTTCTCTCCATTCATTTCTACCACACACAGCCACTCTTCCTTGCTCAACAGACATCCCTCTTGCATCCAACGCTCTCTTCACTCTGTCCATCCATCCTATTCGTGGTCTTCCTCTCAGCCTTACATCTCTCACATCAGATCTAGTTATCTTTTTCACCAGTCACTCATTATCCATTCTTTCCATATGCGCAAACCATCGTAACTCCCTCTGCCCAACTCGATCAGCCACCTCCTGAACAACTCCAGTTCTCCTTTGCACTTCATTATTTGTTACTCAATCCATACGCGTCACTCCACACATACTCCTCAGACACCTCATCTCCATTACATTCAAAATTTTCCTCTCTGCTACACCCATATTCCATGTTTCAGCCCCATATAACACAGTCGGTACCACAACACCCTCATACAACTTTCTACATCCATTCTAAGTGAACGACATCTAAAAACTTTTTTCATTCCCCCTAGCACCTCTCCTACTTCATTCATTTTGAACTTTACTTCTGCATCTTTTTTTCCATCCACAGCAACATGTGACCTTAAATACTTAAAACACTCTACCTCCTTAAGCAACTCACCATTCAAAACTATATTCATCCTCCTACCATCTACCAGCCTCGTACACTTCATCACTTTACTCTTATTCTCATTTACTTTCAATTTCCTCCTTTCACACACCCTTCCAACATTCCTCTACCAACTGTCTCAATCTCTCCTCAGAATCTGTCACAAGTGCAATATCATCAAGAAACAGCAGCTGCTTCAGATTCCACTCTCTACCACCAACATTCACCAGACTCAGACCTCCACCTAAAACCCTTGCATTCACCTCCCTTACAACACCATCCATGTAAATATTAAACTACCAAATCGACATCACACATCCCTGCCGCAACCCCACACTCACAGAAGACCGATCACTCACAGTATTTCCCACTCTTACACACGCTCTGCTATTTACATAACAATTTTTCACTCTTTTAGCAACCTGCCATCAACTCCATACAAACTTAAAACAATCCACAAAGCCTCCCTATCAATTCTATCATATGCTTTCTCGAAATCCATGAACGCCCAAAACACATCCTTACCTTTCACTAAATATTTTCACACATCTGTCTCACAGCAAATACCTGATCCACACATCCCCTCCCTCTCCTAAAGCCACACTGCTTATCATCAATCACTCCTTCTGTACCCTCTCTAACTCTCTTAATATACACTCAACCATACACCTTACCTACAACACTCAACAGGCTTATACCCCTGAAGCTTGTACATTCATACTTATCACCCTTACCTTTATACAACAGGACCACACAAGCACTTGCCCAGTCAACTGGCACCATATCTTTCAACAAAGCACACATTCAACAATTTTACTAACCAGTCAACAATAGTCGCTCCACCACCCTTCAGGCATTCCACAACACACCCATCCATACCTGCAGCTTTCCCTGTTTTTATCTCCTTTACTGCCTCCTGCACTTACTCCATTGTGATCAAGGAATCATTCAACTCTCCCAACACATTTATTCCTTGCACCCTTCCATCCGCCACAATCTCAGCCTCCCTTTCCTCCTCTACATTTAACAATCTTTCAAAATACTCTAGCCATCTCTTCCTTACTGCATCCATCTCAGTTAACATCGTTCCATCTTCTGCTTTTACTCACTCTTCCGTCACAGAGTCTCCCTTTTGCACCCATTTCACCTCCTTCCAAAACATTTTCTTATTCTGTTGAAAATTCTCAGTCAACTGCCTACCCCACCTCTCATCTGCTGCCACTTTAGCATCACGCACAGCCCTTCTCGCTCCAGTCTTCTTTTCCTTATACCTCTCATATGACACCTCATCCTTCCTCTGTGGCCACACTTCATATGCACGTCTCTTCTCAGCCACAGCCATCCTTACTTCCTCGCACCACCATTCACTTCCCTTTCATACACACCCACCCACTCGTCTCACACCACACACCTCTTCCGGATACCCCACCACAGCACTCTTAAACAACTGCCATTCCTCCTCCACACTGCCATTCTCCTGATCTTTCACTACGTTCCACTCATCTTTCAATTTCTGCTGATACTCTATCATATTCTCTCTTCTATCCAACTCACTCACTTTCACAACCCCTCTGCCACACCTAACTCTTCAAGCTCTCACCCATCTCTTACCTACTCTCAACTTTCCCTGCACCAGGTAGTGGTCAGACATACCTCCACCCTCCCCTCTCAAAACTCTCACATCCAACAATCTTCCTATTACATTCCTGGACACAACCACATAGTCCATCAATGCTCCACCAACAACCCTTCCACCCTCCTGTCTCACCCATGTATACCTATAAATATCTTTCTTCTCAAACAAGGTATTTCCAATCACCAATCTCTCGCTGAACGCACATCCTTATCATTCGTTCCCCATTTTCATTTCTTCCACCTTCAACTCCAACATTTCCCACTCTAGCATTCAGATCTCCCATCATTACCACATTCACTTTCGCTCCAAAACTCTACAGACACTCATCAGCATCATTCCAGAAAGACTCCCTCTCTTCTTCATCCCTTTCACTACCAGGCCCATATGCACTCACAAATACCCACAACTCACGTTCAAATTTCTCTCTCACTCACATCAGTCTCGATGACACTTCCTTCCATTCAGTCACACACTGCAGTACTTCCGGGCTCACTAACGAGGCCACACCTTCCCTTGCCCATCCTCTATCAGCACCTGACAATCTTCCATTCCCACTTCCAAACTTAGACTCACCTTTCCCTTTCATCTTCGTTTCACTCAAAGCTAACACATCCAACTTTCTTCTCATTAAAAATTCTCCTAATCTTCTCTCTTTTAGCCTCAATCATACTACAACCACTCACATTCATAGACCTAATCTTCAGGGTACGGGTATAACTCAATCCCCTATCCCTTTCTATGGCCTGTCTCTTTTTAGGAACAAAAAAAGAAAAAAAAAAAGCAGAGGAAGGGGTCCCTAGCCCCCTCACCCCGCCGCAGTTAGTCGCCTTTTACGGGAAGCAGGGAATACGGTGGAAGAATTCTTCCGAACACAACCTGGCCGCAGAGTAGTAGTACCACCCCATAGTGCGGCCAGACTGTGTCCGCCCCCCTCTCCCCGCCACAAGGGGGAAGGGTATAACGTTTATGGAAAATATATATAACTTAGTAAATGCAGTAAGTTTACGGTAGAAAGAATAAACGCAACAGATTATGAAAGATAACTTACAGAAGAAAAATTGGCAACAAATAGGGCTCAACGTGGAACTAAACAAGGAGAGTTTAAGAAATGGTTCAGGGAGTAAAAGACGATTGAACGGAGGAAAGGTGCAAGGGAAAAAGAGCATACCATTGCATGGAGAAGGTAGAAAGAAAAAAAGCAATACAGATCCAGTTATGGTGAACGATGCACATGCAACAAGTGATATCTAAGGTAGGGTGGGAAAACAGAGTTGATAAAGGGAAGTGATTTTTCACACTAATAGGTCAAGGGATAATATAGAGATTTAGATATTCGGTGGAGGATTGGGGGTGCCAGAGGGAGAGGTTGTACCGATGGTGGAGGTGGAGTATGAAGTACAAGAGAAAATATGAGAGAGAGAGAGAGAGAGAGAGAGAGAGAGAGAGAGAGAACAAAAATGAGAGAATGAGATACAAGAAGGAGGCATCAAAAAGAGGGATGGAAAGTAGAGAGATAAGGACAGACATAAGGGTGGTCGAGAAAAGGAGAAGAATTAAAAGTGAAGTGAAGAAAGAAAACAAACCGAAAGAGGGAAAGAAAGGGATCAACGCAAGCAAATACTGAGGGAATACAAGAGGCAAATTAAGAGGTGAGAGAACACGGAGAGAACCTGTTTCTAGTCCAGAACTTCTCTATGGGTCACATAACTCTCTCTCTCTCTCTCTCTCTCTCTGTCCGTCCATCCATCAATCTATCTTCACTGGATTCTTACAAACTCTCCCATAACTATCGTAAGTCACTTCTTTCTCATGCTGGTTGTCTCTTTCATTTCCTGCATATTAGTTTTTTTTTTTTTTTTTTTTTATCAATTCCATGTTCATATTACGAATATAACCGTTGCATTCTTCTCCCCTTTTCTGGCTTTGATTTATCCCTTCCTTCGAATTATCAGTTCCGTTTATTGTTATTATCTGCCGACCTCCAGTTTCTTCATTATTTACCCATTATATATATATATATATATATATATATATATATATATATATATGTGTGTGTGTGTGTGTGTGTGTGTGTAGATAGATAGATAACTATAGATATAGATATAGCGTTTCTCTTTCTCTCATATCCTTGATAACTCTCACCCCCCCCCCAAAAAAAAAAAATAGTACAAGTAAACGTACTTTATCCCCAGATTTGGAACGTTTGAGGAAATTTGGGAATAAAATGGGGCATTAGAAAAAATTAGGGAATTCTAGGGACTTTTTTTTAAACACCAGGGATTATTTAGGGAATATGTCCATATGCACTTAATCTTCACCGGCGCCAGTATAAAATACTGCACTCAAACATTAACATTTCAAATATCTCGCCTAACCAGTCAACCGTCCAGCGACCATGTAGAAGGTACTCACTGGCTGACAGAACCCCACTCCCCGATTTGGAATCTCAGCCAGTGAAAACGCAGGAGTCACGATGGATCTGTTGTCAATGGTGATTTGCCCATCGGCTCACTTGCACTGAGTGCGAGCAGCTGAGCAGCTCGGCCTCATCGTCAGTGTTGTATGACTTGCGTGTGAGTCTCGTGGTAGGTGAGCTTAGCGTCTTCATTTTTTCATGACTTTTTAAAATGAAATAAATATGTTCTAGTGCCTCAGTTTTTGAAGTAAATATTTCTAATGCAACTGTGCATTTTCATAAACATTTTCTAGCATTAAGCGATAAAAAATCTGGTAAAAATCATTTGGGGAATTTTGACCAAATCTAAATCTAAGCAGCTGTTTGGGGAAATATGGTAACAGTAAAGTGGGAGCCCAGATATCTAGCCGATTTACGGAATATGTTGTTGTTCTCTGGTTATTGGTATGCCCTCCTTATTCTGAACTGCAGGACATCTTAATTCATCAATTCATTTTTCAGAGGTAAATATGCTTAGCTGGAAATTAGAAGATATGCATAGTATATATATCGTTTTTTTTTTTTTTTTTTCAATGTTACTCCTGTGTCACAGTTAACCTAATAGGTAGCAACTTGTTCCATATCTATCTATCTATCTATATCCATCTCTCTCTCTCTCTCTCTCTCTCTGTATATATATATATATATATATATATATATATATATATATATATATATATATATATATATATATATATATATATATATATATATATATATACATCAAACCCTATCCACTTGTACACTGGTGACTTCACCCTTCACCTTTCCATTCGGTTCCCACAACTTCCATCCTAGCAGTTACTTCAACAAAATAGAGATGAGGCTATGGCACCCCTAATGTGTGACTTGGCTCGTATCTTTGACTGGGGTAAAAATAATCTTTGCTGTTCTTAGTGCACCAAAGACTCAGTTTTTACATCTATCAACCGACAAAATCTTCCACTGGAGTACTCACTGATGTTTAATAATATCCAGCTCAATCCTGCATCATCTTTGAACATGCTTCGGGTATCATTCACTCCGAATTTATCTTGGGAAAATCATATTATATCTCTGGTAAAATCTGCTTCCAAGAGATTAGGTGTGCTAAGCCGTCTCCATACCTTCTTTACCCTTGCACAGTTTTTAACTTTATACAGAGGATTTATTCTCCCCTGTGTGGAATACAACTCTCATGTGTGGGAAGGCGTCCCACATACAGCTTTTTTCAATAGTGTGGACTCAAAGGGTTTTCATCTATTTAACTCTCCTCCTCTTACTGGCTCCCTTCAACCTGTCTCTCTGCCACACTGTTGCCTCTTTATCTCTTTTCTATCACTACTTCCATGGTCACTGTTCCTCTGAACTGTCTGCTTGCATCCCTCCACCTCTACGATGGGTGTGTAGCACCCGTCTAGCAAGAAACTCTCATCCCTTTTCTGTCCAAGTCTCTAATGCAAAAGTTAACCATTACTCCCAGTTCTTCATTTATGCAACAGGTCAACTCTGGAGCTGTGTCCCTCTTTCTGCATTTCCTACTTCCTATGATCTCCAGTCTTTCAAATGCAGTGTGTCCAGACATGTCGAAATGAACGGATCTTGAATTTGGCTTTCTTTTGTATTGTTTTTATTTTTTTTCTTGAAAGGAACTGTTTTGCAGGCTCCAAGCCTTTGGTTCCTTCTTCCTTCCATTAAAAAAAAAAAGCCAGCTCGATCTCTTGCCAGTCCCCTAGCCTCACCGACTTCCAAACCTCTCCTCCTCACACTCTCATCCACCTTATCCCTCCACCTTCTCCTTGGCCTACTCTGCCTCCTCCCTTCAAATTCACTCTGATATACCTTATTCACCACTCTATTGTTATCCATTCTCTCCACATGACCATACCATCTCAGTACACTCACTTCGATTCTGGTGTCCACAGACTTCCCCACCCCACATCCTTCATGAATCACATAATCTCATATCTATCCACTCTCTATACTCCACATAGATCCCTCAGCAGTCCCATTACCACTGCTGTCACTCTTGACTTTTCATTTTCATGCCACACCATAGTCTTACTTCCATATGTTAAAACTGGCACTAACACATCTTCACATATGCCTCATGCAGCTGCAACACTCAAACCTTTGTTTCTTATCAAGGCCTTCATTGCACCAGCTACTTTCCTTCCTTTTGTCACTCTACTTTCCACTTCTTTTGCACATTTTCCTCTCTTTTGTCGCTGTACCCTGGTATTTGAACTCTGTCACCAATTCCAGTCTCTCTCCATTTACTGCAACATCGCACTGGGAGTCACCTTCTCTTCCAGTAACCATCACTTTACTCTTTTCTCCATTTACTCCCAAGGCATGACACTCACAAATGTCAGCAAAACTCTGCACTAGTCGACCAAGTTCTTGTCCGGTATTTGCAAGTAGTACTACGTCATCAACATACAACACATTTGAGATAATCCATCCATCGCCACTCATTACCAAACCCATCCCCTCCCCCTCCCTCTATTACTCGTGTTTTTACTTCTCTCATCACCCCATCCATATATACTGTATATTGAACAACCATGGGGACATCACACAACTTTGTCCCACCCCCACACCGATTGTGAACCATTCACTTAGATGCCCATTAACCCTTACACATGCTTCACTACCATCACAAAAACTCTTCACGGCACCTAGCAGCATACCATCTACACCGTACATGCGTAAAACCTTCCACAATCCTTCTCTCTCTACTTTGTCGTATGCTTTTTCCAGGTCCAGGAATGCCATAAACACCTTATAGTCCTTCTCACAAGCCTTCTCCACTATCTGTCTCACTGCAGATATTTGATCCACACATCCATTGCCACTCCTAAAGCCACCCTGTTCATTACTTACTAGGACTTCTGATATCTCTCTTACTTTCTCTATAGGCCTAATTATTCTTCCATATACCTTCCCCACCCTACTCAATAAAACTATGCCACGCTAATTCTTGCATTCACTTCTCTCACCTTTATTTTTGTACTATGGTACAATCATAGCCTTTTTCCACTCTGCTGGCACAATTTGACTCATCCATGCTTTTTTACATATCTCCAACAAGCATTTCATTCCACTCTCTCCACTACACTTAATCATCTTCGCATACACCTCATCAACCCCAGCTGCTTTCCCATATTTCATCTGCTTCACAGCGCTCTGCACCTGTGCAAATGTCACATTTCCTGGCACTGCATTCCTTTTCCATACACCCCCAAAACAAGTCACGTTTCCAGTGGCTCTAGTTTCTCTATTCCCATTCATCAGGCTTTCAAAATATTCTTTCCATCTTGTCCTTACGTCATCCCATTGGTTAATCTACCACCTATATCTTTCACAGCTTCACGTTTCTTGCCGCTTTCACTTCTACATTTTCGCACCTCTTTCCAGAATAACTTCCTATTTTCAGAGTAGTTTGCATTCATTTTACTTCGTAGATCATCATTTACCTTCTTCTTTTTCCTCTTCACTAGTCTCTTTATGTACTTCTTGTTCTCAATATATTCATTTCTTATGTTTATTGAACCCCTGTCCTGTAATCACTCTAGCCACTTCTTCTTTTCCTCCACTGCTATCTTAACCTCATCACACACCTTTCATCTTTGTTGTTACTTTCTGAAGTTGTGTACTTGTACTATTGTGTTACAGACTAAATTGAAAATTGAGGAGTTCCCGTTATGGGAGGATAAGAAAAAAATGTATACAAACATTCAAGTACTTAGTGCCAATAAATAGAACAAACCAAACTGATTTCGTACCAAAACTGAAGATGAGTTGGGTTAATACAGATAATTACAGGCGTAAAATTATTGATATCTAGAGTGGAAATACAGAGGACTGATTATCCATAATTACACAAAATAAAAACTTTATTCTACAGTATGTGATACTTTCATACTAAATACCTACACTCAACGATGCAGCAAATAAACGAAGTGAAAATACAATTTGATCTTACCTGTAAAAGAAATCGAACAATTACTCCAGTATGAAACTTGATGTAAATAGCATAATAGCAGTTGGGCAAAAACAAAACAAAAAACAACTGGACGCCTGGTGCATTTTAACCCGCCGCGTCCCGGAGACGTGAATTCACATCCTCACATGATATGCACTCATATCCCGGAGACGTGAATTAATGCGGCAACATTGCAAGGTCCCTAATTTGCATAATTTTCAATTTTCGCGAGTGATTTCGCGAGTGATTTTTGGCACGTATACACGGGACACCTTTCTCTATTCCTCTACAAGATGCCAAGCAGGGACAATGCCTTACACCGCATAACCTCCCCCCCCCCTGCACGCCATTGTCTCGGCAATTCACCTGTTACCAGTGACCTGGCCAATAAAGACATTCAGGGCCAGAGTGATTCCCCAATCGATGACAATGTGGAGGACAAAGTTTACATGGCATTAGAGGAAGAAACAGTCAGAAATGATGATCAGGTAATGTGGGAAAAAAAGGTCATGAATGGTGAGTTAGTGAGTGAAACAATGCTTATAATGCCTATATTACTGTTTGAAAACCAATATACTCTTGTACTACATATAAATTCGTACCAAGTAAATAAATAAATACTGTTTATGAGTGGATAAAATAGTTACCCTCCCATAGAACTCGTTTTCTTTGGTGCCAGCCTGTTAGAAAACCCAGTCAGGTAAGGAGGTACTCGTACCTAGATCGCGTATTTTAAACCTCAGGTGAGCGATTTCTCTATGAATTTTCGATGTTTCTCACCAAAAGTGGATGTTTGAGCCAAAAAAAAAAAAGGTCCAAAAATGTCGGGACTGGGGTGTACCACTGCCCAGAAAACGTCGGGATGGGGCGGGTTAAGTAGCATCACCTGAGGTAAAGAAATGAAGAATCATTTTTTTTTTTTTTTCATTTTCCCAGCCTGCTGCTCAGCACTACCAAGAGATTTAGTTATGTTTTGATGTGGAACACGAAATTTCTGTGCCTCACTTGGGGGTTAAGAGAAGTGATACCCTTATCACTGGACTTTCTCATGATATACTGTACCTTTATAGTGGTATATACCGCTCTTCTGAGTTTGGCTTGTGCTCACATCCTGCTTATAAGATCAGAAAAAGTGGGGTGGGATGGTGGTTATATATACTGAAATGCTGACTTCTCAATGAAGCAGCAGCAACCTTGTCCGAACCACCTTTCGTTAAGTAATATTCTTTAATTTTGATAATCTCAATATGTAAGAGAGCTCTGGTATTAGCCACAAGAAGAGGAAGTAGATGCAAAACGATAGACCTATCACCAAGAGAGGCAGAAAATCATTAATACTGGTTGTAATCGAATGAAAAAGAGAAGATACACCAGCAGCCCTCAAGAGACAAGGTAAACTGCCACATATTGTTCAAATGTCGGAAGTTATGGCCGGAGAACCTCTTCAGTCTGGTTAGGCAGGCTTGACTTATTTTAACCACCTCTAGGAGAGTATGGTCAAATTAATTAACTGAAAGGGTTACACGTCTTTCAAGAGGAGAGACCATTCCTTAAGAAAATACAATAGTCTGCTAGCAGCAAGAGCATACTGAATGGTGCTATTTGACCTTGAGAAATTAAATGATAATGAACTGCCGTGACAAGCAGGCAGACGATGGCAGGATAAGTTTCTCGAGACTTACACAAATGACGAGGAAAATTAACCCGTCACATCCCGACCACTTTCGCACCTCCGACACAAACCAGTCTCGACCATTTTTGGATTTTTTTTTTTTTTTGGCTTAAACCTTCGCTTTTGGTGAGAAACATCGAAAATTCATAGAGAAATCGCTCACTAGAGGTTTAAAATACTCGATACAGGTAGGAGTACCTCCTTACCTTGCAGGGTTTTCTTTCAGGCTGGCTGCAAAGAAAACGAGTTCTATGGGAGGATAACTATTCCGCACCACTCCTTAACGGTATTTATTTATTTGGTACGAATTTATATGTAGTACGAGAGTATATTGGTTTTCAAACAGTAATCTAGGCATTATAAGCATTGTTTCACTCACTAACTCATCACCATTCCTGACCCTTTTTTGCCACATTACCTGATCTTCATTTCTGACTGTTTCTTCCTCTAATGCTATGTAAACTTTGTCCTCCACTTTGTCATCCATTGGGGAATCACTCTGGCCCTGAATGTCTTTATTGGCCAGGTCACTGGTAACAGGTGAATTGCTGAGACAATGGCGTGGCGGGGGAGGGGGGAGGTTATACAGTGTAAGGCATTGTCCCTGCTTGGCATCTTGTAGAGGAATAGAGGAAGGTGTCCCGTGTATACGTATGAAAAATCACGTGCGAAAATTGAAAATTGTGCAAATTAGGGACCTTGCAACTGCAAAACGTACCAGTACGTTGACGGGACTGGCAAATGCAAAATGTTGCAACATACCCATATGTCGATGGGACGTCTCGGGTTAACAATCAGAGATGATCACAACCCGTGTCACATGTCTGAAGAGTTTATAAAAGAATAAGGTTTGATGATGAGAGGGGACATGACACGGAGAGACCGTCCCAGACCAAAAACATTATTTGGACAGTATACTCTCTCTCTCTCTCTCTCTCTCTCTCTCTCTCTTGGTCGTCCACGGCTTCTCTTCCTTTATATTCAGCTTCTTCCAAATCTTCAAGTTTCTCTCTGACTTTTCTACTCCTTCTGTTCAGAGAGAGAGAGAGAGAGAGAGAGATTGTAAATTATGAAAAAGAAGATGAGTGGTGAGGAGTGGTGTGGGGTAGGTGGGACTCGGTTGGTGAGTGGGGATAGGAGGACGAAAGAGATTAGAATAAAGAAAAGGACAGGTAGTGGTCAGACATACCTCCACCCTCCCCTCTCAGAACTCTCACATCCAACAATCTTCCTATTACATTCCTGGACACAACCACATAGTCCATCAATGCTTCACCAACAACCCTTCCACCCTCCTGTCTCACCCATGTATACCTATAAACATCTTTCTTCTCAAACAAAGTATTTCCAATCGCCAATCTCTCGCTGAACGCACATCCTTATCATTCGTTCCCCATTTTCATTTCTTCCACCTTCAACTCCAACATTTCCCACTCTAGCATTCAGATCTCCCATCATTACCACATTCACTTTCGCTCCAAAACTCTACAGACACTCATCAGCATCATTCCAGAAAGACTCCCTCTCTTCTTCATCCCTTTCACTACCAGGCCCATATGCACTCACAAATACCCACAACTCACGTTCAAATTTCTCTCTCACTCACATCAGTCTCGATGACACTTCCTTCCATTCAGTCACACACTGCTGTACTTCCGGGCTCACTAACGAGGCCGCACCTTCCCTTGCCCTTCCTCTATCAGCACCTGACAATCTTCCATTCCCACTTCCAAACTTAGACTCACCTTTCCCTTTCATCTTCGTTTCACTCAAAGCTAACACATCCAACTTTCTTCTCATTAAAAATTCTCCCAATCTTCTCTCTTTTAGCCTCAATCATACTACAACCACTCACATTCATAGACCTAATCTTCAGGGTACGGGTATAACTCAATCCCCTATCCCTTTCTATGGCCTGTCTCTTTTTAGGAACAAAAAAAGAAAAAAAAAAAAAAGCAGAGGAAGGGGTCCCTAGTCCCCTCACCCCGCCGCAGTTAGTCGCCTTTTACGGGAAGCAGGGAATACGGTGGAAGAATTCTTCCGAACACAACCTAGCCGCAGAGTAGTAATACAACCCCATAGTGCGGCCAGACTGTGTCCGCCCCCCTCCCCCCGCCACAAGGGGGAAGGGTATAACGTTTATGGAAAATATATATAACTTAGTAAATGCAGTAAGTTTACGGTAGAAAGAATAAACGCAACAGATTATGGAAGATAACTTACAGAAGAAAAATAGGCAACAAATAGGGCTCAACGTGGAACTAAACAAGGAGAGTTTAAGAAATGGTTCAGGGAGTAAAAGACGATTGAACGGAGGAAAGGTGCAAGGGAAAAAGAGCATACCATTGCATGGAGAAGGTAGAAAGAAAAAAAGCAATACAGATCCAGTTATGGTGAACGATGCACATGCAACAAGTGATATCTAAGGTAGGGTGGGAAAACAGAGTTGATAAAGGGAAGTGATTTTTCACACTAATAGGTCAAGGGATAATATAGAGATTTAGATATTCGGTGGAGGATTGGGGGTGCCAGAGGGAGAGGTTGTACCGATGGTGGAGGTGGAGTATGAAGTACAAGAGAAAATATGAGAGAGAGAGAGAGAGAGAGAGAGAGAGAGAGAGAGAGAGAGAGAGAGAACAAAAATGAGAGAATGAGATACAAGAAGGAGGCATCAAAAAGAGGGATGGAAAGTAGAGAGATAAGGACAGACATAAGGGTGGTCGAGAAAAGGAGAAGAATTAAAAGTGAAGTGAAGAAAGGAAAGAAACCGAAACAGGGAAAGAAAGGGATCAACGCAAGCAAATACTGAGGGAATACAAGAGGCAAATTAAGAGGTGAGAGAACACGGAGAGAACCTGTTTCTAGTCCAGAACTTCTCTTTTTATGGGTCACATAACTCTCTCTCTCTCTCTCTCTCTCTCTCTCTCTCTCTACCTACCTACCTACCTACCTACCTATCTATCTATCTATCTTCTATCTCTGTCCGTCCATCCATCAATCTATCTTCACTGGATTCTTACAAACTCTCCCATAACTATCGTAAGTCACTTCTTTCTCATACTCGTTGTCTCTCTCAATTCCTGCTTATTAGTTTTTTTTTTTTTTTTTTACATTTCCTTCCATGTTCATATTACGAATATAACCGTTGCATTCTTCTCCCCTTTTCTGGCTTTGATTTATCCCTTCCTTCGAATTATCAGTTCCGTTTATTGTTATTATCTGCCGACCTCCAGTTTCTTCATTATTTACCAATTATATATATATATATATATATATATATATATATATATATATATATATGTGTGTGTGTGTGTGTGTGTGTGTGTGTGTGTGTGTGTGTAGATAGATAGATAACTATAGATATAGATATAGCGTTTCTCTTTCTCTCATATCCTTGATAACTCTCACCCCCCCCCAAAAAAAAAAAATCGTCCAAGTACACGTACTTTATCCCCAGATTTGGAACTTTTGAGGAACTTTGGGAATAATCTGGGGATTTCGAAAAATTTAGGGAATTCTAGGGACTTTTTTTTAAACACCAGGGATTATTTAGGGAATATGTCCATATGCACTTAATCTTCACCGGCGCCAGTATAAAATACTACACTCAAACATTAACATTTCAATGATCTCGCCTAACCAGTCAACCGTCCAGCGACCATGTAGAAGGTACTCACTGGCTGACAGAACCCCACTCCCCGATTTGGAATCTCAGCCAGTGAAAACGCAGGAGTCACGATGGATCTGTTGTCAATGGTGATTTGCCCATCGCCTCACTTGCACTGAGTGCGAGCAGCTGAGCAGCTCGGCCTCATCGTCAGTGTTGTATGACTTGCGTGTGAGTCTCGTGGTAGGTGAGCTTAGCGTCTTCATTTTTTCATGACTTTTTAAAATGAAATAAATATGTTCTAGTGCCTCAGTTTTTGAAGTAAATATTTCTAATGCAACTGTGCATTTTCATAAACATTTTCTAGCATTAAGCGATAAAAAATCTGGTAAAAATCATTTGAGGAATTTTGACCAAATCTAGGGAAATCTAAGCAGCTGTTTGGGGAAATATGGTAACAGTAAAGTGGGAGCCCAGATATCTAGCCGATTTACGGAATATGTTGTTGTTCTCTGGTTATTGGTATGCCCTCTTTATTCTGAACTGCAGGACATCTTAATTCATCAATTCATTTTTCAGAGGTAAATATGCTTAGCTGGAAATTAGAAGATATGTATAGTACATATATCGTGTTTTTTTTTTTTTTTTCAATGTTACTCCTGTGTCACAGTTAACCTCATAGGTGGCAACTTGTTCCATCTCTCTCTCTCTCTCTCTCTCTCTCTCTCTCTCTCTCTCTCTGTATATATATATATATATATATATATATATATACATCAAACCCAATCCACTTGTACACTGATGACTTCACCTTTCACCTTTCCATTCGGTTCCCACAACTTCCATCCCAGCAGTTACTTCAACAAAAAAGGGATGAGGCTATGGCACCCCTAATGTGTGACTTGGCTCGTATCTTTGACTGGGGTAAAAATAATCTTGCTGTTCTTAGTGCACCAAAGACTCAGTTTTTACACCTATCAACCGACAAAATCTTCCACAGAAGTACTCACTGATGTTTAATAATATCCAGCTCAATCCTGCATCATCCTTGAACATGCTTCGGGTTTCATTCACTCGGAATTTATCTTGGAAAAATCATATTATATCTCTGGTAAAATCTGCTTCCAAGAGATTAGGTGTGCTAAGCCGTCTCCATACCTTCTTTACCCTTGCACAGTTTTTAACTTTATACAGAGGATTTATTCTCCCCTGTGTGGAATACAACTCTCATGTGTGGGAAGGCGTCCCACATACAGCTTTTTTCAATAGTGTGGACTCAAAGGGTTTTCATCTATTTAACTCTCCTCCTCTTACTGGCTCCCTTCAACCTGTCTCTCTGCCACACTGTTGCCTCTTTATCTCTTTTCTATCACTACTTCCATGGTCACTGTTCCTCTGAACTGTCTGCTTGCATCCCTCCACCTCTACGATTAGTGTGTAGCACCCGTCTAGCAAGAAACTCTCATCCCTTTTCTGTCCAAGTCTCTAATGCAAGAGTTAACCATTACTCCCAGTTCTTCATTTATGCAACAGGTCAACTCTGGAGCTGTGTCCCTCTTTCTGTATTTCCTACTTCCTATGATCTCCAGTCTTTCAAATGCAGTGTGTCCAGACATGTCAAAATGAACGGATCTTGAATTTGGCTTTCTTTTGTATTGTTTTTATTTTTTTTCTTGAAAGGAACTGTTTTGCAGGCTCCAAGCCTTTGGTTCCTTCTTCCGTCCATTAAAAAAAAAGCCAGCTCGATCTCTTGCCAGTCCCCTAGCCTCACCGACTTCCAAACCTCTCCTCACACACTCATCCACCTTATCCCTCCACCTTCTCCTTGGCCTACTTTGCCTCCTCCCTTCAAATTCACTCTGATATACCTTATTCACCACTCTATTGTTATCCATTCTCTCCACATGACCATACCATCTCAGTACACTTACTTCGATTCTGGTGTCCACAGACTTCCTCACCCCACATCCTTCATGAATCACATAATTTCATATCTATCCACTCTCTATACTCCACATAGATCCCTCAGCAGTCCCATTACCATTGCTGTCACTCTTGACTTTTCATTTTCATGCCACACCATAGTCTTACTTCCATATGTTAAAACTGGCACTAACACATCTTCATGTATGCCTCATGCAGCTGCAACACTCAAACCTTTGTTTCTTATCAAGGCCTTCATTGCATCAGCTACTTTCCTTCCTTTTGTCACTCTACTTTCCACTTCTTTTGCACATTTTCCTCTCTTTTGTCGCTGTACCCTGGTATTTGAACTCTGTCACCAATTCCAGTCTCTCTCCATTTACTGCAACATTGCACTGTGAGTCACCTTCTCTCCCAGTAACCATCACTTTACTCTTTTCTCCATTTACTCCCAAGGCATGACACTCACAGATGTCAGCAAAACTCTGCACTAGTCGACCAAGTTCTTGTCCGGTATTTGCAAGTAGTACTACGTCATCAACATACAACACATTTGAGATACTCCATCCATCGCCATTCATTACCAACCCCATCCCCTCCCTCTATTACTCGTGTTTTTACTTCTCTCATCACCCCATCCATATATACTGTATATTGAACAACCATGGGGACATCACACAACTTTGTCCCACCCCCACACCGATTGTGAACCATTCACTTAGATGCCCATTAACCCTTACACATGCTTCACTACCATCATAAAAACTCTTCACGGCACCTAGCAGCATACCATCTACACCGTACATGCGTAAAACCTTCCACAATCCTTCTCTCTCTACTTTGTCGTATGCTTTTTCCAGGTCCAGGAATGCCATAAACACCTTATAGTCCTTCTCACAAGCCTTCTCCACTATCTGTCTCACTGCAGATATTTGATCCACACATCCACTGCCTCTCCTAAAGCCACCCTGTTCATTACTCACTAGGACTTCTGATATCTCTCTTACTTTCTCTATAGGCCTAATTATTCTTCCATATACCTTCCCTACCCTACTCAATAAAATTATGCCACGCTATTTCTTGCATTCACTTCTCTCACCTTTATTTTTGTACTAGGGTACAATCATAGCCTTTTTCCACTCTGCTGGCACAATTTGACTCATCCATGCCTTTTTACATATCTCCAACAAGCATTTCATTCCACTCTCTCCACTACACTTAATCATCTTCGCATACACCTCATCAACCCCAGCTGCTTTCCCATATTTCATCTGCTTCACAGCGCTCTGCACCTGTGCAAATGTCACATTTCCTGGCACTGCATTCCTTTTCCATACACCCCCAAAACAAGTCACGTTTCCAGTGGCTCTAGTTTCTCTATTCCCATTCATCAGGCTTTCAAAATATTCTTTCCATCTTGTCCTTACGTCATCCCATTGGTTAATCTACCACCTACATCTTTCACAGCTTCACGTTTCTTGCCGCTTTCACTTCTACATTTTCGCACCTCTTTCCAGAATAACTTCCTATTTTCAGAGTAGTTTGCATTCATTTTACTTCGTAGATCATCATTTACCTTCTTCCTTTTCCTCTTCACTAGTCTCTTTATGTACTTCTTGTTCTCAATATATTCATTTCTTATGTTTATTGAACCCCTGTCCTGTAATCACTCTAGCCACTTCTTCTTTTCCTCCACTGCTATCTTAACCTCATCACACACCTTTCTTCTTTGTTGTTACTTTCTGAAGTTGTGTACTTGTACTATTGTGTTACAGGCTAAATTGAAAATTGAGGAATTCCTGTTATGGGAGGATAAGAAAAAAATGTATACAAACATTCAAGTACTTAGTGCCAATAAACAGAATAAACCAAACTGATTTCGTACCAAAACTGAAGATGAGTTGGGTTAATACAGATAATTACAGGCGTAAAATTATTGATATCTAGAGTGGAAATACAGAGGACTGATTATCCATAATTACACAAAATAAACACATTATTCTACAGTATGTGATACTTTCATACTAAATACCTACACTCAACGATGCAGCAAATAAAAGGAGTGAAAATACAATTTGATCTTACCTGTAAAAGAAATCGAACAATTACTCCAGTATGAAACTTATTGTAAATAGCATAATAGCAGTTGGGCAAAAACAAAACAAAAAACAACTGGATGCCTGGTGCCGAAAAAGCGGATGTAAAAATTTTGTTCACGAATATATTCTTTAGTTATAATACTCAGAAATCAAAATGTATAGATAATTACATAGTGTGGCAACACAGCAGAAATTCATAAACTAATAATGCAGTTCATTAGTTTTCATGCCATAAAATTGGCATTCATTTGTTCAGTTACTCAGATTTGGCAATATTAATTAATTAATTGAGTGACAGCACCGTCAAAACAACACAGGCATATACAACCAACAATATTGATGACGTTTGACCCTGACCTAGTATTTTCATACAAACCATTTAATATTATTTAATGATCCTCTCAAATATCTGTTTAATCTAGCTAGAATATGGTATCTATTGATATGTCCTTATAACTAACATTCCCAGAACAAGAATATCTTAGTTTATTATTGTTACTTTAGACGACTTTTTTCGGCTTTCTAAATCACATAAGGAGTGAATACTTTACAGCATATCATAATGCTCCTGTTGGTGTGAGTTTCTTCTAAGCAAAATTAAATTGTCAGGTGATAAAAATTATATGAGGTGTCGCACAATGTAAGGTGTTCTCACGCAAAATCATAAAACTCCAGAAAACGGGTTCAAAGTTCTGGAATATTCTCTCAACCTTAACTTTTTACATTTTGATGGTAGAACGATTTTTTTTTTTTTTTTTTCTAGGAAAAGTTTTTGATTTTTTTTTTTAATGCGAGGAAGAAGGAACCAAAGGCCATGAGCCCGCAGTAATTAACAGTTCCCTCAAAGAGAAAAACAAAATACAATAGAGAGCCAAATTCAAGATCCGATCATTTTGAGATGCCTGGACACACTGCGTTTGAAAGACTGGAGATCATAGGCAGCAGGAAATACAGACAGAGGGAGACAGTTCCAGAGCTGACCTGTTGCATAAATGAAAGACTGGGAGTAACGGATAAATCTTGCATTAGAGAGTTGGACAGAAAAGGGATGAGAGTTTGCTGCCAGACGGGTGCTACGCGCCCGTCGTAGAGGTGGAGGAATGCAAGCAGACAGTTCAGAGGAGCAGTGACCATTAAAGTAGCGATAGAAAAGAGATAAAGATGCAACAGTGTGGCGAAGAGACAGAGGTTGAAGGGAGTCAGTAAGAGGAGGAGAGTTAATGAGACGAAAAGCCTTTGACTCCACCCTATTGAGAAGAGCTGTATGTGGGGAGCCTCCCCACACATGAGAGTTGTACTCCACACAGGGGCGGATAAAACCCCTGTATAGAGTCAACAATTGTGCAGGGGTAAAGAAAGAGCAGAGTCAGCTTAGCACACCCAATCTCTTGGAAGCAGATTTTACAAGAGATGTAACATGATCTTTCCAAGATAAGTCCCGAGTAAATGAAACCCCAAGCATGTTCAAGGATGATGCAGGATTAAGCTGAATATTGTTAAACATTAGTGGGTATACCTGTGGAAGATTTTGTCGGGTTGATAGGTGTAAGAACTGAGTCTTAGATGCATTAAAAACAACCATATTATTTTTACCCCAGTCAGAGATTCGAGCCAAGTCAGACATTAGGTGTGCCATAGCCTCATCCCTTGTTTGTTGAAGTAACTGTTGAGATGGGCGTTGCGGGAACCGAATGGAAAGGTGAAGGGTGGAGTCATCAGCGTATGAGTGGATAGGGTTAGATGTACAGCTTAGAAGATCATTGATGAATAAAAGGAAGAGAGTTGGTGATAGAACAGAGCCCTGAGGAACACCACTGTTGATAGATCTAGGAGAAGAACGATGGCCGTATACAACAGCGGCTATAGAACGACCAGAAAGGAAGCTAGCGATAGAAGGATAGAAACCATAGGGTGGCAGTTTGGAATTTAAAGATTTATGCCAGAATCGATCGAAAGCCTTTGAGATGTCAAGTGCAATGGCAAAGCTTTCGCCAAAGTCCCGAAAGAAGGATGACCAGAAGTCTGAAAGGTAGGTAAGAAGATCGCCAGTGGAGCGTCCCTGACGGAACCCGTACTGACGATCGGAAAGAAGGTTGTGATAGGAAAGATGCCTTAAAATTTTTCTATTGAGAATTGACTCGAAAACTTTTGAAATACAGGACGTTAAAGCAATTGGACGATAGTTGGAGGGTTGGGAGTGGTCACCCTTCTTTGGGACTGTCTGAATGAGAGCAAACTTCCAGCAAGAAGGAAAGGTACAAGTTGACAGACAAAGGCGAAAGAGTTTGCCTAGGCAGGGTGTAAGCACAGAAGCACAGTTCTTGAGAACAACAGGAGGGACCCCATCAGGCCCATATGCCTTGTTAGTACTGAGGCCAGTGATGGCAGAAAATACATCAACTGAAGAAATTTTAATGTCAGCCATGAGGAAGTCAGAGGGGGGAAGTGATGGAGGAACAGCACTGGAATTGTCTAAGGTGGAATTGGAGGAGAAAGTCTGTGCGAAGAGATCTGCTTTATCAGTAGAAGAAATAGCTACAGAACCATCAGAGTAGAAAAGAGGGGGGAAGGATGATGAGGTAAAGTTGTTAGAAAGATTTTTGGCAAGGTGCCAGAAGGAGCGGGAAGAATTCGAGTTGGAGAGTTGAGAGCATTTAGTATGGATGAAATTATTTTTAGTAGAGCGAAGAACAGACTTAGCACGATTCCGGGGAGGAACTTAAAGATGATGTGATTCAGGGGTGGGTTGGCTCCGGTACCTTTTGTAGGCCCTCTCCTTGTTGCGGACAGCATTAGAACAAGCGTGATTAAACCAAGGCTTTCTTGCGTTAGTCAAAGGATATGAGAATGGAATGTATGCTTCCATGCCCGAAAGAATAACCTCCGTAATGCGCAAGGCACACTCAGATGGCTCCTGGCCATGGAAGCAATAATCATTCCAGGGAAAATCAAAGAAGTACTGCCTGAGGGCCTCCCAGTCCGTGGCTCCAAAATGCCACAGACGACGTTTCCCTCGAGGGTCCACAGGCCGTACCGGAGTGATAGGACAGGTTATGGTAATAAGGTTGTGATCGGAGGAGCCCAACAGAGAGAAAAGATTAACAGAGTAAGCAGAAGGATTAGTTGTGAGGAAGAGGTCAAGTATGTTGGAGCTCTCTCCAAGGCGGTCAGGGATACGGGTAGGGTGCTGTACAAGCTGCTCTAGGTCATTAAGGATAGAAAAGATGTAGGCTTGTTCACCAGGTGGATCCGTGAAAGGAGAGGAGAGCCAAAGGTGGTGGTGAACATTGAAATCTCCTAGAATGGAGATTTCAGAGAAAGGAGAAATGGATAGAATGTGTTCCATCGTAGAAGTAAGATAGTCAAAAAATTTTTGATAGTAGAATTAGGGGATAAGTAAACAGCACAGATATATTTAGTCAGAGAATGACAGGAAATCCGAAGCCAGAGTATAGGGAATTCAGAAGAATCGAGTTCAGGAACACGAGAGCAAGATAAGTTGTTGCGTATATATACACAACAGCCACCTTTGGCTTTGAAATGAGTATAGAGAAAGTAGGAGGATACAGAAAAGGGTTTGCTGTCAGTTGCCTCAGACAGCTGAGTCTCAGTTAGAAAAAGAAGGTGAGGTTTAGAGGAGGAGAGGTGGTGCTCAACAGAGAGAAAGTTAGAGGAAAGGCCGTGAATGTTGCAGAAATGAAGAAGAGAGTCAGACAGTGGTTCCAGGGACCTCGAGTTGTCACCGGGAGAGGGGTGGATGGTGGGGGCATTTATGGTCCCCCCCCCCCGGGGACTCTGAGGCTTGGTGATGAGACGCCATTTTAGTTGAATTTTGAATAGGAAGTGTAGTGTGTCCTGTGCATGTAGTTTGGTGTAGATAGAGAAATTTGTACTGGAGAGCATGCTGGCCTACTCTCTGTGTAACTGAGACACTGAAAAATTTCAGCAAAGGGGGATGGTCAGGAACTAGTCCTAAGGGCTGATGAAACGGGAGCTCCAGCACTCCCTGTCATCAGCTTTCCATCCACCTCAGGAGTACTGCCCTGCTCGACTGGTGCTTCAGTCTACTCCTCTGTAGATTGTGGTTCCTATAACATTTTGGCCATAACTATGACAATACTTATTAACAGTATTTTATATATTTTTTATTTTTATGTACTTTGCTGAGCTTTAACCCGCCCCATCCCGACGTTTTCTGGGCAGTGGTACACCCCAGTCCCGACATTTTTGGACCTTTATTTTTTGGCTCAAACATCCTTTTTTGGTGAGAAACATCGAAAATTCATAGAGAAATCGCTCACCTGAGGTTTAAAATACTCGATCTAGGTACGAGTACCTCCTTACCTGACTCGGTTTTCTAACAGGCTGGCATCAAAGAAAACGAGTTCTATGGGAGGGTAACTATTTTATCCACTCATAAACAGTATTTATTTATTTACTTGGTACGAATTTATATGCAGTACAGGAGTATATTGGTTTTCAAACAGTAATATAGGGATTATAAGCATTGTTTCACTCACTAACTCATCACCATTCATGACCTTTTTTTCCCACATTACCTGATCATCATTTCTGACTGTTTCTTCCTCTAATGCTATGTAAACTTTGTCCTCCACATTGTCATCATTTGGGGAATCACTCTGGCCCTGAATGTCTTTATTGGCCAGGTCACTGGTAACAGGTGAATTGCCGAGACAATGGCATGCAGGGGGGGGGAGAGGTTATGCGGTGTAAGGCAGTGTCCCTGCTTGGCATCTTGTAGAGGAATAGAGGAAGGTGTCCCGTGTATACGTGAATTCACGTCTCTGGGACGCGGTGGTTTAAACTTATTTTCAGGCAAAACTTGACTGCTTAACCCGCCCTGTCCCGTCGATGTATGGGTACGTTGCAACATTTTGCATTTGCCAGTCCCGACGACGTACGCTACGTCATGCAATTGCAAGGTCCTTAATTTGCACAATTTTCAATTTTCGTGGATAATTTTTCGTACGTATACACAGGACACCTTCCTGTATTCCTCTACAAGATGCCAAGCAGGGACAATGCCTTACACCGCCTAACCTCCCCCCCCCCAATGTCTCGGCAATTCATCTGTTACCAGTGACCTGGTCAGTAAAGACATTCAGAGCCAGAGTGATTCCCCAATCGATGACAATGTGGAGGACAAAGTTTACATAGCATTAGAGGAAGAAACAGTCAGAAATGATGATCAGGTGATGTGGCAAAAGAAGGTCAGGAATGGTGATGAGTTGGTGAGTGAAACAATGCTTATAATGCCTATATTACTGTTTGAAAACCAATATACTCTCGTTCTACATATAAATTTGTACCAAATAAATAAATAAATACCGTTTCTGAGTGGTGTGGAATAGGTATCCTCCCATAGAATTCGTTTTCATTGCAGCCAGCCTGATAGAAAACCCTGTAATGTAAGGAGGTACTCCTACCCGTATCGAGTATTTTAAACCTCAAGTGAGCGATTTCTCTATGAATTTTTTATGTTTCTCACCAAAAGCGGAGGTTTTAGCCAAAAAAAAATTTTTCCAAAAATGCTCGGGACTGGGGGGTGTCGGATGTGCTAAAGTGCTCGGGACGTGACGGGTCAAGCCAAAAAACAACACTGATTAGAATAAAGATAAGTACCATTGAACAATCTGAATATGCTATGGTTCCCCACAAAAGGTCATTTACCTTTATTGCTATGGAATGACTTCATCACAAAACCACAGTTTTCACCAGTTCCTGAAACCCAGGAACACTTTCATTACTATCACCAGCAGAAAGGGACATTGCTACCCCAGTAATCACACACAAAACTACGTAAAAGTTGCAAAAGATAGCAGTAAAAGAGCAAGAATTCTTTTCTGCGTGCAACAAACACAGTACAACGGTAGCGACTGATGAATGGAGTGGCAAAAACTCTCATCAAACACACCACCTTATACAACGAGCCAATCAGTAAGCGTGGCTCACAGCCCAGCTACATTCTCATTGGCTGAGGGGTAACCCTCAGAGGGTGAAATCACTCAACAAATCAATGGAATGTATATATACCTGGGCTGCTTCCCCCAAGGAAAGGGAGGTAGCTGAGACAGGACGACACATACCCCATTTACTCATCCATTCAAACACATTCATTCGCATCTTAGCCCCAAAGGGGAGAAGGGACAGATCCTCACCCCACCACACAACGCAAGGGTCAACTGCACAGTGCAATCAGTGACATCTGCAGCAGGGCCCAACAGCAGAGCTGATTTACCCCTGCCACATCATAATAGACCCATCCCCTTACCCGCACCTGACCTGACTAGCTGATCAGACCAAATGCGGGAGAATATCCCCTCAGGGCTGCGTCATCATTTATTCATTCACAATTTTTCTCCATTTATTTCTGTCATGCACAGCCACTTTTCCTTGCTCAACAGACATCCCTCTCACATCTAGCGCTTTCTTCACACTGTCCATCCATCCTATTCGTGGTCTCCCTCTCAGCCTTACACCTCTCACATCAGACCTAGTTATCTTTTTCACCAATCGCTCATTATCCATTCTCTCCATATGCCCAAACCATCGCAATACCCTCTGCTCAACTCTACCAGCCATCTCCCGAACAACTCCAGTTCTCCTTCGCACTTCATCATTCCGCACTCGATCCATACGCGTCACTCCACACATACTCCTCAGACACCTCATCTCCATTACATTCAAACTTTTCCTCTCTGCTACACCCATATTCCATGTTTCAGCCCCATATAATGCAGTCGGTACCACAACACCCTCATACAGCCTTCTCTTTACATCCATTCTAAGCAAACGACATCTAAACACTTTTTTCATTCCTCCCAGCACCTCTCCTACTTCATTCATTTTTAACTTCTCTTCTGCATCTATTCTTCCATCCACAGCAACATGTGACCCTAAATATTTAAAACACTCTACCTCCTCAAGCAACTCACCATTCAAAACTATATTCATCCCCCTACCATCAACCAAACTCGTACACTTCATCACTTTACTCTTATTCTCATTTACTTTCAATTTCCTCCTTTCACACACCCTTCCAAACTCCTCTACCAACTGTCTCAATCTCTCCTCTGAATGAGCCACCAGTGCAGTATCATCTGCAAACAGCAGCTGCTTCAGATTCCACTCTCTACCATCAACATTCACTAGACTCAGACCTCCACCTAAAACTCTTGCATTCACCTCCCATACAACACCATCCATATAAATATTAAACAACCAAGGCGGCATCACACATCCCTGTCACAGCCCCACTCTCACGGGAAACCAATCACTCACAGTATTTCCCGCTCTTACACACGCTCTACTATTTACATAAAAACTATTCACCCCTTTTAGTAACCTACCATCAAGTCCATACAATCTTAAAACAGTCCACAAAGCCTCCCTATCAGTTATATCATACGCTTTCTCTAAATCCATGAATGCCGAAAACACGTCCTTGCTTTTCGCTAAATACTTTTCACACACTTGTCTCACAGCAAACACCTGATCCACGCATCCTCTCTCTCTCCTAAAGCCACACTCCTCATCACCAATCACTCCCTCTGTACCCTCTCTAACTCTCATAATTAACACTCTACCATACACCTTACCTACAACAATCAACAGACTAATACCCCTAAAGCTAGTACATTCATACTTATCACCCTTGCCTTTATACAAAGGGACCACACAAGCACTTGCCCAGTCAATTGGCACCATACCTTTCACAAAGCACACATTCAACAATCTTGCTAACCAGTCAACAATAGTCACTCCACCACCCTTCAGGCATTCCACAGCACACCCATCCATACGTGCAGCTTTCCCTGTTTTCATCTCCTTTACTGCCTTCTCCACTCCCTCCTTCGTGATCAAAGAATCATTCAACACTCCCAACACATTTATTCCTTGCACCCTTCCATCCGCCACAATCTCAGCCACCCTTTCCTCCTCTACATTTAATAATCTTTCAAAATACTCTGCCCATCTCTTCCTTACTGCATCCATCTCAATTAACGTCCTTCCATCCTCTGCTTTTACTCGCTCTTCCTTCCCAGACTCTCCGTATCGCACCCTTTTCACTTCCTTACAGAACATTTTCTTATTCTTTTGAAGATTCTCAGTCAGCTGCCTACCCCACCTCTCATCTGCTGCCACTTTAGCATCACGCACAGCCCTTCTCTCCCTATTCCTCTTTTCCTTATACCTCTCATATGACCCCTTATCCTTCCTCTACAGTCACACTTCATATGTAAACTCTTCTGAGCCATAGCCATCCTTACTTCCTCACACCACCATTCACTTCCTTTTCTTACACCACCACCCACACGTCTCACACCACACACCTCTTCTGCATGCCCCACCACAGCACTCTTAAACAACTGCCATTCCTCCTCCACACTGCCATTTTCCTGATCTTTCACTGCATTCCACTCATCTTTCAATTTCTCCTGATACTCAATTATTTTCTCTCTTTTATCCAACTCACTTTCAAAACCTCCCTGCCACACCTAACCCTCCTAGCTCTCACCCATCTCTTACCTACTCTTAACTTCCCCTCCACCAGGTAGTGGTCAGACATATCTCCACCCCCTCCTCTCAGAACTCTCACATCCAACAATCTTCCTATTACATTCTTGGACATAACCACATAGTCCATCAAAGCTCTATCAACAACCCTTCCACCTTCCTGTCTCACAAATGTATACTTATAAATATCTTTCTTCTCAAACAGCGTATTTCCAATCATCATCTCTCGCTCAACGCACATGCCTATCATTCGTTCCCCATTTTCATTTCTTCCAGGCACACCATGCATACCAAGTACACCTTCAAATGCTACATTTCCCACTCTAGCATTAAGATCTCCCATCATTACCACATTCACATACGCTCCAAAACTCTGCAGACACTCATCAACATCATTCCAGAAAGACTCCCTCTCTTCCTCATCCCTTTCACTACCAGGCCCATATGCACTCACAAACACCCACAACTCACGTTCAAATTTCTCTTTCACCCACATCAGTCTCGATGACACCTTCCATTCAATCACACACACTGCTGTACTTCCGACTCACTAACAAGGCCACACCTTCTCTTGCTCTTCCTCTATCAACACCTGACAATCTTCCATTCACACTTCCAAACATAGACTCACCCTTCCCTTTCATCTTCGTTTCACTCAAAGCTAACACATCCAACTTTCTTCTCACAAACATTCTCCCAATCTCCTCCCTTTTAGCCTCAATCGTACTACATCCACGCACATTCATAGACCCAATCTTCAGGGTATGGGGATAACTCAATCCCTCATCCCTTTCTCTGGCCTGTCTCTTTTTCGGAACTAAAAAACAGAGGAGGGGGTCCCTAGTCCCCTCACCCTACCCCTTTTAGTTGCCTTTTACGACACGCATGGAATACGGTGGCAGTATTCATCCTAACACAACCTGGCCACAGAGTAGTAGTACCACTCCATAGTACGGACAGATTGTGTTCCCCCCGCCACAGGAGAATGTAGCTGCCTAAGAAAGAACAAGTACGTTCATGAACTGTGTGACCTGCTTCATGCCATGACACTATTAAAGTGATAGTAAAGAATGTAATGTGCTAGAGGTAGTAGTGGAAGTTGTGATGGTGGTGGTGGTGGTATTGGTGGTTGCTGTGATGATGGTGGTGCTTTGCTTCAGAACAAAGCGTGGATCAGAGATGGCTCTATCTTGTGCAAGTGCTAAGCAGTCTGATTGGGCTGTGAGGCTCATTTACTGCCTATGAAGAAGTACAGATGGATGATGGTGTATTATAGCAGAAAATTATATATATATATAATATATATATATATATATATATATATATATATATATATATATATATATATATATATATATATATATATATATATATATATATATACTTCTCCAGTATTCCCTGCTTGTCGTAAAAGGCAACTAAAAGGGATAATTTTATCTACATTCTATTTGCTGTCTCTCTTCCCCTTGTACTTTGTCTGTCCAAACCCTCTGCATTTTACTTTCATTTAGTTAATTTCCTTTCACCACTGTCTGGTTCCTGCAAACCGCTGGCATTGGCTCCAGGGTAAAATATTTTTCTGCCTAAGAAATCTTGATGAACTCTTGTTACAAAACAATGACCCTCAGTTCCGTGCAGCCCTTAAATGAGCAGGGGGTGCTAAGAATCCTACGGCGTAGAAATAAGGATGTACATCCAAAAAGAACCTTAAGAATAGGAAATTGGAATGTTTGAACTCTCAGTCAGGCTGGTAAAATGGAAGAACTTATTTCAGTGTTCAAGGAATACAATGTGGATATTTATGTTCTTACAGAAACGAGGTTGATTGGAGTTGATAAAATGAATTTGGAAGATCGTATTATTTTTTTGGTTTTGGTAGGAGTGATGGAAATCATTATCAAGGAGTAGGCTTACTGCTGAGTTGAGATGCTTGTATGGCACTGTGTGAGTTTGAGCCAATTAATGAGCGCTTGCTTTATGCTTGTTTAAAATCCGACCATGGCAATATCAGTATGGTTGAAGGGTATGCTCCAACAAATGAGGCTGCTGATGAAATGAAGGATGACTTTAATGAGAAGATGCAGGGTGCAGTTAAGAGAGTGACAAGACATGATGTGTTAGTTTGCATTGGTGATTTTAATGCGATTGTTGGTAGTAGTGGGGATGGCTTTGAAGATTGTATGGGTAAGGAGGGTGTTGGTATAAGAAACGAAAATGGGGTGCGATTTGGAAGTTTTTGTTTGGAAAATGACCTTACAATTGGTGGAAGTATCTTTGAGCATAGAAAAATACATAAAATACTTGGATTTCACCATGTGGTAAATATTGTAACCAGATTGACCACATTGCAATTAGCAGAAGGTATAAGAGTTATTTGCAAGATGTTTGCGTAAGGAGGGGGGGCAGGTATAGGTAGTGATCACCAATTAATTGTGTCAAAGGTTAAAATAAAACTTAAGAGAAACGTTAATGGTAATTGTACAGGAGGTAATAATTATGATTTTGATGAGCTAAGAAATGATGAGAACACGAAGGAAAAGTTTCGGTGGGAATGTAGGAACAGGTTTCTAGTCCTGCAGACTTTGATGGAATCTGAAGACAATGATATTAATCAAATGTGGAGAGGGGTAAAAGAGGCTTTACATGAGAGTGCAAAGGTTACTATTAAGAAAAAGGGAAAGGCGAGAAAGAAAAAGTGGATGTCAGATGAAACATGGAATGCAATTCAGAAAAGGAAAGAGGCGAAGTTAAGAAGTGAAGAACATGTTGATAGCTAGGTAGGTGAAGTACTTAGTCTTAGAGCAAAGTACTGGACTTTACATTCTGAAGTAAAAAGACTCATTAGACGTGATAAGAGGAGGCTATATGATGAAAAGGCAACAGAGACAGAAAATCTATTCAATCTATCTATTGCCAGACGCCTCAATCCCGTTCGGGGTGGCCACAAAAAAATCGCCTCCATGTCGCCCTGTCCCCCGCCATTTCACTGCCCCGCTCCCAACTCACACCCCCCTCTCTCATATACCTCTCCATCCCATCCCTCCATCTCATCCTCGGCCTCCCCCTCCCTCTTCCCCCCTCCACCTCACTCACATACACTCTCTTCGTCAGTCTTTCACCCTCCATCCTCTCAACATGGCCAAACCATCTCAGTGTGTTGCTCCTAACGCTTCCTATCACATCCACATCCACACCACAACCCTTCTTTATATCCTCATTCATCAGCCTGTCTCTCCGTGTGACTCCACAGGCTCCTCTTAAATAACTCATTTTCACTGCTCTCATTCTTGACTTGTGTCCTTCCAGCAACGTCCAAGCTTCACTTCCATACGTTAGAGTTGGTATCATAATACTGTCATGTAGTAACTTTTTCACTTCCATGCTCACTTCCCTGCTTCTTATCACTGCTTTCAAGGAACCAGCAACCTTTCTTCCCTGCTGCACCCTTTCAAGCCCTTCACCCTCCAAACCTCCATCCTTACTCATCGCACTGCCCAAGTACTTAAACGTACTCACATTTTCCAATTCCTCACCATCCAACCTCGCTGTACATTCACTTACATCACCTCTCTCAAAGACCATCACTCTACTCTTCCCTACATTCACCTTTAGAATCCGCTTCTTACACAAACTCCCAAACTCATCCACCATGCCTTGCAGCTCTCCTTCGTCTTCATTCAACAACACAGTATCATCTGCAAACAACAGTACAGGGAGTTTCCAAACACTATCCTCTCTCGCCAGAGCCACTCCAACATCCATTACCCTACCTTGTACCTCTTTTATTACCCCATCCATGTACAGATTGAACAACTATGGAGACATGACACATCCCTGTTTCAACCAAACCCTAAAAGAGAAAAATTCACTCAGTTCACCATCCACACGTACTGCAGCCTTCGCACCATCATACATACTCTTCACAGCATTCAACAACTTCCCATCTACTCCATATATTCTTAACACTTTCCACAATCCTTGTCTATCCACCCTGTCATATGCTTTTTTCAAATCCATGAAAGCTGCATACAACTTCTTTCGCTTCTCTAGAAACTTTTCCACTAAGGATCTAAGAATGAATATCTGATCTACACAACCTCTTCCCTTCCTAAAGCCTCCCTGTTCTTCTCCAACTAATTCCTCTGTTCTTTCTCTAACTCTGTCAATAAGTATCCTACCATACACTTTTCCTATTATACTAAGAAGACAGATGCCCCTATGATTACCACACACTTCTTTTTCCCCTTTTCCTTTGTACAAGGGAATAATTATACCTGACTTCCAATCCTCCGGGACTCTACCTTCCTCCCAGGCCAATCTGCACATCTTCCACATCTATTCTACTACTATGTCTCCCCCATACTTCAGCATTTCACCACACACTCCATCAATTCCTGGGGCTTTTCCCAATTTAACTTTCTTCATTGCTTCCACAACTTCTATCCTATTGATTTCTTCCTGTCTTCTCACCTCCCTCCTTCTCCCAGCCACTTATACTCGTTTTACTTCCATCCTCTATGTTCAACAATTCCTTATAGTGTTCTCTTCATCTGCTCACGTTTTCTCCCTTCTCCACTAGTAATCTACCATTTTTATCTTTCACTCCCCTGCTAACCTCACATCCACCCTGTCTTACTCTTTTCACCTCTTTCCAGAACATTTTCTTACAGTCCCTCTACTTTACACTCAAGTTCCTTCCAAATTCCTCATCTGCTCTCTTCTTTCTCTCTCTTACTAACCTTTTCACCTCTTTCTTTCTACATAATTATAACTCTCTCTTCCTCCTGTGAACTTCTTCCACGCCCCTATTTCTCATCCATTCATTGTATGCTTTCTTCTTTTGTGGCACAGCCTGTCTTACCTCTTCATTCCAGCATGCTGTTCATTGCACAACTCTCCGTCTTCTCTTTATCCCAGACACCACATCACATGCTGCACATATTTCTTCTGTAAATATCCTGCACACACCTTCCACGTCCCCCATCTGCTCCAATTCAAATTTGCCCAATCGTTCCTCCACTTCTCTCTTATACTCTGTCTTTTTCTCATCCTCTTGTGACCTTTCCACTCTCCTTACAGAAATTAATTTAAGTAAAAATGACGGTCAGAGCACAAGAGCAGCGTATCAAGCCATAAACGGGTTAACTGGGACTGAAAAGAGAATGAAGGAAATACCTGTGCGAGACAGAAATAATAATTTGATGACTAAAGATTTGGATATAACAGGAAGGTGGAAAGAGCATATTGAATCTGTTATAAATAGCCCAATCCCAGCTGAAGAGGATATTTAGCCAGCCGAGAGAGATTTGCAGATAGAAATGGGATATAACCATGGATGAGGTAGCAAAATCTATAAAGGAGTTAAAGAATTTTAAGGTCCCGGGAGAGGGTGAAATATTTCCGAAATGCTTAAGGTGGAAAATGATGAGTTGATGAATGCGCTTTTGAAACTTTTTAATGTAGCTTGGGATAATGGTGGAATTCCAGAGGAGTGGAAAAATGGAGTGATTATAAAAATACCAGAAAAGGGAGATTTAAGTGTGTGTGGCAATTGGAGGGAGATAACTTTGACTCCTGTAGATGTAAAAGTTTTTTCCAAGATCTTGCTGAACAGAATATAGCCAGTAATTGATAAAATTTTAAGAGAAGAACAAGCGGGATTTAGAAATGGTCGAGGTAGTAATGATCAGATTTATGTTGTAAGGCATCTAATGCAACAAGCTAATGAGATGAAAATGCCGCTTAGTATGTGTTTTGTGGATTTTGAAAAGGCGTTTGATAGTGTCTCATGTGGAGCTATGTTGAAAATTATGAGATTCTATGGTATACCATAAAAGTCTGTAAATATTATTAGAAGCCTGCATTAACCCGCCCCGTCCCGGCCACTTTTCGACCACTGGTACCCCCCAATTCCGGGCATTTTTCGACCCTTTTTTTTTTTTGCTTAAACTTTCGCTTTTGGTCAGAAACAATGGCCGGTGGCAAAGAAAGTGGTCCCTGGGGTCCCTAATTAGCTTAACCAGGTATGCCTTGGTCCCACCTGGCCCCGTGTTCTCCCTAGGCGGTGTGAGCCTCAAACGTTTTCTATGGTATTATAAGTTTGGGAAGCCAATGATAGTAAGTAGAAATGAATTTATTACAAACATAAAAACATGTGATAAAAGAGTATACTGGATTTTATACAAAAATAGAGCAGAAATAAGCATTGTACCATCGTGAGAAACGAGCAAAATCGGCCAACTTGGTCACGATGAATCGCTAACATTCTAAAATCATGATACATATAAATTTTTTTACTTACATAATACTTCTACAATAGCATTATACCATTTTACATTTTATTGAACTGTTTTTACGTATTCACAGGCCTTTTGATAACATTTAGCGTAATGTTAGCGCTTATTTACGTAGTGAGTGAACTCGCTGTGACTGTTGTTTCAACTCGTATTGTGCTTTTTCTACTTACATAATACTAATCTAATATTATTATACACTTTTCAACTTTATAGAACTGTTTTGAGATTATTTCAGGCCTTACGTAAATATATAGCGTAATAATAGCGCATAGTAACACACACGGTGAAGCCGCTATGACAACTAATTCAACTTACAACCTATTTTTGTACTTATATAATAATTCTACACTAACATTGCACATGTAAACACTTGATATAATTGATATCACATCATTTCTGAACGTACGATGGAACTTAGCGTCATATTTGCGCGTACTTACACGGGGAGTGTTATCGCGATATCATTTGTTTCATCTTACACTAGTAATCAACTTATAAAATACCTTACTACTAACATTACAACATCTTCCACTGTATATAATTCCTATCACATACTTACTGACCAGAATGTGGGTGTACTCGTGACATCAATTATGACAACTTACAGTAATGTTCAACTTATACGTTTTATTCATGCTAACATTACACCCGTTTCCACTTTATGTCCTTGCTATCACATATTTACTGACCAGATTTACACAGTGGGTGTAGTTTTGATTACAATTCTTTCCACTTACACTAATTCTCATCTTATACATTACTTTTCTGAAAAAATAACACCCGTTTCAACTTTATATTTGACTTAGCACCTACTGACTGGCCTTACCATTATCATGAGCGTCATTTCGCCTTCCCACACAGTTTCAGAAGTGTAGGAAATTATGATATTCCTTGAAACAAGGCTGAAGGCACAACGCAACATTGCACTCGACACACTCGTATCTTGTGTCTTTTCTCTGCGTGGATGGTCTGACTGTCGAGTGCTTACATACATGGCAGCGATGCTGGGGTTTACGACGGTTTAGTTCGGAAGGGATTGCGCTGGGGTAGTGGCGGCCTGCAAGACGTAGGGGAGTCTGAGCAGCACGGGGGGCGCGGGGGCGGTGTGGGGGTCTGTCCTGGGCATGCCTGGCGATTATTTCACGTGCCAGCTCCCTCACAAACCCCTCAAAGGTCTCGGATACTCCGGTGCTCATTGCGTGCAGGTAGTGGGCGTTCAGGACCGTGATGTCGAGCAAGTGGAAAAAGAGTTTCTTGTACCACTTCATCGTGGTCCTGGCACAGTCAACACTTGAAATCATCGAGTCTGACTGATCAACTTGCCTCATGTTCAGATTATAGGCAAGTACAGACTCTGGTTTCCATACGTTGCGCCTCCTCTCGCTACGGTGATCCACGGAGTCTGTGCGGTGCATCAGGGGGCTGTGAACAGTTGATAGGAGGCAAACTTCCCTGTTGTGGTTCCACAGGGTTGCAAGGATGTTATTGGCCTGGAAGAAAACCACCTCATTCTTGTCAAGTTTCCTCCCTATCTTGACCATATGGCGACGGTTTCTCTTGACTGTACCACAGACTCCGGTGTCGTGTTGGTGGAGGAACCTAGTGAGAAGAGGGCTAGTGTACCAGTTGTCCAGGTACAACACATGACCACGATGAAGGTACTCTTCTAGCATTGTCTTCACCACGGCCCCAGAGAGTCCTATACTCCGATCTTCTATTATATGTCTGTGCGCCTGTGTACAAGACTATGTCTTGCACATAACCAGTCTTACAGTCACACATAACAAAGATCTTGAACCCGAAACGGTGTCTCTTGCTGGGTATGTACTGCCTAAAGGAAATATTGCCTCTCCACAACACAAGACTCTCGTCTATGACGAGGTCTCTGTAGGGATAAAATGAGGAGTGGAACATTTCCCGTAAATGATCAAATACCAGCCTAATTCTCCTCATTTTATCGGTGTTATTTGCATTGGCTGGATCATCTGCATCAAAAAAGTGGAGGCGGCCGAGAATAAACTGAAATCTATTACGACCCATCACCTTTCCAAAGAAAGGTGTGAGGATGATTGGGTCCGTTGTCCAGTAGGCAGGAATTTGATTTTTCCTCACCACACCCATCAAGATTACCAGGGCAAAAAATAGGAACATCTCTGAAATAGTCACGGGATAGTCATACTGTTCTGCATGCTTGCTTGTGGTTCCTAAGCGTTCACTTTCAAGGCGCTGGGATTGTGAAAAAATATTTGTCTGTTCTACTATGCGCCCAACAAACGCCTCACCAAAAAACAAGTTGAAAAAATCTAACCGTGACGACCCAGCATTTACACCTGAAGCCGTGCAACCTGACCGCCACTCCTCAGTGAAAGGGTGAATGATGGGAGTAAAATTACTCCCATCCTCCCAGTTCCACGTGACACCACCGTCTCCAGCCACGTCACCATCGTCCCCTTCGTCAGGGTGGGGAGGTGAGGGTGGTGGGGGAGGTTGGGGAGGTGGAGAGCGGCGCCTCTCATCACTCGCACTTCTCTTCCCTCTCCCTTTTCCTTTACCCTTTCCCTTCCCTTTCTTTCCTTTCCCCACATCCTGGGGCTGTGGGGAGGAAGTTTGTGAATATTCAGGGGCGAAAGAAGTGCTGGGGAGTGACTCAACCTCCTCTCCCCTAGGCCTACGAGCACCACGTGCTCGTGCTGCCTCCCTCAAACCACTGGCCCCTTCACCCCGCACTACCCCCACACCACTCTCACTTTCACCCCGCGCTGCCGCCACAACACTTTCCCTTTCTCCCAGCAATCCCACCACACCACTTGCTACTTCCCCAGACAAAGTACTTTGACCATACCTTAGGTGTCGTCTCGCCCCACCTTCTGATCCACGTGGTGATATTTTCTCCTTTCCCAACCACGCAGCGATATCACGTCCTAGGCCTCCATCATCCTCATCGTCCTCATCCTCGTCCTGATCAGAATCGTGATGGAGAGATAGCTGTGCAAGTGGTTGGGGAGCAGGCTGGCCTTCCCTTGCCTTACGGTATGTCACATACCGCGTTTTTCGGGGTGAAGGGACTCCTCATCACTGCCACTTATTTCTTCCTCTGGCTGGACGTAATCGCGATCCACCACATCATCATCGAGTGGAGAATCACTGTCTCCAGTGAAGGCTTCCAGGACGGATGCGATTTGCTCGTCTGAGAGACCTTTCTGCGCCATGTCTGACCTGGGTCACTGCTGGCAGGTGAGTGACTGAGACAAGGGCGAGCGCGGGTCACGCGGGGTCTAGGACGCTGCCCGCCTGGCGGCAGGTAGGGAAGGCTTGGGTACCCGGGCGAAACGAAAATCTCCCGCGAATTTTGAAAATTGTGGAAATTATGAACCTTGAAATTGCAGGACGTTGAAGTACGTCCTCGGGATTAGCTGTGACAAAACGTGAGGACGTGGAAGTACGTCCTTGGGACGGCGCGGGTTAAGGACCTCTTTGTAAGGTAATGGTGGGTGGTTCTTTGAGTGATCCATTTGAAGTTAGGTCAGGAGTGATTCAAGGATGAGTTCTTTCGCCATTGCTGTTTGTTTTAGTTATGGATTATGTTATGAGAAAGGTTGTAAGGAGAACAGGTGCAGGAATTAACTGGAAAGAAACTAAGCAGCTGATGGATTTGGACAATGCTGATGATATTGTACTGATTTGCGGAAGTATTTACGAGATGCAGAGGGTGCTTGATTGTCTGGTGGAGGAAGGAGAAAAAGTGCGATTGGTAATAAACTGTGGAAAGACTGAAATGATTAATATGAACATGGAGAACCAAATCGATTGTGTAATTGGGAATAATGTGGTGAAGAATTTAAAAATTTTTAAATATCATGGGAACGATTGTATCATCTAATGGATTATTAAACAATGAAATTGAGGAGAGGATTAGACAGGCTTGGCGAGCTAGTGGAATGTTGAAATCTGTTTGGAATAATAGCATGCTTTCGGTACATACTAAAGTAAAAATTTACGAGTCCATGGTCAGACCAATTTTAATTTATGGGCATGAGTCATGGTACGGTAAAATTGCAACAGATCAGAAAGTATTAGGATTTGAGAATAAAATACTGAGAAGGATTCTTCGGGTAAAGTGGCAAGACAGAGGTACAAATGAAAAAGTAAGGGATATTACGAGAGTGGAACCAGTTCATGAATATGTGAGACTGTCTCGCTGGAAGTGGCTGGGGCACATATATATATATAGAAGAGAAGGCAGTTTAATACAGGACGTGCCAGAGTGGACTGCTAGAGGAAGGAAGAAGAGGTAGAGGAAGGCCGAAGGAAACCTGGTTGAGAACAATGAAAAGAGAGGGGAGTGTTGGTGGGACCTGAAGGAGATGGTAAGAGACAAATATTGGTGGAGAGAGTTCATCGAGGCCCTTTGCATCCCGTGGGGTGCCACAGGAAATGATTGATTGATTGATTGATACATATATATATATACATATATATATATATATATATATATATATATATATATATATATATATATATATATATATATGTGTGTGTGTGTGTGTGTGTGTGTGTGTGGCTTAATCGGTAGAGAGGTGTCCTGCAGTACTACCGGACCCAGGTTCAAATCCCTGCTGGGGCAGGGATCAGTTTAAGGATTTGAATTTCATAAAAGCAGGCTTTACTGATGTATCAAAAGACCCTCCGACATGTCGTAAAAATACCCCTGCTAATACCAATACGCCAGTCCTGCACGAGACAGTCCTAGCATATATTCAATATGGGCGGTGGGTGTTAGCACCGAAGTGATGGCATGTAGAGGTGTATGGTATGAAGGAAGACTACTGCGCCTTGGGAGAAGGTTGTGAAGCTTATGCCCAGAGTCGACATATTTCATGTGTGCAGTGTGTCGGGGAGAGCATGTGAAGATTGCCAGGTATGAAAGGATTGAACTTGCTAGTAAGTCTCTTGAGTGTGGGGAAGGGTATTGTTATTTGGAAGACATGTTATGTACGAAAGGTGGGGCTGGAGCTCGTTCTGTGGCTAGAATGAGGAGTGGTTGGAAGAAGTTTAGGGAGCTGTTGCCTCTCCTTACACTGAGAGGGTTCCCCCTTCGTGCTAAGGGGTCTTTGTATGCATGTGTTAGGAGTGTAATGGTGTATGGTACTGAGACCTGGGCAGTAAAGGAAGAGGACATTATCAGGCTCAAACGTACAAAAATGGCAATGATTATCTGGAAATACAGTGCGTCTCTGAGTGCGCGGCCTGGGGGGTGCTAGGTTTACGATGGAAGAGTTGAGAGGCGGGAATGGACTGGGGTGCATTAGCGTTGTGATGAGGAGGGGTAGATTGAGATGGTTTGGGCATGTGGAGAGAATGGGGGATGATAATTGGGTGCAGAAAGTGAGAAATCTTAATGTTAGGGATAGGATAGCAGTAGGTAGACAGAAAAAACCTGGGACGAGGTCATTGAGTGTGACCTGAGAGATAAGGTACTAAATATGGAAGCTGCCAGAAATCGAGCAGCATGGAAAGCCGCCATTAGGTGACCAACACCAACGTATGCCAGCGTGTTTGAGCCTTCAAAAACGAAACAAAACGAATATATAATAAACATCTATTTTTGAATATATTTTATACAATAATACATGCATACAGGCATATTTGTAGACAGACAGATGGTTAACAGGTACCAAAGAGAGAGAGAGAGAGAGAGAGAGAGAGAGAGAGTGAGGGGGCGGGGGTTGTACTATTGCGGCTAGGAGTTGTTAGCCACCCTTGTCCAGCTAAACCCGTGTATGTGGCAGCGTCGCATTCACGAGCACAGAAGTTGCCTTCTATGCATTTCAGTCGAAAAATATCTCTTCAGCTTTGGGATTGTACTAATGGATAAAGCAACAGTAATATATACTCTGAAGGTTTGACTCTGATAACATGAATATATCACATTTATTATTTAGTAGCGGTTTTTTTCTCATACAATACCAAGCAAGTGACAAATATGTATCTCTGATTTCACTCCACGACTTCCTGTACGGTAGATCTGAATCAGCGAACACAAAGAGTAAACAAGTTCTAAACATTCATTTGTTACAGAGAGAGAGAGAGAGAGAGAGAGAGAGAGAGAGAGCGTGTATGGTGGGCGCATGTGAATTTTGGAGAGATGAGGTGGAGGAGAGTGGCGCAGGGAAATGCTAAGGATGAGAAACCCTGTATTCCTGTGCTTCATTGAAAACAGGCCACAATGTGAATATTTCTTCCATCAGTCACTAGAACTTGCCTTGCTTTGGGATATATATCTTTTTTTTTTTTTTTTTTTTTTTTAAGGATTGCTATCGGAGGAATAATGAATTAGGAGATAAATGCTGTTGATTTAACAGAAAGCTGTGCTTAACCCATTGGCTCCCAGAGTTCCTGTGGGAGGGATTTTGTTGGAAGGGTGCTAGGCGTACCGCCCTCCGCCTGTCGGCTCATTGTCGCGAAGCTCATAGGTCCCTTCCACGGGGTTCCCTTCTTTATTAAATTTTGAAAATGCCCAGTTCCGTCCCATATTGAGGACACTGGGCACTAATGGGTTAAGAAAGTAATTTGCCTCTCTGTTAAGAGAGGGATATCGGGTTAATGAGAAAAATACTCATGAGTTTGCCTAAAATCTCCAGGAGTCAACCACCAGAGAAAAAAAAAATGCGAACATAAGGCATTTAGCAGTAGTTACACGGCGTTACCCAGAATAAAACCCATATTTCATTTTGTCCGACGAGACGTTATCCTTCGTCATCAGCCAAAGGAAAAATTCCCTGTTTAGTTCGAGCACGTTATTTACTGGTATCGCATAAAATCATGTGTATGTAGTCGGAATGAAGCCCATATCTACCCCTTTATCGGCCTGGCAACTTCCCTGTAAAGAGTACTATTTTCTACCGATAGACTGACTTAAGCGGTGAGTCTCATCTTTCGTGTAAGGAAATCCACCTCGTCTGTGTGTGTGTGTGTGTGTGTGTGTGTTGAATTGCGAGTCATCCGACTTGTGGAGCATGGTATGCGGGTTGGTAGGTTGGTGACTGGGTGGGTGGATTGCTTAGTGTAGGCTGGTGGTTTCACAGGCGGATTACAGTAGGTGGAGTGGGTGGGCGAGAGGGAGGGAAAGGGTCGTTGGGCTGGTTAAGTGGGGTGGGTGGTGTGGCTACCTATAGGACAAGGCAAAAGACGGGTTTATGTCGTCCTAATTTTGAGACATATCATACTGAGCAAGGTTGTGGGTATGTGCGTTGTTGGATGCGTGTGTAGGTCGATGGACAAACTGTGGGAAAACAGGCCTCTGGGAATAGGTCACTTGAGTGAATACGTCCGAATTGGGAACAGGTCAGTGTGCGGAAAATCGGTCCACAGGGGATATTATTCTGGAATCATGTCGAAGTAGGTATATAGATCCAGTGGGTTACAAGGGGTCCATAGTGCACTACGTCTGTTGGTTAAGAGGTTTGTGTTTCAAACGCGCGCATCAGTCGGGGATATAACCACGTCGGGGAAAAAAGGTTCATTGTGAAAAATATGTCCATGATTATACGTCCATGTAGGAAAACTGCATCCATGGAGAGATTCAGTGTCGACGGAAAAATTGGTCCATGGGGAGAAAATACGTCAGTGGGGAGAATTAGTCCCTGGGAAAATAGGTTTACGTAGAAAAGTAGGCGTCTTTGAAAAAAAAAGTCATTAAGGAAAATAGGTCCATGGGGGATTGTGCTCCGGGTGGAGAAAATGTCCATTGATAAGAATATTCATGGGTTGAAAATAGGTCCATGGGGGCATACATGTATTGTAAACATATAAGGAGATATTTAAAATAAATGGGATTTAAAATATCCAACTTTTAACAGCGACCGTTGCCTGGAATGTGGCTTACCACTGCACACCCTGGACCAGACAACCATTAGCCAGACCCTATTACCACTTCGTCATCCAGTTATTATATTTCACAATTTACCTTCATTTAGTCATTTAGGCATAAAAAGCCAACCGAAACGAAAGAAAAAATCCCTGTGAACTGTGCTGAGCACCTCATTTCTCCATCTCATTCCTTTTAAATTCACAGGTACCCAACTCTCTCTCTCTCTCTCTCTCTCTCTCTCTCTCTCTCTCTCTCTCTCTCTCTGGGGGCGCGGTAGCACAGTGGTAGCGCGCTGAGCTTGTGATCGGGAGGTAGCAAGCTCGAGCCTCCCCCGGGCTACCGTTGCCGGGAGGGGTAGCGCCCTCCTGTAACCCAGCGGGGCTATATGGCCTTAGTTGCCTAGCTCGGGGAATTCATTTCTCCGTCTCTCTCTCTCTCTCTCTCTCTCTCTCTCTCTCTCTCTCTCTCTCCTGGTAACAAATGAATGCTTCGAACTTGTTCACTCTGTTTTCGCTGGTTCAAACCTACAGGAAGTCGTGGAGTGGAACCAAATATACAGATCTGTCACTTGCTTGGCTCTATACGAGAAACAAGTAATTAAATAATCAGTGTGATATATTCCTGTTAACAGAGTCAAACCTTCAGAGTAAATATTACTACTGCTTTATCCATTACTACAAGCCCAAAGCTGAAGGGATATTTTTCGACAGAATTGCATAGAATGCAACTTCTGTGCTCCTGAATGCAACTCTGCCACATACACGGGTTGGCTGGACGAGGATGGCTAACACCTCCTGGCCACAATAGTACACACGCTCCAAGGTCTATTCACTGATGCAACGAGAAGACGGTTTTATTCAGCAAAAAAACGGTAGTGACTGTGTCTGTGGTGGCGGTGGTGATAACGATGATGGCGGTGTGGGGGTTGTGTTGGTGGTGGTGGTAGCTTTGATGGTGACTGATGGTGGTGATGGATATTGCTGTCGCAGTAATGGCTGTAACAGTGAAGGTGGTGGTGGTGGTGGTAGCTTTGATGGTGATTGATGGTGGTGATAGATATTGCTGTCGCAGTGATGGCTGTAACAGTGGAGGTAGTGGTGGTGGAAACTGTGGTGGTTGGTGGTGGTGGTAACTGTGGTGGTTGGTGGTGGCGATGTGCATGGCAGCTGTGATGGCGGTGGTGGTGCTGGTGCTGGTGGTGATGGTGGCTGCTGTAGTGGTGGCGGTGGTAGCTTTAGTGGTGGTAATGGTTGTTGTGGAAGCTGTGATGACGGTGGTGACGGTGGTGGTGATGCTGATGGTAGCTGTGGTGGTAATGGTGGTGGTGGTAACCGCAACGATGATCAGTGCTGGGAACGCTACTAATGAAAAGTAGCGGTCCCATTCCCGTTACTAGCTCGAAAAAGTGGTGGCGTTACTGATTTCTCTACTTTAAACGAAATGTAGCGGCACTCCTGCTCCCGCTCCCTCTACTTTGGATTAGAAAAAGGTAGGCTACAGGAAGGAAAGGTTAACAAAAATTTGTGATTTAGTAATACACTATATATTGTTTTGATAGTATTATTCGGTCTGAGTGGTTATGTTGTGTATCAGTAATGTCAGTATATACTTATACTGAAAAAAAAAAAAAATCCCTTTAATGAAGCTTACAGCCGAGGGTACAGGATAAAGCTATTTACTGTATAACGTAACAAATGTTCTTTTACATTGTTACCTAGTATACCTACTGAAAGTAACATACGTAAATAAAAGGCAAAAAAATGTGGCCTACCATTGATATATATTATATAATTTATTATATTTTCAAAAATACCTATTTAAGATATGTACGAAAACGAAAGTAAAAATGATCTGGGACTTTCTTTTAAAGGCTATTTATACAATAGCAATGTGTTTTCCATTACTTTCAACTGAAAGTAACATACTATTACGAAATAATAATGTAGTGAGTAAGAATAGTCTGAGAGAGTGAGGGAGGGAGAGGGAGTTAGAGACGGGGATAGTTAGAGGTGTGTGTGTGTGTGTGTGTGTGTGTGTGTGTTAGCATTGCCTACATCTAGCTAACATCCTTATTTATCTTTACAAAATATAAATGATCGATAATTAACTAGCAAATTCCTGTCTAATTATTGCACATTACTAATAAATAATTAATAAACAATTGACGTAATGTAGAACAAACATCATTAATTGACGTAACTGACGAAAGTATTTTTTTCGTCATTAATAAATACAACCAAACCGTCGGCATATCTGTATGTGCTCACCGACTCCGGACATGTATTAGTCGCGTGAATAGTGAGGAGCGCGGTAACTCGTGATTACGGCCAAAACGTAGCGGCGCTCTCAGTTCCGCTACTGGCTAAAAAAAGTAATGGCGTTACCACCATCCCCATTAAAATAGTAGCGGCGCTATTCCCAGCTTTGACGATGATTGTGGTCGATATTATGGTGGTGATGGTAGCTGTGATGATGGTGAGGTGGTGATAGCTGGGATGGTGATGGTGGTGGCGGTGGTGGAAGTATTACCTCCACTTCTATCGAGTACAGTACGTGATGTGTATTGTGAAATGTGGCACCACTGTGTTTGTTTACATCGTAGTAATGGTAAGTCAATGGGGAGACCGGGCAGAGCTTCCCCTCTATCTAGTCACACTCTGTCTGCAAATGTAGGTGTTTGCCACGTATGTATAGTGGAAGGTAGAGAGAAAAAATAGTAATGCCACTGTCTCCTATTGTTTCTCTGACGTCAGATGACTGTGAGGCGAGATGGAACGGAGGGGAGGGGGGAAAGGTGGTGGGGTCGCATTTATCGAAACTGTCGTGTTTCGTTTAGAAGGATGAAGGGTGTGATTATACAGATGTTCTGAGGTGATTTGTAACTCCGTATGCAGTAACGTGTATTAGATGAATGTTGACCTTAATGTTCGTCATGCAATGTGGTGAACAACTATAGTTGAGCATAAATGTTAGAGGGTGTGATGTCCGGGGTTTCGAAACGTCTAGTAAGTGTGCGACTCAACTGCTCTAATTTTTTTGTGGTTGAACCAGGGTGGCGACAAATGATTCACTACTATTTACGTGACAACGGTCATGCGATGTTGTGCATCATCCAGTCTGTTTTTTTGTGAAGAAAAACAATCGTTATAGTCGAAAACCATGGGGTAAGTGGATGTTCTGTTGCACAGGATTATAGCTACGTTGAGTGTTGGACAGCTATTGGCTTATTGTGCGAAAATATGCAGTCATTACTGATGGAGGAGGTAATGAGATAAGTATTTGCATAATGAATGCGTGTCTTTTATTATAATAATTGAAATAACGGTGTTACATGTGTCCCATCCATAAATGATGTCGCTTTCTTCGAGGTGCTGTTTTATTAGTCTCGATAGTTGTGACAACATCCACAAACATTAATCATCTTATATTATACTCTACAATAGTCATACATTAGTTTTCATACAAATTCAGGCCTTCCTCAACTCCAGACGCATTATAGTTTTTAAACGTGTGTCTGCACTGACACTGTTCATCCAGAGGGAACAATATTTCCTTTACCATGCATGTCTGTCCGTTGTCTCCCACTGTAACACAAGGTTTTAGTATGTGTTCACGGCCACACAAAATATATCGGCGGTGTGGTGCAGCTGGGAGAGGTAAAACTGCGTATAGTCTACATGTGTTTGTGAAGCGAGTCTGGTAATACACTTTACCGACTTATTCACACTCCTGCCAAGATAACAGCCAAAGTCGCGGTTTTGGTGACTGAACTGACTGACCATTGAGCACTTTCACCTCCCAGCAGTGTGAATGAGATCCTCTTTTCAATCAATAGGAACATTAAGTAATACAATGAATAATACAGTTTTATATGTAAAGTAAGGAGTGTTTTATGCACAGTGTCGTAATATAGGCTTATACAGTATTACATAGCCAAGGATAAGCTGGACCTACGGTAGGATAGAGGTTGAGTGCTGCTGGAGCGTCCAAATAAATATAAGCAAAACTGGTGCACCAGCACCTGGATGGTAAAACCCTACCTTGAGGCAATATACCCCAGGACTCTTTGAAGCTGCCCCACGTCATCCAGTAGATTTACACGAGGTCATTGATAAGGCCACAATCACGTCGTACTGATGTGATACGACATGAAAGTTAATATCAGGTCTCGTTACCCATTAAGCAGTGAAGGGCCGGAATTTTGTGTGTGAAAGAGAGAGAGAGAGGGAGAGAAACTAACACAGAGACAGACAGACTGGTGCCTTCATGGTGTCGTTACAAGTTGCAACAATACGGCATAATAGACACAGGGAAGGATATAGTGGTCCTTGTCTCCCTGGGTGTCCTTTTACAGTGGTGGTATCCTTACATCATCCACCTGTAACAGTGAGAGCATAACAAGCCTCCTTGTTTACAGGCTATTTAAGAGAGAGAGAGAGAGAGAGAGAGAGAGAGAGAGCCCTCTCATTGTAGAAGAAAACCCAGGGAGAAAAGGACCATCCTATCCTTCCCTGGGTCTATTATGTCGTATTGTAGCAACTTGTAATGATACCATGAAGGCACCAGTCTGTCTGTCGGTGTGTTAGTCTCTCTCTCTCTCTCTCTCTCTCTCTCTATCTATCTATCTTACACACACACACACACACACACACACACACACACACACACCGCTCGCTGGTGCAGTGGTAACGTTCTCGCTTGCCATCTGGTAGACGGGAGTTCGCGTCTCGCTCAGGTTGCGATAAGTTTCACTGACGAAGTGGGTGGTTACTGTCCCCCTTGAGCAAGGGGACCGGTGTGTGGATGTGTGAAGGTCACAGCCTTGCCCTTAGATCGGACTATATGAGCTCTCAGCTCCCTTCCGGGAGGGTAAAAGCTGACGATCACGACCATCAAGTGATCCTGACCGACCCGGTGAATTACACACACACACACACACACACACACACACACACACACACACACACACACACACACACACACAATTCAGGCCCTTTCTCGTTTAATGGGTAATGAGACCTGATACTGACCTTCTTATCGTATCACATCACTACGACGTGATTGCGGCCTTATCAATGACCTTGTGTAAATCTACTGGATGACGTGGGGCAGCTTTAGAATCCTGGAGTATTTTGCCTCAAGCTTGGTGGCTGGGTTTTACCATCCAGGTGCTGGTGCACCAGTGTTGTTATGTTTACTTGGACGCTCCAGCAGCACTCAACCCTTTATCCTACCTTAGATCCAGCTTATATTTACGTGTGTTATACAGTATAGGCCTGTATGACGACACGGTGCATAAAATACTCATTACTTTACATATAAAATTTGCATTATTCATTGTATTACTTAATGTTTCTGTTGGCTGAAAATAGGATCTCATTCAGGCTGCTTGGGGATGAGTGTTCAATGGTCAGTCAGTATAATCACCAATACCGCGACTTTGGCTGTTATCTTGGCAGGAGTTTGAATAAGTCAGTGAAGTGTATAACCAGACTCCCTGCACAAACACACGTAGGTTATACGCAATTTTACGCACTCGCAACAGTACCAGCCCAGCGATATATTTTGTGTAACCGTGACCACATACTAAAACCTTGCGTTATAGTGGGAGACAACGGACATACATTCATGGTAAAAGAAATATTGCTCCCTTTGGATGAACAGTGTGAATGCAGACACACGATTAAATAGCATAATGCGTCTGGAGCTAAGGAAGGCCTGAATGTGTACTGCTTGTATGAAAATTAATGTATCAATGTATTTAAGAGAGTGTAGTATACGATGGTCAGTGTTTGTGGATGTTGTTATCCAGTTTAATGAAATAGCACCTCGAAGAAAGTGACATAATATATTGACTGGACACACGTAACACAGTTATTTCAATTATTTTAATACAAGATATGCATTCATTATGCAAATACAGTATCTCATTACCTCCGCGTGATCCATCATTATTATGACTGGACATTTTCGCACAATAAGCCAATAATTGTCCAACACTCAACGTAGCCATAATTCTAAGCAACATAACATCTACTTATACCATGATTTGCGAATATAATGATTGTTTTTCTTCACAATAAAACAGACTGGATGATACACAACATGGCATGACCGTTGTCACATGCATAATCATTATATAATCATTTGTGGCCACCCTGGTTCAGCCACAAAAATGTTTGAGCAGTTGAGTTGCACACTCACTAGATTTATGTGAACCACGTTTCGAGACACCGGTTACCATACCTTCTAACATTTATGCTAAGCGACAGTTGTTCACCACATTTATTAGGACTCCATATTATAATTACAAATCATAATAGATAGATAGATAAATAGATAGATAGACAGCTCTATGCGAGCCTGGGAATGGGAAATGATCTTGCAAGTTACACTGAGGAAAAGCTGACGACAGACTAGGAAGTAGGAGTCAGGAGATGATGCAGTTAGTTGGTCAGCGATCACCAGGTGAACATACATACACACATACTCACACACAGGCTTCTAGAACTTTCCAATCACAAGGACCACACGTGATACGACTCCTGTTTCACCAGAATTTAGGAAAGAGAGCTCAGAAGGAAGCTAGCCATAGAACAGACAGGTCGCAGGGAGAAGGGCTTAGCAACTTGAGAGAGAGACAGAGAGATAGCTAGCGGGACTCTACTTTATACTTCGCTCTGTGTGAGAGACTTGTTAATATTTCCAAGACAAATAAAAACAGTCCCATACTATTCTTTACCTCTCCTGTCATTGCACGACAAATGGGAAAGAAGATTATCTACTTACAAAGCTACTCAAGTATAACAACCGCTCGTCCACAAGTCTAATATATATATAACTCCACTACAAGTAACTACAAAGTTCTTATATGACATTTGGTGGCAGCGAACGTATACGAACCTCGTCTACGAATCAACATTGAATTCCTACAAAATATCAAGATTGAAAACAAGAATACCTCTCACAACCAACAACTCACAAAAAGCTCCTGATAGTATTCTCTCCAACCAGCCGCCTCCGTCTCCCCGATCATCACGCTGATGTAGAGGTGAAGAGGTCACAGGACGCCTTGCAAGTAGTTTAACAATATATTGATACAAACAATCTTGCAACTTCTACGATGAACCAGCGAACTACAACCATCTACAATCAACTACAAGTAACAACTCTACGAGTCATCTGTATAATCTTCTACACGCACCTACAAGTAGCAGCAGTCTTCATCCTACAACGAGTAAATCACAAGAAAAAAGGACCACGAATACCTCACGGAAGAAAAACGGAACAAACAAACGAAGAGTGAGACACGACTCATAACCACCAGACCTCACCCTCCTCTCTCTGCTACATCCACCCAACCCCCGACGCTGACGCAGGAGTCAAGAGGTCAAGACGACGAAGCAAATACCAAGTCCATATTCACAACTCATTTTACTCACTCATCTTCACTCAGGTTACTCATCGCTACTCATTTACTCACCACAGCTACCAGTGTGGGAAGCCAACGTCACCATGTGCTGAGATGACATCACAACGCGAGTCTGCCATGCCAGGCAACGTGTGACTGACACCAGGCACTTCTCACCCACTACTCATTACTCATTATTCACATAGCTCCTACTCATACTCATTTATTTTCACAGTTAAGTTGGAAATTCGACGTTCTATGCTGAGGTTTGCCTGGGACAGCTGTTAACCACCACAAGCACCAGGCCATGGAATTTCCTGAGTAATATCGTCCATCAACACACCACTAGAATTATCAAGAGATCTTCAATCAAACATGTATTTTTCTTCGGAGATCGACTTTTATATCGACACACCTCTACGATCTGTATCAAGTGGATAAAATTATACTTACTCATTTCTTCCCAGTGCTAAAATTAGCTATATTCAACTTTTTTTTTTTACTTATTTCCATATATACACTTATACACTCACTATCTATCATTTATTTCAACTTATTTACTCATCTATTTTATTAGGACATAAATAAACAAGAGGCATATTTCATAACACCATATCTTAATATCAGGAATATTTTCGCCACCACCCACGTTAATACCAGATGACAAACAATTTGCCACAACAACAGACTCACAATTAAGAGAGCACCAAGGCAACACACCAGATGACACACAATTTGCCACAACAACAGACTCACAATTAAGAGAGCACCAAGGCAACACACCAGATGACACACAATTTGCCACAACAACAGACTCACAATTAAGAGAGCCCCAAGGCAACCCACCCCTTGCACAAACCCCACCACACACTAAAGATCAAGGAACAAATACGGCAGTTTCAGATGATGAGTGGGAAATCCCCTCTGAAGTAGCAAGTGCGGACTTTGTCGCTGACTGGCACACGTATGCCAATATACTTAACAGGGTTCACCGGTCCAGTCGTACATATTCCACCATTCCCTCACACAACGATATACACGTCCAAGTTGAATTAACAGAGCAAACAGTGAAAATGAATCAAGAAACAAATACCGCTGATCTAACAACCACACCTCAAGTGTTTGTGTATCACGAGGATAAAACTGCCCCAAAATTCTCTGGCACAGACAAAGATCGCATTGATGTCATTTCATTAGTCAGTCAGTGCGAACAAATGTTCATCAAGCGCCACATACTAGATGAACAAGAGAAAATTGCTATTTTTCATCTTGCATAAGCCAGGAAAGATGTCCAGCGAGCAACTTGCTTCGCTCAGACAAGTTCCATCGTGCTAGGACATATGATGAATTTAAAACTGAATTTTTGAAGAAATTTTCTGGAGGTATGAACTTCTTGTCAGGTATAATTCCAGAATTACATAAAATTGTAGATCTTGTAAGGGAGCACACTACAAACCATGTGCTCAGTGAAATAACTGTTGATGTCTCCACAATCAAGAGAACATTGCTAGTTACTTTGGAAAATTCTAATTGGATAACAGATGATGGAAAGATGTCCCCAGACCTCGTCGTGGACATCATTGGTTATGTAGCTGCCTTGTGTAAATTACCTGATAGGACCCTTAAGATCGCCAAGACGATCGCGTACACCCCAGGAATGTGCTTGCTAGACTTAATGAACGAGGTAGAGATGCAGTGCAGTAAAGCAGGTATGGTCGACACACATGCACATTCTAGTAGAATGAGGGTACCTGAGACAGTATCAGCTGTGAAAACATCTACACCGACCCCTAACAGAGAACAAAATCGATCGTGACCAGAAAGCAGGCAGACCAAACAACCAAACATGACAAGGCCTCGTTCACAGACGCCTTCCTACAGGCAGTTTCATAAGTTTTCGCTCAGCCCGAGCAGGTCTCGCGCCATAAACAACACTTCTAATGGGAAATCATATCGTAGGTCACAGTCAAGGGATAGGTCCATTCTATGTCATTATTGTGCAAAACCAGGACACACAAGGTATGAATGCTTTATCAAGGCAAAAGAGGACAAACAAAAGACACAAGGATTTGGTCCTTACTGTAGGCATCATAAATACCAAGGGCACTGGACCAGTGATTGCAAAACAGTAGAAAAAATTGTGTCTATGTTCAAATCGAGGGAAGACCAAGTCATGACAAAAAACGAACAAACGTAAAGAAAAACAAGTCTAAACTTCACATAGGAGGCATGTTGGGAAATGAGTGTATCTTGATACCAGCTGTATGTGAGGATCAAAACGTTTCCTTATTTTTAGATACAGGCTGTCCAGTGAACTTAATAACACATGAAGAACTAAATAGAATTCTTAAAAATAAAAAGAAATTAACTTTTCTGGATGAAGCTGATTTAGATTTATGCACAGTAGATGGACAAGAGATTACAGTGAAAGGTATGATAAGATTAAATATCAGTTTCACAGAAACTACAAGACCATTCTCTGCATTTTTCTATATCGTTGAAAACTTAGCAATTAAAGCTCATATGTTACTGGGCTTAAGATCCATGAGAGCTGAGAACATAA